>NC_081343.1:36660359-36671277 GCF_029784015.1 Lycium ferocissimum
TAATAAACATACGCTAGTCCACATAATAATAAAAAAATAATAATGAATATTTAACATTGCCTATTAAATTGCTGGCTTAAAGCTTCCAGAGGCATTGGACTCCTCAAAATGTCTTCATAAGTACTCATGTCAGGATAAGTGATAACATGAGTAGGCTCTGCATCAGCGACTTCAGGCTGAACTTTCTGGCGAATTCTAGACGGGGCTTCCCGACGAGTTCTATTTGGGGCTTCCTGAGGGGCTCTATTCGGGACTTCAAGACGATTTATGGGGACCTTGTCGACATACATCTCAAGGACGTGCAAAGTGATACATTCCCTATAATCATCCGACGCCTTCAAATAAGCAGTCAAAGAGACACCGTCTACGATATTCCACACGCCATAACTAACTAATCCTTGCGGTGAAATAGATGTTGGATATCTCCCTATTACGATTTTAAATCAAATTCTCGCCTTCTAACTTTAAATCTACTATACAAGGCTTGGAGTAGTCTTGAATATTTTAGGTCAAGTGGAAACTTAACATGGTATTTTGGGAGAATATCATAACTCAAATTATTAGACTCATTAATTATTTTTCTGTCCCAAAACAAAGAAACCCTAATAGTTGGAACATCCTCCATTTTTTGCTACTTTAGAAGTTGGATGAATTTTTGTGTTTTCCTTTCGTCCAAAATCTGCTTTATATAAGGTTTGAATGACTTTAAATGTACCATATAATGCAATAAATTATTGCGCCATGTAACTTTACGACAAATCAAGTACGAATGGACAATAGAATCAACTAAAAAATTAGTGGAATTATTGACTTGTATAATGCAGGAAATTCCTGCGTTATACAAGTCAGTATAGCGCATTAATTGACTGCGCTAAAGGACTTAACTGAGCCATTACAGTTAAGTCCTTTAACGGAGTAAATTCTTTGCGTTAAGGATACTTTGGCACTAATTTTTTTTTCTTGGGGTATTTTGGTTCTTTTTTTTTTTTTTTTCCGGTCATTTGTGTTTCGGACTCCTCCATCACGACACATAAAATAATAGAATAATTATATCACCAAAATGTATTCTCCATTCCTTTTTAATTTAATGAAGCTTTTTTCTCTCTTAGATTCTTTTGTCCCATTTATAACGCTTAATTGATTCGGGGTGCATGTTTGCTCCTCTAGTCATTAAAAAATTAGAACGAAAACAAAAAATGGTGTGTTCAATTGGGTCAAGCTCTTGAAATCTACCCACTCCTAAAATATCCTGAAGATGTAATTCCATTTTCCAAAAGCTTAAAGTGAGTATTATTATTATTATGTACTTCCTCTGTTCAAATTAGTACTCCATATTTCTTGTTTAGTTGGTTTAAAAAAGAATTATGCACTTTTAAATTTGAAAACTATTAATTTAAAACTTTTCATTTTAACCTTGATGAGAAGTTTTTATAACCTATGGTTCCTGATGCAAGCAATGGGGAATACAATGCTGAAACATATTTACAGGGAGATGAACTTGGTGGCACACAAGCTGACTGACTTAGGAGCAAAATCTGATCAACTGATGAGAGAATCAGAATTTTGGGATTCTCCCCCTTATCTTTCATTTCTATGTTAAAAAAAGACAATTTCGAGAAAACATCATTTAGATCTATCTCATGCTACGGTTCGCATTTTGCGGGCGGGGTTAGTGCTCGGAAAGTTACTAGGAGGTAGTTGGTGCTCTTTCGGACTTTGTTTTCGAAAAAGAGTCGCCACCTAATTTTTAGAAAATTAGGAAAACCGGGTTCAAATGATTTATTCAAATGCCGTGAAAAAGCCTATGTAACCAATGTTCTAGGTAAGGATTCTGATGATCCCCTAGGGAAGGTGTTAGCACCCTAGTATTAAGGATCCGTACTATACGTTGACCTTCGAATTCCAATGTATGAATTATGCATGAACTGTTTATATTGTGTTTAATTTCCCGCTTTTATAAAAGATTGTCATTTGGCATATCATTTGGGATTTTTTGAAAAGAAAAGAATATATCCCCTTTATATAAGGGTACTTTAGGTTCGAATTTATAATATCTGAATAAAAGTAATTTCCTTTTATATATAAGGATAGTATATCTTGTTTGAAAAATGCCAAATTATTTGGTTTGCAAATATATATATATATATATATATATATATATATATATATATATATATATATATATATATATATATCCCCTTTTATGTTCATGCATAGTCCTTACATCGTCATTCTCAGTCAAGTCATATACTACTCCAAAACATCCCGCTTTAAAAACTCATATTTTACGAGTGCGGTTTCATTTATTTGAATAAGTCTGGCTTTATAAAATCATTCAATTTCAATCCTATTCCAATCCTTATATATATGTGTAAATAAAAAATTGGTTTTTTGGTTAGAAATTGGGCTTGGGCCCAAAATCCTGATTCTCTAAAAAATATATTTTTTTCGATTTGGGCTTGACTCAAAAATCATTTTGTATTTATGGTTGGGCCCTGGCCCAAAATTCTCATATAAACATATTGGGGTTTAGCCTAGAAAATTGCATTTTTTTTTCTTTTTTCGGATTTTAGTTCGTCTATATATATATATTTGAAACCCCTTTTGTCATTGATGAAAAAAAATTGGTTTGTGGTTCAAAACAATATCCAACACTTTAAAGTTCTAAAATTCACTTGATTTTTTCAGATAAAGGCTTGTATTTGGCAAAGTCATTTTGTTATTCTCGATGTCACACCCCTATCAGGAGTATGACGGGCTCTGACCTGTAGGCCGGGAACCACCTGACTTATCTGTTACTTTGAACATTACAAATCATAACTCAAAGAACACCTGCACGCAGAAAAGGCCCAACATAGAAATATCCGATCATTCAGCATATATGTTCATATGCGGACCGACAAGGTCGCCACAATATAACACATATCATAAAGCCGGCAAGGCTAACAATGAAGTATCAAGAGCTCAAAATAAGGCCGACAAGGCTACGAAAATATTATACAACAATATGAACTGGTGGAGCTATAAAACATCTAACTGTACACACACGTCTACGAGCCTCTACATAGAGTACAATGATCATAAGGACAATACCAAATAGGCTATGACTCCGAAGTAAGTGGAGTGCTCGTGAGAATCCGCTGATAGAACACCTATGGGTCTGATCCATCTCCCTGCCTACCTGCGGGCATAAGCGCAGCGTCCACAAGAAGGGACGTTAGTACGAATAATGTACTGAATATGTAAGGCATGAATATCAACATAATATAGATATGGAAGGTAACATGGAATAAGAGAGATAACCTGTACATCTGGATGCCTCATAAGGCGGATGTCAAGCATGCTTAGCCTTTAAAAAACCATTTCTATATATATACATAGTACCATGCCCGGCCATTAAGGCTCGGTGTCATATATATAGTATCATGCCCGGTCATTAAGGCTCGGTGTCATATATATAGTATCATGCCCTGTAACGACCCGTTTGGTCGTTTTAGCACTTTTGGACCCTTTTCGCTAAAATACCCTTTCCGTAGCTTTAAATAGTATTCTTGACTTGCGGGAGTGGGTGGCACGGTAATTTAAGTGATGGGTAATTTTCGGAATATATTTACTTAAAGTGTGCGAATAGTTTAGTCATAGGAATTTTATTTCGCTTAATTGAGGTATAAGTTGGTGAATAGTGTAAGTTCTTGAGTGGGACAATTATTTTAGTTGGGAGTAATAGGACCATTACATAATTAAGTTAAGACCCTATAACACATGGCCCATAAATAGGAGGAAATATATTGGAGTAGGGTTGACATATTAAAAGGTACCATCAAAAGTTCCAAGTAGAAAGTTTCGGGCACGAAGTTGGTTATCAATCGAAGCCTCGAATCCGCAAAAATTTCGAGTTAGAACATGGAATTAATTTCGTCGTATTATTATAGTTATAGTTACGTGGAGAGGGGTGAATTCAAGTCACAAATTGTCCTTTGTTGTGTCGTTCTCGTTCCTGTGCATGTCGTGTATTTGTATAGATAAAACAAAAGGTGAGGAATTAATTTGTTAGTCAAATAAGGACATCCACGTGGGGGAGAAATCATTGTCCATGAATAGTTTCTTTTCTTTTTTTAATTCATCTTTTGTTGTAGAAAGTTGGCAGCCATGATTTGATTTTAGTCAAAGTGGGGCTATCACTAGGTAATAATAATGGGGCTATCACTAGGTAGTAATGATAATACTAATGGTTAAATGGTTTCTGCAAACTTGCTACGGATTTGAAGTCACAATTTTGTAACGTAGGCAACAGTTATAGGAATTTCCTTTCCACGTATTATCATGATTGCACTTTAATTCTAATACATAGGGTATATGCAATTGAATATTTTGGTAGTGAATAATATGAATACCTTCAGAATCATGGTATTTGAATTGTGGAAAGTTAGATTTTTGTCCGAAGTTAAGAGATTGGAGTAATTAAAGGTTTCAAGTCCTAGTCCTAAGAAAGGAGAATTAATGATTTGAGAGTCCATTTATGGATGAAATTGACCAATTTTAAAAATATATGATCCTTAGATAATGGGTGAAATTATTTTTCAATAAAATTCCAATCTTGCCCTTGTGGGCCCAAGGCCACTTTTTGGGGTGCGTTTTTGGGTTTCGAATATAAATACAACAATATGGATGTCCTTAGATTCTTATTCTAACGTAGATCGCATATTTTATAGATTTTGATCGTTTAGAGGCTCTAAGCAAAGGGAAGGCATTAGTTTGATTGTTCGTGGCACCCGCTCGGCATTGAGGTAGGTTACGGTCTACTTTAGTTAGACTCTGATTAGAGAATCGTATGTAGTTGTAGAAAGTGACGGGGATAGCATGATAGGCTTTCGGGCATGAAGTGGAGGCGAATTCCAATTAAGTTAGTTCTGTCAGCTGTTAGGTGGGCTTGTCTCCATATATGTTATTTTCTGTGATTATCACCTGTTTGTATCTCCGTCACATACTAGCTCACTCATCACATAAAAAGGAATGGTAATATTGATAATTGAACAGTGGACAATAATATGATTTGTATTTGTTGATTTTATATTAGTGATATTGTTGAGACTGATATCATGCATGACATGCTTTCCATATTATTGTTGTGATGATTGGTGAGGTGAGTGATTGAGAGACTCCGAGGTCTTTGCCGGAGATTGAGAGTGATAGAAAGACTCCGAGGTCTTTGCCGGAGATTGAGAGTGATTGATAGCCTCCGAGGTTTCTGTCGGAGAGCACGAGTGGTACATGGACTTCGCGGGTCCCCCATGGGTCATGGCTTCGAGGCACTGCCCTTAGCATGTGTGTACGAGAGTGGAGTGAGAGAGGTGATTTGTTGCATTGCATTGCATTCATTCACTCATATATTTGGTGATCATGCGGTGAACTATATCGACTTGGTTGATTTCATGATTCCTTTACACTTTATTTATATATGATACGTGACCATACCTGTTTGCTCTATGTGCTACTTGTTAGTTTTCACTTTATGCGTTATCTAATCATTGTCGGCCTATGATGCTTACTGGTACTAGTGTTGTAATGATACTACTCTTGCTGCACTTTTGTTGAGTGCAGAGTACGATCCAGGCTCCAGTTCTACGCCCCGTGGCTGATACGCGAGGGTGATATCTTTCGGTCATTCAAGGTGAGCTACTTGGTCATCCGTGGCCCCTAAAGGACCCTCTTATTTAATTCTGTTTGTTTTGTTCGACAGACAATATGTAGCCTTCGGGTATTTCAGACTTTTATTCCAAACTATGTTTGCGCTCTTATGCCCTTTGACCAGATTTTGGGGTTGTCGTGACATTTCTAGTTATGATAAGTATTTAAGACTTGATAACTTATTCTTATTCAATTTTCCACTTATTTAACTTGTTAATAGTAATGTGGTTCGCCTACTCGGAGGGATAGTGTAGGTGCCACCACGACTCGCGAATTGGGTCGTGACAAGTTGGTATCAGAGCTTCTAGGTTAATTGGTCTAATGAGTACAAGAGCAATGTCTAGTAGAGTCTTGCGGATTGGTACGTAGACGTCCGTACCCATCCTCGAAAGGCTATAGGACATTTAGGAAACACTCCACTTCTTTCTCTCTTTTCGTGCTTAGTTCAATCCGATTGGTATCTGGTTCATTCTTTTCGTGTGAGATTGTTCATATTGGTATCTTAACCTCGTTTCTATGTTCTTTCACAGATGGTGAGGACGTGATCGACCGTTCCCGGTGCGAAGAGCCCGCACTCGCACCGCACCCGCATCCATACCCGTTGCCGTAGCGCGTACGTGGGCGGGGCGGGGGGATGTGGCAAAGGCGTGGCGGGGCGAAGCCGTGCGTCTCGCGGGCGAGGACGTGGCGAGGGCGAGTGCGTGCGCTATTCCGGATAGGAACCAAGCACCGCACCCCTGCTCGGGACACGACGAAGAGTTGACTCGGAGCTTGACAACATTCCGGAGGAGGAGATTAGGGCTGCGAGACACGGCTTTGGGGTCGGCCCGCTACTCCTAAATTTCAGGGCTGTGTTTCGAGTGTTGGGGTACTTTGACAGTTTGGCTCAGGCGGGCATGATTCCAGTTGCTCCAGATGGCTCGCAGACTAGAGTGGGAGGTCATACTCTCGATACTACGGTTGCTTCAGGATTTCGGACATCGAGGGTATTGCCGGCAGCAGCAGTGGCTCCCCGTATTGATGTTACTCCAGCGCTTGATTTTGCTCTAAGGCCTATGGATGGGCTAGTGTTGACTAGTGAAGAGCGAAAATTATTCGAGGGATTTACCAAAATGTCTCCTCCTTGGTTCTATGGTACTCCCGGGGAGGATGCGTATGAGTTTATTGTTAACTGTCATGAGATGCTTCATAAGTTGGGAGTAGTGGAGTCTCACAGAGTTGATTATGTTTCTTTCCAATTAGTTGGGGATGCCAAGCAGTGGTGGAGGTCTTACATGGAGTGTCGACCAGTTGGGTCGCCACCTTTGACTGGACCCGGTTCTGTGTGTTCGGAGAAGTAAGTACACAGTACTGCGAGAGACAACGGGAAGGATGAGTTTTCGACATTGGAGCGACGGGGTAGGTCGGTTGCGGAGTATGAGACCATTTCTCGCTTTGTCCCGTTATGTGATGGCATTACTTCCCGTCGCAGGCCGAGAGAGTGAGGAGATTTGTGAAGGGTTTGGATCTTCCGCTTTGGCTGGCGACCTTACAGTTGGAGGCTTCTGGGGCCTCATTTCAGTTAGTAGTAGAGCATGCCAGGAGGGTTGAGTCAGAGATGGGTCCGGCACATAGTGGGGGTGGCGACAAGAAAGCTCGTAGATTTGACGGTTTCAGAGGTCCTATTAGAGGAGGAGGATATTCTGGTAGAGGGGGTTCACAATCTGGCAGGGGTGGCCATCAGCCTAACAGAGGTGGTCATCAGTCTGGTAGGGGCAACGCTCAGTCTGTGAGAGGAGGATCTCAGGTAGGCCGTGGTGGTCGTGGGGGCTCACAGTCTGAGGGTGGATGTGCCCATTTCTATGCTTTTCCGGGTAGACGAGAGGCCGAGGCCTCTGATGCGGTTATCACAGGTATTATTTCAGTTTGTCACCGATCGGCTTCTGTCTTATTTGATCCAGGTTCTACTTTCTCTTATGTGTCCACTTATTTCTCTACAGGTCTGGATATGCTTGATGTACCTATTCGTGTCTCTACTTCTGTCGGAGATTCTGTGATAGTAGATCGGGTCTATAGGTCTTGTGTGGTCACGTTTATGGGGTACGACACTTGGGTAGACTTGGTTATTTTGGATATGGTGGACTTTGATATTATTTTGGGCATGGACTGGTTATCTCCCTACCATGCTATTTTAGGATCGCTATGCCAAGACGGTCCACGTTGGCCGTACCCAGTATTCGCGGTTAGAGTGGAAGGGTACTCCTAGTCCAACACCTAAGAAGATCATATCATTTCTTCGGGAAAAGAAGTTAGTGGATAAGGGATGTTTAGCATATTTGGCTCATATTCGGGATACTAGTGTGGATACTCCTTCCCTAGAGTCAGTGCCAGTTGTTTGTGAGTTCTCAAAGGTTTTCCCTATAGATTTTCCTGGTATGCCGCCTGATCGAGATATTGACTTTTGCATTGACTTAGAGCCAGGCACCCGACCTATTTCTATTCCACTATCGGATGGCTCCAGCAGAGTTGAGAGAGTTGAAGGAGCAGTTGCAAGACTTGTTGAGCAAAGGATTTATTTGACCCAATATTTCTCCTTGGGGTGCTCCCGTTCTGTTCGTGAAGAAGAAAAATGGTACCATGAGAATGTGTATCGATTATCGACAATTAAACAAGGTTACAATTAGAATAAGTATCCAATACCCCGCATTGATGACTTATTTGACCAGCTTCAGGGTCGATCTTTTCTAAGATTGATCTAAGGTCAGGCTATCATCAGTTGACGATTTGAGCGGAGGATGTTCCGAAGACCGCTTTCGGGACCCGTTATGGTCATTATGAGTTCTTAGTGATGTCTTTCTGTTACACCTTGGAATTTTCCCGTTAGCGTACAGTGAATAGACTAGCGAAGGGCATGACGTATACGATGTTTTGATAAGTAAGAAATGACATTTGATGACCCTAAACGAGATTTCAAAGGCATTTAAGATAAGGAAAGAAAGTTGTTAAGGAAAGCAAGTTATATGTTGTGTGTCGGACAAGATTTATGAGTATCGAGTTAATGATGTTTTAATGATGCTTTGAGGAAGAATTATAACGTTCCTTAGATTGGTATTGATGTGTTAAACAAGTATTAAGAAGGTTCCATAAGGATCGGAGATCAAACGAGACGACGAGAACAAGTTTCGGATAGCTGGGCATTATACGGCCAGACATACTGGCCATATAAAACATACGGACCGTATGTCCAGCCGTATGTTCTGCCCAGAATAAGGGTCTTCACTGGACCAAACATACAGTCCAGACATACGGTCAGTATAAAATATACGGACCGTATGTTGGTCCATATGTTCTGGTCGGGACATAACTTAAATGTTGATATAAGGACCCCTCTTTCATTTATTTTCATTTCATTTTCACTCCACAAGTCAAAAAACCTCTAGAATATTCTCCACTCTTCATCCACAAGAGCACAAAGGAAATTGATGATCAACTTCATCAAACCAACAAAAATCAAGAGTGTGAAACACATTAAAGTCATCTAAGTCAAGGAATCCCAAGAGAAGTGAACTAGGGTTTTGGTGCAAGGACAGTATTGCCACTCAAGGCTCATTCCTACCATTTGTACAAGGTAAGTTTTATGGTATTCTCATGTTGTTTAGGTCTTGAGAAGTTGAAACACTTGGATTGTAGAAGAATATAGAAAATGGGTCTTAAATGTGGGAATAGTGTCATTGTTGAGTAGTAGTTGGAATGAATCATGAATATGGATATGTTGTGATTGTAAGTAGGTTATGAATGACATTTAGAACATGGAATAAGCATTGTATGTGAAAGAACGCAATAGTGAACTATGGTCATGATTATGGAGGAATTGAAGTAAAATTGTAAAATGTGGATAATGCAAATGAATGATGATTGTTGTTTATGATATTGTGATTGTTGTTATGAATGTTTGGGAGTTGATATGGAATATGGAGGAGGTCGTATAAACAAAGGAAATGCTGCCCAATTTTCTATAGCTTTAATAAGCACGTCTTTATAATTGTTTAGCTAATGTCGATACGAATTCTCTTGAAGGAAGAAATGCGAATATCGAAGAAGAACGAGCAAGTGATAGAATAGTTAAACGACAAAGGTATGTGAGGCTAGTCCTTCCTTTCTAAGGCATGAGTCTTATGGCATGAATTTCCTCCTTCTTCATGAATTTCCTATCTTCAAGAAAACTAAGAGTCCTTGTTCATGAATAGCCATATGAGATAAGAGATATACCATGAGTACGATAATGATGATTGTTACGCCCTATTTTGAACGGGTCCAAGATAGTTTGCAACTTCACGGTTCTTTTAACTGGTTTTAAAAGGGTTAGAGTCGCCACCTAATTTTTAAGGAAAAATAGGAAACCTATATGTATTTGTGTGTCACTCCATTTTTAGTCCACGAAACCTATGAGATTCTAGATAAGGTTTTATTTACCCAGGGAGAGGTATTAAGCATCTCCGGAGCATTTGTCCGAAGGCAGGTCCTTAGACTTAGTTTAGCGAACACTAGAGGGGATTGTCTATCTGTTTATCATTATTATTACTGTTTTTCAAATGTTATGACTTCATGAAATGCTACACTAGGTGATAATATACTATGTATACACAGTGTATAAACATGTATTTATATCAAGTATCAAATATTCATAAGGAATATATAGTAAAAAAGAATATATAAAAGAGTATAAAGAGAATGTACCTCGTAAGTATAAAAGTATATCTGTTAGTACAAAGAGTATATATATATGTTAGTGTAAAGAATGTGTAACTATATTAAGAATATAAAAAAAAATGTGAGACTATGTAAAAATAAATATATCAAGGATATAAAGAATGTGCGTCTATGTATATTAAAAGAATGTATGTATGTTAAACATATAAAGAACATATTTCAAGTGTAAAAGAGTGTACGTCAAACCTAAAATGTATAAAGAATTGTATAACTAGGTATATTAATGCATAAAGAATGTAAAATAATTTACGAATATTCATTGGTGTAAAGATTTTATATAACGAAATTATTCGGAAAAGTGAAGTTTATTTGACTTGTTTCTACCGTTTAGTTAAAAAGAGTGCTTGTTTAATGAATATCCTATCAAAAGAATAAGGAACAAAATAATTGTAAAAAGTATTGGTAAAAAATAAGTATAAGGAATTGTGGATAAAAAATGAGTGAAAATGTGTAATGCTCTAAAGAATAAAAGATTTGTAAA
>NC_081343.1:36671377-36698247 GCF_029784015.1 Lycium ferocissimum
AGACTTTTAAATATGAAATCATCATCATCATCGTAATCCTCAAATAAACATTCTCATCTTTAGCATCGTCATTCATATTGTAAAAACATGTCCGTTGTTGTTGTCATAAAAGCTTATAGAATCATAAATCTTTGACTCAAAAAATAGGGACATTTTGGAAAACATTTATGGATTATCAAGAAAGAAGTCATGACTTTGAATCATGAACTGTAACTTTTGGAAGTAAGGAGGTTATGAAACATATGTAGGGAATTATAACATAGGAGTTTCTAGAAATAGGATCATCGTCATCATAAAATATGTTTATCTTTAGCATCATGAACTCTATGAATCATGAATCTCTAGCTTTTGAGAATAAGAATATTCTTGGAAAACATTTATGGATTCACATAGAGGGATCATGGGACTTTGGAAAACTACCTATTGGATTTATAAGAAAGGGAATCATGCCTTTAGAAGAAAGGGACTAGCCTTAACATACCTGGAAGATAATTTCTCGACTTCCAACTTACTTCCTGTCTTGCTATTCACTTAAGATCATTCGTAGCCTCATAATCTACATATACGACCATTCATACTATTGTTAGGCTCATCCTCATACGCTCGTCTTAAAACCTTAATTTAAATTCATTTAGAATCTGCCGACATTCGGGCAGCATCTCCCCTGTTTATATGCCTAGCCCGAAATCACAAACCAATAACCAACAACAACAACAACAATACTAGCATCACAACAACATTATATAGGCTCCATAAAACATTTCACACGATGTTTTCCAAGTTTCTCAACTATCCAACTTATTATACGGCTATGTAATAACTTTATCTCCGTAAATAAACTGAAATTAATATTAATAAGGAGAGATTCATACCTTATTCTTTCTAGAGAAGCAATATCTTAAATATTTACTTTGAATCCAAGCCAATTCCAACGCAAGACAAAACTATAATCGTGACTACACGTTGTCCGGACCTCTATTAATACTCCGTAACTTGAAATCTCTCAAAATCCTCGCTTTTATGATATATATATGCTCTCATATGTGGCTGAATTTTCTAGAGCATTTGGGAAATTTTTGTGATGAAAAAATGGGGTTTTGCCCCTTATATAGGGTGCCAAAGTCGGCGTCACTATAGCAGCAAAGATCGTAGCAGCGCGCCCTGCTCTGCCCGCTTAGCTTGTAATGTCCATAATTCTCTATTCCGACATTGTATTGATGAGAGGTTTGTTGCGTTGGAAACTAGACTCGTCAAAATTTATTTTAAGCTTTTGAAATACCTTAAAACTCCCCATATACCTGGAGATATACCCCTCCGAAGTTGACCCAAAATTTTTTCCTTAATTCTGCCAACTTGTTCCAAATTTTCGACAAACTTATTTTCGTTGATTTGCTTGGTCCCAAAATCTTCTGAAACTCTGATTACATGATATTTATCACTAATCATACTTGATAATGGTCATATCCTTTGGTTCCAAGGATGTCCTTCTCGGTTACGACTTACAAGATCATAATTCATCCTTTACTTAAACCATATACTTAATAATGTTTCGTTCCTCACACTCCAAAGTTGTTTTACCTAGCCATAGCTCGACATAATTACATTTAAATTTAACCAGTACTTCTCCGAGGTATGGGGTGTAACACTGAAAGTGTGGGGTGTAACACTCGAGTTCCCAAAATCGTTGTATTTAATCCAGGTTTTTTAAAAATCGTTTGGGGACTTAAGGTCTACTAAACAGCATAAGCACCGTTGTCCTAAGGAGACTAGTTCTAACCATAAGATTCCAATAATAATATGAGTTTTTACAATTGTATAAATACAATACAACATTTTGAAATAAAAATTAAATAAATGAAAGAGAAAAGTTAGGCTAGGGGCGTACCAAGCCCCTATTTAACCATTTTTACCCATGGTTGGGCCTTCAATGCACGTTCATATATATTAGTTCCCCTTTAACTCATCCACGAACTGTTTGGCAAAAGAACATCTGTTGGGCCTCAGCCCAATAGTGGTTTTGACACGGCCCGAATGGCGGAATAGGTGGAGAGGAGAAGGAAGAGAAAGAAAATCCAGTTAGACATTATTTTATGCACTTGTCATAAGCATGTATACAACACACACACACACACATATATATGATGGCTGATTTATAAGCACATCATATAGTCAATATCCAGGAAATAGGCCTGGTACCCTAATACTTAAGCTTCCTAATGGGCTACGCCAATCCCTATTTGTCCTCTTTATTTTACTCTAAGTGTGAGAATGGGCATTCTATATTAATCTCAGGTGGGCCGAGCCCAAACTTCTATTAATTATCGAATTGACTAAGTGTTGAGGCTTAGAGACCATCTATCCCTCAAGTGACTGATATACACCTCCTATTCATTCTACGTAACTACGTATATACATAGTATATCACCTGATATATACTGGATATGTATATTTCGTGTATATACCATGTATAACACCATCAAGATTACTTCTTTTATGAAGAAATACTATGTATATCCTATGTATGCTATTTTAAACTTAAACTAACCCTTAAATCCTATTGTTACCATTAAGCAATCCTAACTTTTTATTTTGGTCGAACCGTACTAAGTTAGGTTGAAATCAACTCCGACCTTTCCAGGTATAACCCTTTAAACCTTTGACTCTATTAGCCACCTAGTTAACTCTCCATTTTTAAACAATGTGATCATAAACTAATCCTAAGGCAAAATCTAGATTTATCCTCAATAAGCAAGCATTAAACCTGTACCAGCTCACAGTAGTTCCAAACATAGTCTTAACTAATTGATCAATAAGTTCTCAGAGTAGTCATGAGGAAGTAAATCAAAACACACACTGATGAGGAAGTAAATCAAAACATACACATTTAACAAATAAAGCACACCCCAAAGCAATACTACATATAAGGGCTTGCAATTCAACAAGTCAGAACAACAGAAAAGGAATAAGACTATTAGATGGCATTTTACTTTTTCATACTCTATTAAAAGATCAACATATCCTATCAGTTTTTCCAGGTTTTAAAGGACAGATATGAAAAGATTAGGCAATTCAAAGGGTCATCCCCTCTTGTGACCTAGCCTTCACCTTAAACTAGAAAACAGGTTCATATTTAATCCAAAACAACCAATTTTGTGCAAGACAAACTCATTTTGACCCACCTTTTGATCCAATGACAAGGGAAGAGAATCAAATGTATAGGTTTGTAAGTTGCACCCATGGGCTTATAAGGCATGACATGATAACCTTTTATTTGGAAAGAGACATTGTGAACCAAGTGAGACTTGGTTCTTTGTCCATCTTCTCTCAAGGTGTCTTTTAAAAGACTTCCTCATTTCCAAGTGGCCTATAACTTATTTATCTAAACATATGACACTCTTGCCTTTTTTTTTTTTTTTTTTTTTTTTTTTACCTCTTTAACCCCTTTAAGACTAAATGATCAGTTTTTAGTGAAAACAGTATGGCATCAATATCAAGTAGCAATCTCATTTCAGATTACTATGACCATTTTAAAGTGACTGAGGGATTATAGTGTTCTAAGTCAAAATTCAAACCAAATAGAGTATCACTAGAATCCTTTCAGTTTGCCTTATAGTTTAACCAAAACCATTTGGAAACTTGTTTTAACAACTAAAAATCAGATTTGAGTTTTAAAGTTCATCTCTTCCCCTACCAGTGTCACTAGATCCCTTTAACACTTAATTATGGACTAACTTTAGGAGAAACAAAATCTGGTGACATAGGCAAATCCAAAATAAGGTCATTAACATCACATATTCAAGAGGATAAGCCTAACCAAAGAACTTGAACATTATGATTACAAACAACCATACCAGTCTAAATTAGATGATTATCATGGTCTTATTACCTTAAACTATTAGTTCACAAGCCATTTAAATCACTTCCTATAATCAAAAATCAAAGATAAACTCAAACTCCCCTCTCCAGTTTTAGAAAATCAATTTGGACAAACCTTGATCAGTCCATATCCTTCTCATTTAAAATGATCACCCCCTTTGGAACCAGTTACTACAAAATCCTTAACTAAACCAAGCCATTGAAGAGAAACAACAATACAAGTCAACACAAAGCTGATAACACAATATCAATTCAGATGGAAAAACTATTTAGTAATTACTTGAACAGGGCATAAGTTAAGCATAACATTATCAAACCACTTTAAACTAAGCACATAATACTTAATTAAGCAACAAATATCTATACTAATACACAAAACTAACAAACACAGAGCTAAGCTAAGAGATAAACACCTAAACTAAGCAAAAACCTAAATAAAGCACTAAAATGATAAGTAATTACCTTTTTGTAGCGCAGTCGGGTCGAGATCGAATTTGGAGCCTTAGTTCTTCCAATCCAAGAACTCAGCCACCGCAAAATGAAAATAAGAAGTTAAAATTTGAAACTAAAGACTCAACTTGGAAAGCTAAGTCAAATTTTTTAATTGAAAAACCTAATTTTAAGCTTTAACTGCTCAAAATATGGGTCTATTAGTATGTATAGGTCTATGTTTGTGATAAAATGGGGTTCTATTTATAAGAACCCCAAATCAACCAGAAACCCCCAAATCAACCAGAAACCCTATTCCATCGAGGTGGGACTATGGAAGTTTCGAAAAATTCTATATTCAAAAAACGAATCCTACGGTTAAAAATGACTTAAATTAACAAGGATGGTTCGATTTGAACCTCTCTAGGTTTGATCTCAATAGTGCATGAACCCACCAAGAGGAATTAAGGATTCTCAAGCACAAAACAACAAAAGCCATAAAGAAATTGTAGGCCTTGACCGTAAAACTAATCGAAAATTCAAAAGGATGAGGGATATACCGTTTTTGGGCGTACAAATGGTGGAAAAGAGGTGGCCATACGGATGTATCATTAATTGCTACTCCGTATGTCCCTTGCAAAGATTGAGCGAGACCATCGTCCTTCGAAAATTGCCAAAAATGGCCGAGATGACGAAGAGAGAGTGTGTGGAATCGAGAGGTAGCGCAGTTAGGGTTTTGAAACTCTAGCTGAAAGGCAACAAAATGCCAAAAGGGGTGTATGGTTTGTGTATAAGGTTTTATATATTAGTGAGGGGTTGGGCCGGATCGGCCTTATCGGGCTGGACCCAGCAAATTTAAAAACAAGAAAAGGGGAGCCCGTGTTTTAATGTATTTTCCTAAATATGTCTTGTATACCGTAGATGTATGTATATATATATATATATATATATATATATATATATATATATATATATATATATATATATATATATATATATATATATTGTATACACCATATTCCAGGCCAATTTTCAAATACTATAATTTAAAAAATAAAGCTTTTCGTTTTAGCATAATCAAATTATTTTAATTACAACTAAAATTGATCTTCGAAAATTAAACGAACTCTAACTTAAACGGTTACTTGCTAAAATAAAATGCACTTATCATTTTACTTAATCAATTCAAGTTCCTCGTAATTGTTTTACTTCTTTGAGAAAATAAACGAATATTCTTGAATTCCTTAGAAATACGCAAAAAAATGTGAAATAAGATACGGTTGTACTCTTGTCGGTGTTTTGCCAAATGTAATGGCAAAATGTCACCGGGACAATTTTTTGTAAAATTGTGTTTTACTTCTGTAATGCATATTTTGCTCCGTTTGCTGTTCAGGGACTCTGAATAATTAAGTAAACTTATCGGAGGTCAAAAATTAGGTGTCAACATCTCATATATCAATGTTTAGATCTATCTCATATACGTTTCTTCTTTCCCATAAGAACTTCTTAATTCAAGTTTGTAACGAAGAGAATCATATGTTCCTAAAAATACACAAACTGTAAAGAAGAGAATAATATGTACACTAAGGAAATGAAAGAGAAAGGAAATAGAGCTAGTACGATAAAATTAAAGGAATCAGTTTAAGGGGGTGGGTCCAATACTGCGTTGGTCTATACATTGCATGTACAGGTAGTCAACCGTACCAAATAAACGGGACATAGCATTTCCGCATTTCCGAACCATGAGAAAGACATATGTAAATATGTAGTCTAATGTATCTGACTTTAGCCAGAAAAAGAAGAAGAAAAGAAATGCTCTAGAAGAAGAAAATAAAAAAAAATTGGTATGGTTATTTTGACCGTAGGATAAATATAGTTGTCCTGCCCTCCCTTTCGGGTACAATTACATTGCTGTAATTACCCTGCAGGTTATCTTATCCACCTTCTTCCTTAATCCTGTTCATTGCCTCCTTCTTTCTACATTTTTCCGGTAACTCAAGGAGGACAATAACTCCATTATTGTGCTCTCTTCCTTCTCCTCGATCCGGCTGTTTTTCTTTAAAAATATTCCTATTCATTTAGTACCCGATTTGAAAATTTATATAGCTGATCCAACTTATTTCTGATTGAGGTATTCAAAAAAAACTTATTTATTTTGGAGTTTCTATCTTCTTCATAAACTATCAGGATTTATCACATTAGTTTGAAATTACGACGTTGCTCATCGATGCCATTCTTGGTATTCCTCTTAAAACATCTTCACCTTCAAGTTTTAATTGATCATTTCCTGCATGCATGCAACGCATTATGTAATCTCAACCATCACATGCAATCAGGGTGGAGCAACCGAGCAAGGTGGAATGTTCAATGAATTTCCTTTATCGCAAAATTTTACCATGTAAATAGATACTTTTTTTTTTCTTCATATATACATATTCTTGAATCACCTTAACATCAAGGTGATTCAGGGTAATTCTTTTAACCTACTTATCAGAATTTGTGGCTCTGTCACGTCAACTGCATGCAAAATGCATTGGTGGCAGAGCGCATTCTCATCTTCCACACGATCATCATCATCCTCCAACAGGAAGGTTCATTCCGATGATAGCGTGATCGTCACGCGTGGGAGCGGCCGTGGCGTGCTGAAATCAGCACTCTTCGGCACGCGTAGTCGTATCCGTCAAATATCACGTAAGAAGAAGAAGCCCGGGCAACACCACCACAACGACGTCATAGATGACTGGCGTTCTCAATGTTCGTATGAGAGTTCTCCGGTGGAGGGTCGCCCACCACCGCAGCCTCTCCCTTTGCCGGACTTGGATGTCATACTACGTCAACATCCTAATTTGGTTCAGGCCCCAAGTGTACCACTTCCTTCGCCTAGACATGGAGTTTTGCATCATAAAGGTGGAGAGGAAACGGAAAGGGAAAAAGATAGAGAAAGGACGGATGCTTTCAATGGCGATGCACATAATATTAATAGCGGAACAACACGAGAGGGGTATGTGAAATTTTCTATAATATTGCACTATTGTTTCTTACAACAACAATCCCAGTGTAATCCACAAGTGAGATCTGGAGAGGGTAATATGTACGCAGCCTTATCCTTACCTTTATGGGATGGAGAGGTTGTTTCCGATTAACCCTCGACACTCCTCCTTTATCCGGGATTGGGACCGGCAATGCGAACGAGCTCATACCACGGAGTTAATATTGCACTATTGTTTCTTGTTTTGCTCAAATGGATCCTTTTCTCATCGCCTCAATTTTTAATGACATTTGTGTGAATCCACAAAATGCTTCCTAGTTCCTTCTAAGCTGTCTTGTAACCACTAGGTGTCTAAAAAACTTTTCTCGTGAATGAATTGGGCATTTTACAAGCAAATATTTTAGGGGTGTAGTTGGTTGACTCATGATATTTTGGACAATTCTCTAAATATAGAGTACTTTTATGCTTAACTGACTTTGTCTAATTTGGAATCCTGGTAGTTTGATCGAACGAAATATTTTTACTCAGTTTTTCTTCTGTCATGTGATCTTCTTTTTCGGTTTGGGGCTGAAAATTTGCAAAATTAATCACTTTTGGAGGAGATAGTCTAGTTTATTTATGGGTATTTACCCGTGTGAAAGAGAAGGAAAAGGAAAAGTTGGGCAAGGGTTAGTTTACTAGGACATGAATTGAAGTCATTGATACTTCCTTGTGTTTTTCCTTTCCTTTCTTTTCAATTTCAAAGTTTGCAGCCAAATTTTTATATACACATTTACTTTTTCTCTAGGCATAGCTTGCAACTGGAACTCATTTAGTCAGTTTTATCAGTTGTAGATTATATAGACCTAACAAAACTGTTCTTTGTTTTATATTTCAGCAGACTATTAAGCCAAGATGCTCGAAAGAGAACAGAGCACTCTGCAACTCCGTTGTCCAGGAAGATGCCACCTCGGATGCTTCTTGTCCCCGACAGAATCCCTCCTGATTTCTGGACAAGTGCTCCGACGAGTCCTTATGCAAGTCCTGCACATAGCCATCTAAAAAGTGGTCATGATCATACAATGAGTCCTCTTTTCGTGACACCTCCTAGTGTTTTTCAAGTTTGGTCTGCCCCAGAGATGCCTCCTAATTCGGATGCCCATCATGGTTTAGGTTTCTCTTATAACCATGCTTTTAGTAGTGTTGATAGTTCTCCTCTTCACAGTCCAAGATTAAGTCCTCAGCGAACATCCAAGAGTCCAAGTGGACCTGCTTCACCTTTACATCATCCACTACCAAATGATCATTTGAGTCCAATGGCGCGTCGCGAGAGTACTTGTGCTCAAGCCAATGTCCATCCTTTACCCCTTCCTCCTCTAGCTACCCCTCCCGTTTCACCACCTACCCCTAAAACAGATATAACACCTGTTAAAAGCCAGTGGAAAAAAGGAAAGCTTATTGGTCGTGGGACATTTGGAAGTGTTTACGTAGCATCAAACAGGTATATAAATGTTCTTGTTGATGTCGTTGCATATCTGTGTGATGTTATAAATGCTGATTGAATAAAATTTAATTATAATACCAGTGTATATAACTTAAGTCCATAATTTTCTAATGTAGCTTCATGAATTCTTCTTAACCAGAGAAACAGGAGCTTTATGTGCGCTGAAAGAAGTTGAATTATTACCAGATGATCCAAAATCTGCTGAGTCTATAAGGCAACTAGAACAGGTCGGATTTCCTTCATTGATATGAACACATTTCCTTTTCCCCATAAGTTACAAGCTTGAAATGGGTTTCAAATTTTTGTAATCTTTATTCTTTATGTTGGTGTAGGAAATCAATGTTCTCAGCCATCTCAAACACCCAAACATTGTCCAGTATTATGGAAGTGAAATAGTAAGAAATTGTTATTTACAACAACTTATAAACTTGACTCATCCTTGCACATACTCTTTCATGAAAGTGTTTTCTTCGTTGATATTGCAGGTTGATGACACGTTTTACATTTATCTGGAGTATGTTCATCCTGGGTCAATCAATAAATTTATCCAAGACCATTGTGGAGCAATTACAGAATCCATCGTGAGGAATTTCACACGCCATATTCTTTGCGGGTTAGCTTACTTGCATAGTAAAAAGACCATTCACAGGTAACAATCAGATATTCAACTATGAGAGAAATAAGATATAGAACCTTATGAAGAACAAATTTTGAAATATTTTCTTGTATAGGGACATTAAAGGGGCTAATTTGCTTGTTGATGCTTATGGGGTTGTCAAGCTTGCAGACTTTGGGATGGCTAAGCATGTAAGTTACTCGAATCTCAAATCATTTTTCTATTTGCAGTTTTTTGTGAGTAAAGAATGGTGTTCTATTTAGTTGAATGTAATGATTGATCCATAGATCTTTGTGCTTTACATGGTAAATCTCTTCACAGTGGACTGTTAATATGGGCTTTTAGATGCTTCCTCTTTAGTATTTTGGAGAAATATCAGAGTTTAAACATTCCATTTTTTTTTTGCAATAACAGCTGTGAATGTCTTTAGATGATTTCTTTTTTTTTTTTTTTTTTTTTTGGGGGGGGGGGGGGGGGGAGGTTGAAACCAGTTTCTGAGGCCAAAATAATCTCTTCTGCTACTATATCTTCGAGAATTACTATGTCAAACAAGAACAGTTAGCTTGAGAAAGACAACAACAATAGTTGCAACAAAATTTTAATGTCGTCACTCTCAGATGTTATTAAAAGATCCTGGAATGACAGACTGGCTGTTGTTATATTATTCGTTGAACCTTACGTCTTGTTATGCAGCTAAACGGGCACTCAGCTAATCTCTCTTTAAAAGGAAGTCCATATTGGATGGCCCCTGAGGTACTTACCCTCAACAGCACATGTTTCTAATTATGTTCTTTCACTTCCCACAGCTTATATTTTCTGTTTCCTGCAGCTCTTGCAATCGGTTATGCAGAGGGATAATAGTAGCGATCTTGCCTTAGCTATTGATATATGGAGTTTGGGTTGTACTATAATTGAGATGCTGAATGGCAAACCACCTTGGAGTGAATACGAAGCAGTAAGGACTTTATTTCTGCATTTTTAGCTCGTACGTGCTCTTTCCTGACAGAGATCAATTTCATAGCATGTTTCTCTTAGATTCACAGGGCTCCAAGAACTTAGCAAATAAATACTAATCATGCTAAATTTTCTTGTGTCAAGGGGTCATAATTTGTTACTCTAGTTGTGCAGTTGGTATTCCGTTAGACCAAGGCATTAGTGTAATAAAATATCTGATTTCTCCCAATGTAACTTTATTTTTGTCATTGGCCATCTAACAGAGTTAAAGATATCTTTCACCATGTTTAGATTTTCCTTTGGTCGAAACTCAAAATCAAGCTTTGAATCTATCAAATCATTAACTGCTGCTTGAACTTTACAACATCAGAAATGGAGGAATGTCAGGCAGCAGAAAAATTATGGCCACATGAGTCTTTGTTTATAATCTACTTGTGCAAGCTTTGTTTGTATACTTTCACCAAAAAGCAAGATCATGCAGTGCCATATTAACCTTTTACAGGTACAAATACATGAAGTTGATTCTATCATTTAATCTAACTATTGTAGGCTGCAGCAATGTTCAAGGTTCTAAAATATACCCCACCAATACCTGAATCATTATCACCGGAAGGAAAAGATTTCTTGCATTGTTGTTTCCGTAGAAATCCAGCAGAGAGGCCATCAGCTAGCACGTTGCTAGAACATCGATTTGTGAGAATTTCACATCAGCCAGAAGTTCCTTCTTTTGTCCAGCAACTTAACGGCATAAGACTCACAGTATGTACATTCAGTCCCTTCTTCTCCCCCTCCCTTTCCTCTTCTGCTGGTTGCGTTTCTTCATGCCATGAGTATACTTTTGACAGGAAAAGTTGCATTCTCAAAGGGATCAGCTAAGTTATAAACTTGACTCAGTGCATGTATCATTAGAAAGATAGCATTTGCAAAGAGCTGGCTAAGAAGTAAAAGTTGCGATCCGAAGATGGAATGCTCAGATGGGCAAATTCACTTTAATGTCTGCCTGCCCCGTGCTATTTTGCTCGTTCAACTCCCATGGTCGTCCCCAGTTCATCCCCCATTAAAGAACAGAGGCATTCTGGGCCGACTACTATGAGTACATGCCCATCTGGTTCAGTGGCTTGGAAGCAAGCTACCTATCTTCCGAAGTTCTAAATAGGTATACTCATCTTTATTGATGTGGTTTTCTAAAGAGATCAGGACTTTGTGAAAACATTACTGGCCTTTATCAATGTGCTCTATAGATAGCTTGGAGCCATAGGGAGTTGGAGCCAGGGGGTACTCCCCCCTCATCAATGTTTAGAACTTGAGAGGAAGATAGGTTTATGGTCCAGGAAATTGCCCTGCAGAGCTTCGATCTTATCTTTTGTGTATTAATTGAAAAAAATTGAGCTTCCACGACAACTATACAGCTGCAACGACAAAAATCAATGATACTGAAACCCTTTGAAAATTGTATGAGTTAACTATCAATCTTTAAGGTACTACGTGATAGCTTATTGTGTAATGTAATAGCAGCTGAATGAATTCAACAAAGCAAAGCTTTGGCAAACATATAACAAAAACTAAGCCTCTGTCCAAGCAAGTTGGGGTCAGCTATATGAATCCTCACTATCTAAGTAGCTCCATTTAAATTACTGAAAAAAGCTATTCAAAATACACGGGAGAGTGTTCTATAAGAACAAGTTCTCAATCTAGATAATTAAATGACAACGAAATTAGAAGAAATTTGCATCTAAAAAAGTTAAAAATAGTTTTACTGAAAATAAACTTAAGACCTCTTATTAAAGTTTAGCCTAGTGTCACTAATTTTAGTGAGCCGTCCCTAATTGTCGGAGCTTTCTTTCCTCTGAGAGCAACTTAGCAAAGCGAGTAAGAGCTTCTTCATTTGTGCCTTCCCCATGAACTGCTTCAACGCGGCCCGTCTCCAAGTTGACCCTTGACACAGGCTCCTTCAGTAGATTTTTACCAATCTGCACTAGTGTCTGCATGTTTTTTATGGTTGAAATATCCGTAGATGCTGCCTCTCCGATCATACTATCGTTCTGTTCAAATATATTAAGTCATCATGAAAAGCGTATATATATGCGTCAAAGAGGAATCCTTATAACTTCAAGTTGATGATCAAACCTGAATTCTGAGGTAATTCTTCTGGCTGTGAAGGGACTGAAACAACGTTGAAACATGTATATCCACCATATCCGCACTTGCATCACTATAAATATCTAGCAATGGACTGGAACCATTGTTGTACATCCAACCAAGTACGCCCCATCTTGAAGCCATGGCAGCATTATACTTCTCTTTGTTCTTGCCTGTGCCAGTGCCAAGTGACAAAACCAACATTTTCTTGCAGTCTACGGTTTGCATATCCTCATATTGCAGTCTTTTCGTCATGATTTCTCTTGAAATGTGAGTAATTGCCAGTAGAGTCTGCCAATAGATTAAAAAAAAAAATGTTGTTCAAATATCTGAATTCCTACAAAGAGTTTGATATATACACTCTGCTGATCTTACAAAGACAGGAACAAGTTTGAGTAATCTTTTATATACGGTGTTACTTGTAGCTATTTTTGTAGGCTTGACACTTACTTATATGTATAGTACGAGAGGAATTAATCATCTCAATCAAGGTGTAAAGTTACATAGTTATGACATGTCTACCTAGATATGTCATCTCTTGTTAAGGATTGGTTAAATTTAATCCTCATGGAACTGTGAAAATCGGGCATTATATCCGCTTTTTTATGTATTCACTTTTTGGTTATTATACGGGTAGAGGTCAAGGCCAAACCCCCAACAGTTTACTACATTAAAATAAAAATATAGATGTTCTGCTCTTTTTCAAATTGCTACTCACTGGATTATTTGCAGCTACACCTCCATCAATTAGATCAAATGTATGTACTTCCCCTTGAGCATTCTTTGTCTCAAAATAGTATGCAGGGAAATAAGTGGGTGCCGCTGAGGTACCAAGACACACGTCCGATAGTCGTGCATTCTTAGTCATACTTGCTCTTGCCTGTTCAGTGTACATAAATATGAATATCAGCATCATGTGCATTACATTAATTAGCAGAAAATAGAGTAGTACCAAAACATAAAGAACTTTATTTATTTAGGTGAAGAAGACTATACGTACATCAGTCGTCGTGAAAATGATGGGTTGAAGGCGCTTGATATCAAAAGTTGGGATAACTGTATGAGTCAACGTTTGATTCATAGTAAGATTGCCTAGTTCCGACCTAACCAAGGATCTCAGGTATTTGCCATCATACTTTGGCCCCCCAAATAAATTTGTGAGCCTCTTCACCAAGTTGTTGCTGCTTCATTAGATACACATAAAAATTGCCATTAGTAAAGTGTTCACAGAGACAAGCAATCTATGTCTTATTATTTGAACTTAACCCCTTGTTCATGACATGAAACATAGATTTATATATGTGAAAACGCAAAAATTTTGACAAATATTAATTCAATCTGAACCATAAATAGTTGAATCCATCAATTTTGAATATTGAATTCGCCTCTTAGTTAGGGGTCGTTCGGTAGGAAATATTAGAGAAAATAATACTGGTATTAGCTTTGATATTATTTATTAATTAATCTCTTGTTTGGTAATGTTTTCAACCTATGCAAAAATGAAGGGTAAGGCTTTGTGGTCCAGCGCTTCCCCGGACCTCAGTGGGATGTTAGTGCACCGGGCTGCCCTTTATTAGTTATAACATAGGTGAGGATGGTATTAGTCATACCAGTATTATTGTCTAGGATAAAGACATGCATGTTGTTGGATATATCCCATATTAATGAATGAACCAAACATTAGATAAAAAATAGTCCCAACATAACTAATCTCCATATAACTAATCCCCCCTATAACTAATTCATGTATTACTTTTCGTGTTATAACTTCTTTCTGAACCAAACAACGCCTGAAGTTAGTGTTTCAGCAATTAAACTTATGAAAATTAAGAAACATTAGCTAGAATAATGTCAATAGTTCTAACCTGCTCCCACTAAAGATTTTAGGGCCGTGCTCAAAGTAGAAGTTGGTAATGTCTTTTGCGGCATATAAAGGGCGATTCTCCTTGTTTGGAGCTGTGAGCATTGTGGTTACTAGTCCACCTGTACTCGTTCCAGCTACCACATCAAAGTAGTCTGCAACTCTTGCATTGGGTCCATCAAGTTCCTAGCATAGCCAAAAAGGTTTTAAGTATATATCATTGCATGCAATATATATATATATGAGTACCTGATATAGTAATAGATAAAGTGGTTGATCATGAGTACCTGAAGTTTAGATTCAAGGAAAGCAAGAATAGTTCCAGGAATAATGCCTCTGATGCCACCTCCGTCTATGCTTAAAACTGTTACCGTCTTTCCCTTTGTAGCAGCAAAAGCTATAGGAGGTTGCAAGACTAGGAAGGTTACTAGCAGAGCAAGAGCAGCTACAAAAGTCCTAGTCATACTGTATCAAGAATAGCTACTTAGCGGCTTAGCAATTGGCAACACCTATGTCTAGGTGAAGGCACATTTATACTGGAGTTTAACTTCCATGCACATGACATTGTAAACAAAATTTACATAATCAGATCATTTAATTATTGCATGTAACGATTTCTTTAATAAGAATAAAAAAGGATAGTAACTTACAAGTAAATTAATAATCATAGATAATATGTTATAATAAGTTAAATTGCATTGTTAATGATGCAAAAGAATTTTACAGTACCATGGATATAATTTAAATTCATTTATATATAACCGTATTTCCACTCTTCGTTACACACTTTTTAGTGACTTAAAAGGAAAATATCAACTCTTGTTAGGATCTCGAGTTGTGTTGGAACTTCATGGAATTTTTTTCATTTTTCTTCCTTATTCTAGGTAATTGACATGTGATTTGATCCCCTTTTCCCGTCGCCTTTTCGTTGACTCTACAAAATTTAATTTACATGTACTCCTTCAAGGCTCCACATGACAAAAAATTTCTTTCTTTCTTTCTTTGTTATTCATTTTGTGGGGAATGCACATGTGATTATGAGGTGTATTTTATCTTATATATCTGGCGATTAGAAGCTTGCATTAAATTATGTAACTCCTTATTTTGCCTCGATCACATCTTGAAGATTTCCCATGATTAAAATTTTATGAGTCCTTAAATTGACTTGCCCTACTTTAATGAGGTCAATAAACAAAAATATAATGTTGATCTCTCAGTCACGTTCACTAGTATTATTAATGGACTAATGTTATCTTTCCCCCGAAGAAAAAGAGATCGTGCTGCACATTGAAGAACACGATTGCTGTTGTTTACTTAAACAAAGCACCAACTTAGTGAAAAAGGTTTCTCCATCTTGCTTGGAAGCTGGCTATGAATATTGTGAAAAATATATTCGCTTCTTTGATGTGCAAACATAAAGACAAGTAATCTACCACCCAGGGACATGGTGAGATTGATGAAATAAGGAGCTTGTTCAGATTAGCTGAGTGTATATTGATAAGCTTTTAGTGCTCGAGAATATTTTCACGTGTTGAAACTGACTTTAATAGATAAGAAAGCAGTTATGAGTTTTGTATTTCAATATGTTTCATGACCTGATTTGAACAAATAAATATTTTTCAAATGGCGTCCGCGATTACTATGGTTTTCCTGCATATGATCGAGGTACATTATATGAGTTTGATTCTCTCGGGCCAGTTAGTGTATCGGATGTTAGTCACGTGGATTTGGGTGTTGACAAATCACTAGGGACAATCACCACCACCACCCACCACTATATTTCACCAACCATCACTATCAATCATCTTTACTACCATTAGCTACTATTATCGTCCGCCACAACTATCAGTCATCACTATCAACGGCCATCTTCAATCATCATCATTAACCACTATTTTCAACCACCATCAACAACACTAGCTACTACGTACCTCCAATCATCACTATATATCATCCTACGCCACCACCAACCACCATATAATTTTTTTTTAAAATAATTGTGATAGTATTAGATTATTAGTTATAAATAAGGCTAAACTTTATACATTCTAGAGAAAACAAACAGTTACAACATCTTAATATTCATATGTATATTCAAATTCAACCGCCTTAGTCCTAATAAAAATAAAATGAGACCTTATTCAAGCATGGTTACAAAAGGATATTTAGGCGTCGTGCTAATATATACAGTACAGGATGGAGAAATCAGAAAAAAATAAAATTTTACAGTTGGTAATTAGAAAGTTCAGTACGTAAGATAAGTAAATCCACAAATAACTTCCTGGGTGTTGTTTACACGGAAAATCGGTACAGTTGAATTTGTAGACGTGGTCAAGGACACGTGGATCAATGTAACCAAAATTATGAAATAGCAAGTAATAATTAACAAGACAATTGAAAGCAGAGCATAAGCTAGATGTGTAGCCGGGGCCTTAGAGAAGCTTTGAGCTAGAGTCTCCGGCAAGCGAACAATCAAAACTTCGCTTAATTGAACAAGAGCAATTAGTAACTAAGAGCAAAATAAGAGCAAGGTGTTTCTTGTATATATTTTCAGATGTCTTACAATAGAATGAGTACCTCTATTTATACTAGAGCTATGGGGTACAAATTCCATGAATCATGCCCCCTTAATTACTAATATTAATGTTGCAATAAAAGGTAATAAACTGTAATAAAGGCCGAAGGAAACTTGAGGTCTTCTGTAACATTTCTGTAACGGCCACATCTTAAATGACGTTTGATCGGTGAGTAGGCATGCTTCTCCGGGCCTCTTGTAGTTTCTGCCTCTGAAAGCAGGTTACCAAATTACTTACCCCGAGCTTCGTATGATTTTTTCGAAACCCCTAGCTTGCTGACTCGAATCTGACTTGTCACCATCGTCATGTGTCATCTTTTAATACGTCCACTTGGTGTCTATGAATTTTTCCCTATACAGATAGTCCCCCCACTTTCCGGTTACTCGCTGAGACAGGGAAGTGGAAGATTTTCCCCTTCTTGCCAGGAAGTCGTGTAGTCACCCTCGCGATTGCCTCATTAAAAACCTTGTTAGAAAAAACTAATTGGGACAAAAACGAGGCCAAGGGAAAAAGAGTGCAGTACTTAGGGATTTATATGGTAACTCCGCCACTGGTTCTTCTACCATCGACGACCAGTTAGTGCTGAAAAAGTACCACCACCACCACAGAAATCTTGATCTCGGGTTTTTAGTGTTCACCTAAAACTTTTAATCTTTGAGTTTTGACTCTTGGGTTTTTAGTTTTCCCAAAACCTTTTAGTGTTTGAATTTGACTCTTGAATTTTTAGTTGTACACGAAACTTTGAATTTTAGAGTTCCTGACTCTAGGGTTTTCAGTTATACCCGAAACTTTTTATAACCTTGCAGCCTTGGAGGCCGGGGATGTTAATGACCATGAATTTTCATCCGAACTTTTAGTCATTTAACTGGATGGCTTTATAAGGGAGGGCCCTTATGTTTCGGTGCTTATGAAGATGACGTCTCCCGTTCATTTGAGTACAATTGTTCGGATTCGTAATCCTTACTTGCTTTTAAATGTGAGCAAATTTAAGAATGATTTTGTTTCATTCGAACATATACGAGAATGTTTAGAAGGTGCAAGTTTTGCTTCATTCCATTCCTTGAACGTACACAAGTGTTTACAACTTTGCATATACGACAGTTTACAGGAAATGAAAAAAATACATTA
The DNA here is from genome assembly GCF_029784015.1 of Lycium ferocissimum. NCBI lineage: Eukaryota > Viridiplantae > Streptophyta > Magnoliopsida > Solanales > Solanaceae > Lycium > Lycium ferocissimum. The sequence goes on from NC_081343.1 coordinate 36,689,429, forward strand.
CAAGAGAATTGTGGTCGGGCTGACACCAATTGGGTCTAGCCGGTTCTTGATTCTGGTTCCTTCTATCTTTCCGAGGTCGATCTGGCAGTCCCGGTCTTTTTCTTTATTCCGGAGCCATTTCGGGCTATCTCCGATACCTTTAACGGACATGATGCCTGTGGGCGCAATGCCTTTTTTTTTTTTTTTACTGTCCTGAAGCCATCTTCAGATGCTTCCCCTGCTTATTGCGACAGTCCCCAATGTTTATAGACATTACTGTTCCTCATCTAAGTCGTTTTCTAGCGACTCGCTCCGGAAACACTCTTGCCTCCTATCAGTCTGTGGTCCTAACGGGTATGGTTCAAACCGGTGTCTGGAATGCCTCCGATCAAAGTTTAGTTGACCTTGATTCCGGGCCGTAGAAGATGTCAATATATTTACATGATCATCTTCTACGCGAATCTTCGACGTATACCGATTGTGAACACCTTCCCACGTTGTTACCTGGAACTCTAGCAAATTTTCCTTGAGTTTTCATGATGCATCCGAACTCAGCGGGTTGAGACCCATAATGAAAGCCTCAGCTGCCCATTCATCCTTAACCACGGGCAGTAACATCCTTTCCTTCTGTAACCGGGTGATAAAGTCACGGAGCGACTCGCGCGAAAGATGTCTGCCTTTCGCGTTCGTACCTTCCGGGCTCCAGCATGTGCTTTAATAAACATATCTACGAGCATAGAAAATGAATCAATAGAGTGTTCAGGCAAAAGAGAATACCAAGTTAAAGCCCCTTTAGCCAATGTCTCGCCGAATTTCTTGATCAAGACCGATTCGATCTCATTCAGTTTCAGGTCATTTTCCTTGACAGCCATATTGTAGGCCGCTATATGCTCCTATGGAGCTGTTGTGCCATCGTACTTGGGGATATCTGGCATCTTAAATCTCTTCGGGATCAACTCCGAGGCAGCTTCTGGTTTGTAAGCTAACTGAGCGTACTTTTTTGCATCCGGACCCTCAAGGCCCGGTGGAGCCCCCAGGATTTGATCCATACTGGCTTAAATCTCCTTTGTATACTTTTCCACTTCCTTAGCGCTTTTGTTTATCTTATCAGTTATGTCTTTCATAAATTGTAAGACTTGTGCCCGAAAAGGATCATCTGGGACGGACTTGCTCCCGGATGCGTGTTCTTCACTCCTAATGGTTCTACCCTCCATGTGGTCTCCACTGGGTGTATCATTTCCGACAGTTGGTGTCGGAGGAGTCCCCCGGGCCTTCTGCCTCTGGCGTTTGGATTGCCAAAAAGTGTTGAGATAGTTTGCCTCATGAATTTCATCTCCTCCATTATTGACCGTTGCTGCTCCCTCACGATCTGTATTGCTTCTTCGAGGGTTTCATCAGTAGGTGTTGTTTCCCCTGTAACCCCTTGATTTAGATCGTTTTTTGGGACAGTTGCTCCATCGTTATTCCCGGTAGTGAGATGAGTTCGATTATCAGTAGTGTTTGTCATATCTGCAGTAGTTAAATCTAACAACAAGATCTAAAGAGAATTAGTGTAAGAAAGTGGGTCACACTAATACCACAATTGTCCTGACCCTACGGTGGGTGCCAAACTGTTTACACGGAAAATCGATACAGTTGAATTTGTAGACGTGATCAATGACAGGATCCATGTAACCAAAATTATGAAATAGCAAGTAATAATTAACAAGACAATTGAAAGTAGAGCATAAGATAGATGTGTAGCCCTGTCCTTAGAGAAGCTTTGAGCTAGAGTCTCTGGGCAAGCGAACAATCAGAACTTCGCTTAATTGAACAAGAGCAATTAAGAACTAAGAGCCAAATAAGAGCAAGGTGTTTCTTGTATATATTTTCAGATATCTTACAATAGAATGAGTACCTCTATTTATACTAAAGCTATGTGGTACAAACTCCATGAATCGTGCCCCCTTAATTACCAATATTAATGTTGCAATAAAAGGTAATAAAGGCTAATAAAGGCCGGAGGAAACTTGAGGTCTTCTGTAACGGTCACACCTTAAATGACGTTTGACCGGTGAGTTGGCATGCTTCTCCGGGCCTCTTGTAGTTTCTGCCTCCGGAAGCGGGTAACCAAATTACTTATCCGGAGCTTCATATGATTTCCCAGAACCGCTCGCTTGCTGACTCGAATTTGACTTGTCACCATCGCCACATGTCATCTTTTAATACGTCCACTTGGTGTCTACGAATTTTGCCTAGGTGTATCTGCGTAGGCTATATCATCGATGTCATCATCTGGGATCTGATGGGAAGAAATTCCCCGCCTCTGCAACTAAGATGCAAGCTCATTCCTTAAAATTTAGATTGGCAAAAGATCAAAAATATTCCTTATACATTGAATATGTCTTATAATTAGCCTTAGCTCACCTATTTGCTCCTACAAGTTATAGGGGCGGGTCCAATTAGGATGGGCCGACTCAATGGTTCAGTATAGACACGGGAAATTTTCAAAAACATACAGCCCAACATAAAATATTATGCCACGTAGACCGATATATAATATTATACTCCCTCTGTTTCAATTTATGTGAACCTATTTTCTTTTTAATCCGTGCCAAAATGAATGACCTCTTTCCTAATTTGGAAACAAATTCACTTTATGAAATGATTTACAGTCACACAAATATTCAAGACTTATTTTGAAGCACAAGTTTCAAAAGTCTTCACTCTTTCTTAAATGTCGTTTTCAGTCAAATGGGTTCACATAAATTGAAACAGAGGGAGTACAATATTATAATATATTATATAACATAGTATCTGAGAGAAAATACATCATTTATCAAGTTTTTATAAAAATGTATTAATAGTGTATAAAAGATGTTTATACACAAATATAGGCTAAAGCGGATCACAAACTTAAATTATGAGCTAAGTGGTGTAAATGTGTAAATATTTTCTCCAAGTAGACATAGAGCATAATATTCCCTCCACACGGACGGTTAAGCCTGGCAACCGGTCCGGTTTTACCAGTTCAAACCGGTAACCGGACCAGTAAAATCGGAATAGGAACTGGTGGAAACGGTTACCGTTAACCGTTTAAAACCTACCGGTCCGGTTTTGATTTTTTGGGACCGGAACCGGTTAAACCGGTCAAAATAAAATAAAAATTAAAATGTAGCCGTTAACTGTGTGGGCTGGACCGTTGGGCAACGGTCCATTTTGCAAAAATGGTCGTTGCCAACGGCTCCAAACGCCCCTTTTGGTCCCCCAACCCTCCCCCCCCCCCAAACTTTTTTTTTTCCACACTTTAACCCATCCCCCACCCCTATATAATTCCTTCTTCATTTCCAATTTTAATCCACACCAATTCACTCTTCTCTTTCTCTCAATTTCTCTCAATTATAGCTACTTTGCAACAATTAGCCACTTTAAATTTCTCTCAATTAAATATTATAAATTTTTATTCTAGTTTCAATTATTAATTTTGAATTATAATATTGTTGGTGGAGTTGGTGATTTTGCAACAATCCGAAGTAGCTTTGGTGGATTTGCAATTCTAGTCGTCTTCACTTTGTTGGAAATTAGTCCGGCAATTTGGTACCTTGGTTCCAAATCTATCTTTATTTTTCGCTATTTAATTTACGCAATTTAATTTGTTGCAATTTATTTTCTTGTGATTTATTTGAGTGTGATTTAAATTAATTCTATTTAATAATGGCGAAGAGATTTAGACGTGGTGCCGGTAGTAGTGGTATTGTTAGGGGTGGGTTTAACGAGGAAACATTTGTGAATGAAACACCTAATTTAGGTATTGATGTTGGTGGAAATAATCCACTTTTAGATCATGAGGTAATGCAACAACACTATGTCGACACTTTTAATGAAATTGATGATGATGAAACACAAGCCCCCGAAAATCCCATAGGAGATACAGGTCCTGCACAATCACATACACAAGAAAAACCGCCAAGAACTCGTAAGCCAACCGTTAAAATTTAGAAATTTATGACTATGAATAACGAAAGCCAAACAGCTAAATGTACCATATGTAGACAAGTATTTGCTTTTAGGCAACAAACTAATAAGGATGGTGGAACGGGTACACTAAATAATCATATGAAAGCTAAACATATGGATGTTTGGGGAGAGAAAATGGATTCAAATGTGGGGGGTATTCAAATGACGATAGACCCACGAACCGGTAAAATTTTTGCCTATGACAAGAAAAAAGAGCGTGTAGAAATAGCTAAAATGGTTGCTTTTGATGCTATACCCTTTTCCTTTTCTTTGGGTTTGGGGTTTGTTACTTATATTCAACATTGTTATAATCCGTTACTTGAGGGTATTCCTAGAAGTACTTTGTTACACCTCGGATTTTCGCACGTTAAATCGCATCATGAGTTAGTCAACGTAAGTTCAAAAAGAAATTTTGTTGAGGATAAAAATGGATTGATTTTATTAATAAAAATGGTTACAAGAGTCTATAAATAATATTAGTAAGTGGCGGAAGATTTGGAGGGTGAATGAATCAAAGAAGCATGAGTTTCGTCAAAAGTCGGCAAGTTGGGAATACGATAACTTGTACTTTTGGGTGAGATTAGGAGTGATCCAGATGCTAAGCAAGTAATTATATGAAGTATTTGAATTGTATAATGGTCTCTTGTTAAGTTTGGAAGTCAAACGAGTTGTAATACGAAAGTCGACAAAGGGCGTCGCAAGTTAAGTTTGTAAACTTCACTGAAATTTAGGTCAGATGTCTCGGAGCTTTTCTCTCAATCTACTTGGAGTTACAGGGTGATCGACCTACCAATCGAAGGTCTACGAGTCTAGTTTTCAAAGCATTTTTTCGTTCATCGATACGACATCGGAGTAGAGAGATATTCGCATTTCCGTCCAGGGACATAAACTGTCGCGGGAACGATTTCTAGGTTAGTGGCAGCTTATTCCTGTTTATATAAAAGACCCACAAATCAGATTGGAACCTCATTTCTCTTCAAAGAACAAACCCTAAACACTCCCTATACTCTCTCAAACATTTCTCCATCAATCATAAGCAAATCCAAAGGCTAATCAAGTAACTTTAACATAAGGAATCACATGGTAATCGTAGAATCATCGTTTCTTCATTGTTTCGCTTTTCGAAAGAAATCTTTAACTTGAAGAATTCTCTGTTTTGGATTGATTCTGGGAATCTAAGGTATTTTTTATCCTCTTAATCATCTCCTTATGATTCTCCAAGTATTTAATCTAAGAAATTTGGAGGAAATCCTATGTATATGAACCATATGAACTAGTATGGATGAAATTGATTGGTTGAGCTGATTTACGTGGTTTAAATGTATTTTCTTGTAGCTATGAAGGTATGGATGGATTGATAAGGAAGATTAGGAGTAAAGGAGAATAAATATGGTAATCTTAAATGAAGAAATTGAACTACAAATGAACCTACTAACTTACACCCGCAAGCTGTTCGACGAAATGTCTCATTGAGTATTTCCATAAGCTATGAACTTCGAATTGATCCCATATTGGTCGTATGATGTAGGAAATCATTTGTAAGACGTTCGAGGAATCAAGAAAATGTATATAACTCCATCAACGAGGTATGTAGGGCTTTCTATTCTCTTTGTGGCACGACTAGATTTCAAATGACATTTCATTGAAAAATTGTTCCGCTAACTTGGATAGATCGCGTTCCATGATAATTGAGCTGACACATACTTATATATGACTTGTACCAAATTATGGTCCACATCTCCTTTTGTCTATCGATTAAAAGACTTTCCGTTCAACTTGTGTCGATTATGTCCCAAAATGGTTAAGCTTACCCTTTTCTCATGAATAACTTGTGTTGAAGCACCTTTCACATTTCGTATCCCTCCTGTTTATCGAATGAGGAATGATATTAGTTACGGTACTCTTCACATCAACGTTGAGTTGATTGTACTTCCCTTAATTGAGTTAATCCTTATCTTCTTGTCTATTGCTCCAAGGTGACGAACCACTTGTTAGCACACTCTTTCCGATAAAAGTTGTGTCGATCATATTTCATAAGAGTTTGGCTAACTTTGGCTTCGTGAATAATTCATAACAAGATTTTTCCTTGTACTTTTACTTCTTTGGCCTAATGATCAAATAATGATAAACTTAGCGACAATAATGATAGTCGGAGGAGAACGACGATAGGTCACCCGAACTCTTTCATTGATATTTCTTCTGCGGTCAGTCTTTCATTGCACTAATATATATGTATTTATTTTCATTACCGAGCCGCGCTATAGTTGGCCGGGTAGGCATTTATATGTACACCTAGATATGTTTCTTTCTTTATCGAGCCGTGTTGTAGGCGGCCGGGTAGGCACGTAGCTGTGCACCTAGATGTATTTCTTTCTTTATCGAGCCGTATTGTAGGCGGTCGGGTAGGCACATAGCTGTGCATTGCCACCGATTAGGCGTAGAGATGATGTTATGATAATGAGCTCACCCTACGAGGGATTTATTATTGTTATATGATATGATATATGCCTCCACAGTGAGGAATGATTTTACGGGCATGCATTTACATTTATGTCGTGGTTATGGTCGCCTTCAGTGGCCTCGTTCAGAGTTTCAGGTTACCTCTATATCTCCACTCTTGTTATTTATATCCCTTATGCTTATGTTAGAATTATGCTTATCACCTTACATACTCAGTACATATTTCGTACTGACGCATTTTATGCGCTGTGATCATGCCCACAGGTACAGGTAGACGGATTGATATACCTTTCTCAGTAGGATACCAGAGTTCAGCAGGGATGTTCGCACTCCATTCTTCAGAGTTGCTAGTCAGAGTCATCAAATAGGATGCATGTGTGTGTGTGTGTGTATGTGTGTGTGTGTGTGTGTGTGTGTGTGTGTGTGTGTGTATTATGAGTATGGCTATGGGTACGTCGGGGCCACTGTCCTGACCAGTTGATGCATATTAGTGTTCTTAGAGGCTTACAGACTATTAGTCAGTGTACAGGTGTTGTGTTTGGCCTTGTCGGCCTTCTGACTAGTTGTCTTTCTTAGTTGTGGCCTTGTTGGCCCTTGTAATGTGTATATGTGTTATTGGGCCTTTTCTGCTTGCAGGTTATTATGATATACTTCTTACTATTGTTATTCAGCGGCCTCGTCGGCCTATGATTCACGTTACAGAGTTTAAATATCACAGTTGGTTCGCTCGGCCCTCCGGGTTCCGGGTGCCGGCCACATCCCCAAGGTTGAGGTGTGACAAACTTGGTATCGGAGCAGGTCTGTCCTAGGGATGTCTGTAAGTCGTGTCTAGTAGAGTCTTGATTATGCATGTGTAGCACGCCACTTTTATAATCAGGAGGCTACAGGGCATTTAGGTTGTTACCGTTCTTGAAATCTAGATCGTGCGGTTAAAGCGGAGTCATAAGTATTTAAACTTCTATTTCTCACCTTGATTTCCTTTTCAGTAGTGCTGATCTGAAAGAAAAGTACGGTTAAGAGAAACTGAACAAGGCCGGCGGAAAAAGGTATTAGTCGTTTTCCATCCTCTAATGTGAATCCAAGAGCTTCGGAGGTTACCTTGTAGTGAAGTAAAGAGGTAAAGAGTTTGAACGAAGGCAGTCAAGATATGATCTTTTGTCTATGATTTTCGATAAGCTAGTATAGGTATCTAAGGTATGTCTCTGGTAATAACTTACGAGGCGACAATCAGAATTTGTAAACCCGACTGTTAAAGTTGTTTGTATTGTATTTGGGCTGCCTTGACTTGACGAGATTTGAAAATTCGTATCCGACTATTGATGAGATTAGGTAATATTTTGAGACGTATATAGTTAATACAAGTTGTAAGTTGAAGGAATAGATGATGAAGTTGTGTTATAAACGGGTATTATATGACAACTTGACAGGTTGAGCTTACTTTTGTTGTACAGAGTCGTAAGAAATATTGTTAGGTTGTGATTTGGTTTTGTGAAAGATGTTCCAAGGTAAGATATTGTTTCCTCTTTATGTGTGTGATTCGATGATGCCATAAATCTAAGATGGGATAAATGGTGCACTTGAATTGATAATTGTATCGTGTGTATATGTTGAGCGAGTTTTGTTATATTAACTGGCTGGATATGTGACGTATATGTATTCATGCGTGGGTTGATAGAGTAAACAAATCTTAAAGGGGAGTTAGAAGGGGTTAATGCTGTAAAACTATGTTAAAGCAGGCTCACCATTGTATTGCTTCTCTGTTGTGGATTGGAATTATAAGGAATTACCCATGGATGGAGGACATTATGGTAACAATAAGTGAAGGAAGAATGAGAGAGAATGGCCAACGACTCGATAAAAGTGAGTGAAAGAGGAGCGATGCAGAATAAAGCCAATGACTCTATGAATATAAGGTAACGCTATTACCATAACAGGAACTTATAAGTCGAAATAGATAAATTATTTCGAGAAAGTTTTAGGTTCGTAGGAGTATCGAAAGCAAGTTTCAATGAAAGTTCCGCATCGAAGTGCAGGCTGATACAACCTGCGGCCACCAGGACAGCACCTGCAAGACGCATGCAGAATGTGTGGAGCCACAGGTGGCGTCGCAGACCTTAACAGGGTGTTACACCTTAGAAATTTCCTCTTAGCGTATAGTGAGTAGACTAACGAAGGGCATGACGTATACGAGGATTAGACAAGTGAGAAATAGTCTTTAATGGTCCTAATTAAGATTTCCAAAGACATTCGAGTTAAGGAAAGAAAGTTGTTGAGGAAAACGAGTTATAAGTCGTGTGTCGGGCAAATTTCGAGCATCAAGTTAAGGATGACCTAATGATGTTTTGGGGAAGAGCTATAACGCCCCTTATATTGTTAATGAAGTA
>NC_081343.1:36698347-36789644 GCF_029784015.1 Lycium ferocissimum
TGATTCACGTTGGCGAGTTTAAATATCACGCGCCTGGTTCATTCGGCCTTTCGGTGGGTGCCCGCCACACCCCCAAGGCTGGGGTGTGACATACTTGTAGAGCGGATGTTATAGATTTGTATAAAAAATATAGATTTTATTTGCGCCATGTATTTAATTATTTAAATTGTAGTGTTTCTCTTACCGCCGATTTGGTTCTTAGTCTTAACAAGTTAGATTCTTTTGCTATTACATGTCATTGGGTTGATGATAATTGGGTGATGCAAAAAAGAATTATAGCTTTTTTATATGATGAAGGGAAAGGTCGTCACGATGGAAAATTTTTAGCGGATTTAATGTCTACTATTATGAGATTTTTTAACATTTATAGAAAAACACTTTGTATTGCTTTAGATAATGCTTCTAATAATACAAAGGCGATTGGTCTTTAAAAAGGGAATTAAACCCTCCGCTAAAAAATATTTTTCATGTGAGATGTAGTTGTCATATTTTAAACTTAATTGTTAAAGATGGTCTTGAGTGTTTTGAAGATTCTATTCAAAAAGTTAGAAATGTGGTTGCGTTTCTTTTTTGTAATGCTAGTAGGGCAAAACTGAGAGATTTTAAGAATTTTTGTGTGGAAAATGGCCTTAGACCTAGGAAAATTCAAGTAGAAGTTGACACTAAGTGGAACTACACTTACATTATGTTACAACAAGCATATGATTATGGGATTCCCATACAACAAGTTCACAACCATTTTAATACGAATAGTGATGATTGGTTAAATATTATCGATTGGGAAGATGTTAAGGAATGTGTTGAACTTTTACAAAAATTTTATAATGCAGCTCTTGCTTTTTCTAGACAATTCTATCCCACGGTAACCGGAATTTTAGCCTACTTAGCGGAAATAGCTAGAGTTTTATAAGAGTATAAAAATAAATCCGGTTATCAAGCGGCTATTTTTAATATGACAGCAAAATCTAAGAAGTATTTTTTTTCCATCCCAACTTTATTTATATTGGGTTCTCTTTTAAATTCTGGTTTAAAAATGTCTTATACTAGAGCATTGGTTAATCAAATTTATACCTTTTTAGAAGTTGAAGAGGAAGTTGAACCATCTTTAACTGAAGCCGAGCTCGCTATTGATGCCGAGTTTAGAAAAGTTTTTAGTCATTATTCTAATTTGGAAGAAAATGCTACACCCGTTGCTCCACGCCCTACTACTTCTCAAAGTAGCAAAAAGGGCTTGTCGGGTTTGTCGCATTTAAAAGTTTTACATTCACATCCAACTCCTTCTTATAATGCAAACTTTGATGAATATCACCTTTGTTTGATGCAGCAAAATGTGGATATCAAGGAACTAGATGATTTGGACATCTTAGCATGGTGGAAGAAATACAAGGCAAGTCATCCGATACTTTCAAGAATGGCTCGAGATATCCTTACGGTTCAAATATCAACCGTGGCTTTGGAGAGTGCATTTAGCCAAGGAAGATAACAAATTGAAGACCATAGACACTCATTATCCGGATTTAGCTTGCAAGTACTAGTGTGCATTTGCGATTGGATTAGATCGGAGCGACGCAACCAAAACTTAGAAGCGGTGGAAGGCGAAGAGGAAGAGATTGAAGATTTGATAGCAAGTGGAGTGGACCAAATGGAAGACTTTGAAGATATTTTCATGACCGAATATGATATGGCGGATATTAGCCAAATGATTGACACTTTTTGATTTTATTATTCTACTATTTCTTTGCAACTCATGTATTATTTGTAAGTTAAAAAAAACTACAATTTGAAAATAAATGTTATCCATGAATAAATAAATATATGGCTCATTCAGCTTTCTTCTATTTACTTGTGTTCATATTTTTACTTATATTAAGTTAGGAATATACCTAAAATATACTTATAATATACATCTACTTAAATTAAAAACTAGAAAGTAATATACTTGAAAAATAATTAAAATATACTAAGAATATACTTATAATATAAATATATACTTAATTTATAAAATAGGAATTTATAAACTTAGAAAAAAACTTAAGCTATAAATAACTTAAGTTATAATACATATAACTTAAACATATATAAGTATATATAGTATACATATAACTTAAACATATATATATATATATATATATATATATATATATATATATATATATATATATATATATATATATATATAGTTATATAACCTAAGTATATTGATATATATATATAAGTATATTCTTATATATATTTTAGGTATATGTAGTATAACTTAAGCATATAACTTAATATATATATATATGTATATGTCGTTAGTCAGTAAATATATAAACTTTACTTATAAACTTATATAACATATGTAAATATATTTTTTATTTGTCTTAAAGCTCCTGGATTTATTAGATTTATAGTAGTAACTTTAGTTCCTATGGCTGACAATTGCTCTTCTCTATAATGTCTATATAATTGTGTTGTTCTTGAAAAGCTCATTCTATGTTGTATAAAGTCTTTGGATTTAATAGTTTTAATTGATTTTGTTGGAAAATCTGTATGTCTCGGTCCACATCTATTACCTCACTTAACTGTTGGTTGTTTTCCTCTGGTGTTCTTCTACTTAAACTACCAGGAGCTCTAGGAAGAGAGATAGAAGACAGATGGAATAAAAGAGACGGAGTAGTACAAATTCCTAATTTAAAATGGTCAATAGGACATAGAATATATATATATATATATATATATATATGCTGTTAGTCAGTAAATATATAAACTTTACTTATAAACTTATATAACATATGTAAATATACCTACAATATACTAATAAATACTATAATATATATAATACTATACAAAAAACGAAAAAAGGAGTTTTTTAACGTTTTGGACCGGTCCGATTCCGGTTTTCAGTTTGAAACCGGTAAACCGGAACCGGTGGCCTATTCCGGATTTTAGACCGGAAACCGGCCGGTTTTATAACCGATTACCGGTCCGGTTCCGGTCAAAACGGTTAACAGGCTTACGGACGGTTCGACATAATTAATTTTAAGTCCCACTCGATCTCACTCATTCATTTGTTAGTCATAAGGATATTTTATTAATAAATTGATGTAAAGAACACATACAATTATTTAATCATGATTTATTGATAAGCGTGTATTGAATACACATGTATTTAAAATCAATTTGGTGTAATACTACGCGAGTAAAATATACCTTACCATTTTTTAGTACGATTACTTTACCAATAATATGATGCTTAAGTGATTGGAGATATTTATGATTTTGCTGAAAACACAAAGCTTTTTAGAAAATTGACTGTGCCTTAAATAACTTTGTGCAAACAGTCTGCATGTGCAAAATTTCCCGGAATGGAGCAATCCCGTAATATCAGGGATATACAAAGAAAGTACTATGAAATTATGATTATCTTGAAAATAAGTAGACCGAATAATCTCTATTTTTCATTAAGGACTCTAGAGATTCATATATCATATATGAGTTTCTGAATGAGACATATATTACTAGAAGAGAGGACCTTTACCTTTATTTAAGTATCGGATAAAAGGGATAATTATGTTTTTCTAATTTTGAACCTTAACATGTGTTTGCGCTAGTTATTAACGTTGTACTATAAGATGAACTCATCATAATATCATATGACACAAAGAAAATTGAAGAGAGAAACAAACAATAAACTCCCTTCATTATATATTGAAACTCCACTTCTATAAAATAACATTACAAAGACAATATTTATAAAGTCTTCAAGGACAATCCTAGAATCTTTTGGATAAGTTATATCATCTAGAAAGTAACAAAGTCATACACGAAGACATCTGACCATAAACACGCAAATATTTAAGATTATTATTTATAACAGTTAAACGCTATAAATTAAGGAATGAGCATTTTATATATATAACAATTACCAATTGCCAAAGATGTCATATATCACCAGTCTTTGCTTTTTGGAATACAGTTTACATGATAAGAAAGCTGCCACGTCTAGCTTTACCCAACTCGGAGAATTTTGTAGTATTTCTTTTTGTAGATTCGTTCCGGTTTTACATTTAAAAGATCATCTTCAAACTATGAAAATTCAAATTAAAAGGAAATACTAATTGTAAGAGAGTTTTCTCTTATTGACAAGTTCTTAGAGTATTTTTCTAGTGGAAGCAAACTCCTCAACTGGTTGTCGAAGTTTTCTTTGGTCTGAAAGCAATTTAGCAAAGCGAATCAGAGCTTCCTCATTAGTCCCTTCCCTAGTAACTTCTTCATAGCGACCAGTGTCTAAGTTAACCCTTGAGACAGGCTTCTTCAATAGATCATTACCAATTTGCACAAGTGCCTGCATGTTCTTTGTGGTTGCAACATCCATAGATGCAGTCTCCCCGGCCAAACTATCATCCTGCACAAATAAAAAATAAAAAAAAGTCAACATGAAGTATATATGTGGCCAAATGTAACTTATGTATATTCACAGTGTAATTTTTATTATCAGCTATGAGTCTATGACAAGTATTACACTACTTTATTTTCGAATTTTTCTTATATGGTACGGTTAATTAACTTATACACTTTAAGTATCAGCTATGATAAGTAAGTGGAGTATTACCTTATTTTCGAATTTTAACTTTACTTACTATGATGGTAAAATTTTACTTGTTTTCATGGCATTAAAATAATTTAATTTTACGCAATGATATTAAAGTCACAAAACTATTTGTCACTACTTTGGTGTGAGCGAACTTTACCCATTATTAATCGTAACTTCACAAAACTTTTACCTACTATAACATTGTAGTTAAATTGCCTTAAATGGATATGTTTTGTCATTATAGCAGGTAAAGTTTGTGACTTTACTATTATATATAGTGGACAAACTGTAGTCAATCTAATGTGACAAAAGATAATTTTGTGATTTTAGTATGGTTGAAGTGGGTAAAGTTTAGTGATTCTAATGTTACGATGTGTAAATTCAATTTTTTTTTTTTTAAGTTCATTCAAAAAAAAAAAGTTTAGTCAATTCAATTAATGTAATAAAATATAAAGTTTAGTCACAATCAGACAACATCATAAAATGTATAAAGTTAATATGAAGAAAGAGTATACGGGTCGAGGGACCCATAAAGATGTGAGTATCAACTTGATTGGTCAATTCCAAAAAAAAAAAAAAAAAAGGGTTTTAATTTTGGTACCTGAATTCGAAGATAGTTCAGTTCGCTTTGAACGGACTGGAACATAATTGAAAGGTGTACATCCACAATATCAGAACTTGCATCACCATAAACATCTAACAATGGACTTGCACCGTTGTTGTACAACCAACCAAGTACGCCCCATGTTGAAGCCACTGCAGCACTATACTTTTTTTCCTCCTTTCCTATACCTGTGCCCAATGACAGAACCAACATTTTCTTGCAATCCATTGGTTTCACGCCCTCGTATTGCAATTTTCCCAACATGATGTCTCTCGAAATATGAGTAATTGCTATCAGAGTCTGCAAATATATATTGATCAAATTTGGTCAATTGTCAATGTCTAGAATTTTGACTAAGAATTTTTCTAAATATGGTTACTCACTGGATTATTTGCAGCTACACCTCCATCAATAAGATCAAATGAACGTGTTTTCCCTTGAGCATCCTTGGTTTCAAAATAATGTACAGGGAAATAGGTGGGTGCTGCAGAGGTACTAAGGCCGATGTCCGATAGTAGAGCATCCTTAGAGACATGTGCTTTGGCCTGTACAGCATAGTATATAAATATCCACGTGTTTAAGTTTTGCACAAGGACAATATATAAGTTTTCTGCACTATCATGTGAAATTGCCATATAACAATACATAATATCTGGTACAATAAATTGAAAAATTGAGTAATATTGTAATATGTTATAATCGATTAATTGTATTAGCAGCATAAACAATTTTTGACGTCTAATATGAATAAGGATAAACAAGCTATGATGCATGTACATAAAGCTGTAAATATAGTGAAATTTATTTAGGTGAACAGGAGTGTACATCAGTAGTTGTGAAGACGATTGGTTGAAGGCGTTTGATATCAAAAGCTGGGATGACTGTTTGAGTCAACGTTTGCTTCATAGTAAGATTGCCTAATATTGACTTGAGCAATGTTCTCAAATATTTTCCGTCATACTTTGGCCCCCCAAATAAATTTGTGATCCTCTTCAGAAAGCCGCTGCGGCTGCATTTACATATAAACATAATTTGTCATCATTATTGTGTTCAGCGAACTAAAAAAAAAGACATTAGATTAATTGTCAATTGTTGTAACCTGCTCTCAGGAAAGATTTTAGGGCCATGATCCATGTAGAATTTGGTAATATTTTTTGCTGCATATAAAGGGCGATTATCCTTGTTTGGAGCTGTGAGCATGGTGGTTATTAGTCCACCTGTGCTTGTTCCAGCTACCACATCGAAATAGTCTGCAATTCTTACATTTGGTCCATCAAGTTCCTAGAATAGCCAGACAAGTTGAGGATCATTATACGCCAAAATTTTCAAAGTTGAACTTAGTGCTTTGTGGTCGAATTATATATAAATGGGCACAAGAAAAATATAGATTGAGTTAGTTATACATTTTTTAGCTCACTTTTTTAATTCCAAACCAGAGACTGATTCAAGATATAAATTTGATCGGTTCAACCTTTATGTTCTCACTGGTAAACCCATTGTACTTTTGTAATTATAGATTCATAACTTAATATTTGTTGAAAATTTAGTGATTTTATACGCACACATATCTACGCTCCAAAAACAATGGGATGATAACTACTAAATAAACATGAAATTCTAACGAATTCCATCAGAAACGTTTCGCACGAATTTTCCGTCAGAAATCTTATATTTATATATAATGGCGTTAGATGTGAATGTCCATCATAAATAAGGTGGTTAACAAGTACCTGGAGCTTGGATTCAAGAAAAGCAAGAAGGGTGCCGGGAATAAGGCCTCTGATGCCACCTCCATCTATGCTTAAAACTGTTACTACCTTTCCTTTTGTAGCAGCAGAAGAAGCAATGGGAAATTGTAAGACATGAAGTGTCACTAATAAAATTAGTACAGCTACAAAAGTTCTACCCATATTCAGAAAATGTTCTATGATATTTGAGAGAGTAGATATAAAGAATAGCAACTTAATTAATGGCTTGGAGATACCAGTTTAGGTGAATGCTTTATTTATACACTTAAATTTCGTTTTACACTTTTAGTCATGACATAATGATAATGGTGGCTAACACATTTTAGATGGCCTTATTGGGTTGTTGACAAAGTTTTTTTATATTTTACTGTAGTCATACCTTTGAACCGTTGTATCCAATTGCCATTTTAAATGCAATATTACTGTAGTCATACCTTTGAACCGTCTAGATGAAATCTTGGTGACCTAGCGGGGCTTTACGTCAATAAACTGAAAATATATATAGTAGGACAAATAATTTATTTGTCTCTTATGTGTGCCTTAAAATTGCAATGTTAAATTCTACTTCTCCTTATATTTAACTCTCTCTGTGTCCAAAAATTAATCTAATTTGTCATGTTTGATTTTCTCATTAATTCATTACTATAATTGAATTACCCTATTTATTTACTTTTGTTTGTGAGGGGGGTCAACTGAACGAATGAATGCTAAGCGCCCAGTAGCCACACAAGAAAAATAGACGTGTTGCCCAATATCATATTAATTATATCTCAAAATTAAAGAGGAAAAAAGAGAGAGATAGTATCGTAATTGAGACGATTAAAAACAAATCACAAGTTGGTAAACACTGGTTTATTGGAGTTGAAATTTCGTTCTCATGACTTCCAATGTAAGAAGATAAAAGTAGTGCTAGTAGTTAACCACCATAATATCTGGTTGAAGATTTGATTTATATTAATTATATACTCCCTCCGTCCCAAAAAGATTGTCTTACTTTCCTTATTAGTTTATCCTAAAAAGATTGACACATTTCTATAGTTAGAAACATTTTAACTTTATGAAATGATTTACAGCCACACAAATATCTAAGGCTTGTTTTAGATCACACATTTCAAAAGTCTCCCTTTGTTTCTTAAACTTTGTGCCAAGTTAAACTAAGATAATCTTGTTGGGACGGAGGCATTACTAATTTACATAAATCTATTGACTGCACCAGTAGCTACCGTCTCTTTAAGTACAACACCTATGGTCTCTAACTCTTATCCAGTACTGTGTATCTATTGGTGCGTTGAATAGTACCACAAATAGACAAAAATTCGAAGCAAGTGCATAGACCGTTCGACCAGTATTCGAAAAGTATTTCTATGTGAAGAAGAGATTGTTGGACCAAGTTGTTAGAATATATATAGGATTAGTATATACACCACTTGCAATTTGAATAAGCTATAACTAGAGTATATCCCATGGCGACTAGTAAGCCTGTGCTAGCCAGAGTCAATGCTTTTAGATATGCTAGGTAGTAAGATGAATATGCATGCTGCATCCATATCTTAAAAAGAATGGTTAAATATTGAGGCGTATTCAGGATTTTAAAAGCATGAGTGCACTTTACTATCATTTGATTCCATTCCATGAATTTTTGCTAATTGTCATGATAACAACTTGTAAGCAAACTATAATTGATACTATTATCATTTATAAAAAAAAACAAAAAACAAAAAACATATTTATAAAGATATATAATTGTTTTTAACTAATTTTCAATACTTTGAAAGCAATCAATAATTTAAAGAAAAATCAGTTGTACAAAGCAATCAATAGTTAAGACTAATAAAAGTTTGATAGTATTAGGCGAGTCATAGGCATAACTAATAATTCATTTATCCAAACTTCATTTAAGTCGAAAGACAAGTCGTTTAATCGATAAAAAGGAAAATGTAAAAGATGGTACGCTTACTATTATTGTCAAAGAGGTAGAGATCGATACCTATCCTCCTAACTTGAATAACTTCAACAACTTCTTATTTCGGTGGTTGCTATTACCAGCCCTACCAACCTAATTTCCGACACTCTCACCTGTAGGCGTTGAGCCGAGCTCAACCAAGTTTTACAATATCGAGTCGAGCTGAGCTTTGCCAAATTATAATCAAGCTCTAGCCGAGCCTGAATCGGCTCTTTAATGTTTAATTCTATATGGTGTTACACATTAGAAAAAATAAATTTATAATAAATTGGTTGATCAAGAAAATTATAAGTACTACTACTTTAAATTGGTAAGTACTGTCAAATGTGATTGAATTATATACATCATTAGTCTAAATTAGAACCCTTTCAACGAAATTAACGTAATATTGAAGAAAGAATAGAACATTCGAGGAAAAAATACAAAATTAAAATAAACTTAAAAAATTGTATAATTTTAGATTTCTTTAACTTTCAATTTTAAAATATAAATTACATTTCGTGCAACCGATAAAGTAGTCATAAGTAATGATGCCTAGAAAGTTTAATTACATCAAATTAATTAAAGAAGTATAAAATTATAATTTTATTATAATAAATAAATAATTATTGAATTGGCATATTCCTAACGTGTTGGTAGAATTTCTACGCTCTAAATTTATGGCGACCTGCTAGATTTATTAGGATTTGGTGGCAAATTTCTAGCGATCGTCAGAATTTATGATAAGATAATTTGACGAATTTGGTTGCAGATTTCTAGTGATTGTCTTTTACAACTAGACAACCTGATAAATTTTATGGCGATCAGCTGGAATCACAAAGATTTGGTGGCTAATTTGTAAAGATTGGCAGCAAATTTATTTTTATAAAACTTATTAAAACGAGATCAAAATTTAAACAGTAATACTGAACTTATTTGTGCAAATCACCCGAGTCCTTCATTGTTCAACAAAAAGGGGGTCATTTGCACGATTACCCTTCAAAGGCACTGGTCTTTAATTTTAGCCCCTCAAATTGTGGGTCTTTAATTTTTGCCCTTTTCCTAATACCCCAAGGTTCTAGGTTTGAACCCGGCTCAGTAAAAAAAAAAAAAAAATCGTAAAGCAGAAGTTTGTAACAAAATTAGGCCTATTCGGGCAAAAGTTAGGCCTTAAGGCTGAGGTTTGCCTAAAGACAAACTTTTACCCAAAATTAGGCCTATTCGGGCATAAGTTAGGCGTTAAGGTAGAGGTTTGCCTTAAGGAAAACTTTTGCCCAAACTCTGCCTTATAAGGTTCAAACTATACCCTTAGAGTTTGAATTCAAAACTCTACCTTGCGATTTTTATTTTTTTTTAATTTTTGACTGAGCAGCGGTTCGAACCCGGAACTTATGAATTTTTAGGTGAAGGGAAAAAATTAAAGACCAACAATTTGAGGGGCAAAAATTAAAGACCAGTGCCTTTGAAGGACATTTTTTTTCCAGTAAACAACTTCATTCTATTACTTCAAAAGATGTTTCAGATGTTCATAAGACATCTTTGCATCATATACAACCCAACTTGGGAAAGCAGAATCCCAAGAAATCCTAGATAAAAGGGAAATAGAAAATTTAGCTAGATTATGAGCTAGCACATTCCATGTTCGAGGAATATACACAATCTTGAAAGCTTCACAAGAACTCATTAGTCTCCATATATCGTCACAAGTAATATCTATTTCACAAGATACTGTCATCTTCTTTTGTAGCATTTGGACCACATTTTTTGCATCTAATAGTATATGAACCTTTGTCCAACCCTTCTGAAGCGCTTTTTCCAATGCCTCCCGAATTGCTAGTGCTTCAACGGTGATGACCTTCCCTACAAATTGAATAGGGGTTCCAAAGGCATGAAGCAAGTTACCATAGCTATCCAAAGTTGCAAATCCAATGCTTGCATTTTGCTTTTTTCCATTTGTAGACCTACATCTGCGAAAACAGCAATCCCATCTTGTGCCATAGTTATAGTTTCACCATGAATCTTAGCATGTGTACAATTCAGAACTGATGAAGGATGCAAAACTTTGTCATATTCATGTAAATCAAATAAAGCCTTGTTAACTATATCATTAGGATCATATATATCACCGTTATAACATAAAGAAATTCTAGCTTTCCACATTTTTCATAACACAAAAATGCTTAATTTTAATAGCTTAATGGAATCTGAGTACTGATATGTATTGAGAAATAAATCATTCCACCATCTTGCAAAATTCATAATATTTTCTACGCTAGCCCAGTTGATAGGGGCCAACTTCCAAACTAACTGAGCTTTCAGACAACTGAAAAACATATGTTCAATCATTTCTGTTGCTAAACCACAAACCTTGCAAACCCCACAAATATGGTTCAATCTCTTAGAAATTTTCATTAACAGGTAAGACATTAAGAATGCATTTTCTAAGAAAATGTTTATATTTATTTTTTACTTTTAATGACCACAAAAAATCCCAGAAAGCTTTTGGAAACGAATACCAACTCGTCTGAGGTCTTTCAGTACTAGTATCAGTACAATTTGCAAGATTTTTCGCTAGATGGTAACCTGATCTTACCTCATACTTACCAGAATTAGTATAATACCAAATGATTTTATCAGAAATTCCAGTGATAGATATTAGGATGGACAAAATTGAATTGATATCATTAGGACAAAAGTAATTATGAAGATCCTGAATATTACATATATGATGTTCTTGATCAATAAGATCTTTAACCCTTAATTGTAAATTTGCTTGTGTTTGTCGTTTTAGAGGTTTAAAACCATTTGAATTGGGAATCCATGGATCAGTCCAAACCTTAACGTTTTCCCCATCTAATTCCTTTTTGTAATCAATCTCTTCCCCAAATAATGCTTTTCCAAATCCAAGAACTTGATGAGGGACATCCCGCACTTATGAAAGAAGTATTCGAATTTTTTTATTTTTTAGCATTTTATGAAGTAAAGAGTCTTCTTGGGTTAATAACCTCCATGCAAGTTTAGCCAACAAGGCCTTATTAAACAATTTTAAATATCTAAACTCAAGACCTTCTTTAGATTTTGACTCACAAAGTTTCGGCCAATTTTCGTAATGTGTTTTTCTTTTCTCCTCATTTTGTCCCCACCAGAAATCAGAGAAAATAGTGGTGATCTCCTTACATAAGGTATCGGGGAATTGAAAACAAGATAATGCATATGAAGGAGTAGCAGAAAGCACCAACTCCCTTTATCTTAGTTTTAACTCTCTTTAAAAAATTCTAACATCTTTTTTATTTGATCTCCTAACTATCGTAGGTAACCCTATATATAACCCCAAATTATCCGATGTATTTGTCCTATCTCCGCTATAATGTTATCCTTTTCTTCTTCAGTAGTATTTCTACTAAAAAAAAATATTACCGACTTATCATAATTGACCTTCTGGCCTGAATAAAGTTCACAAGCTCTTAATATTTCTGAAATTTTAGCAGTACTTTGAGTATTAGCTTAACAAAATAAAAAGAAGACATCAACAAAGAAAAGGTGGTTCACCATAGGACCACCCCTCTTTAGGCTTATTCCATGTATTTCCCCTCGGTCTTCCGCTTGATTCAAAAGCCTAGAAAGTCCTTCCACATATAATATGAACAAATATGGGGATAAAGGGTCACCTTGTCTTGGTCCTCTACTAGGATTAACAGCCCCAGCAATTTCACCCTTTAGATTAAATCTATAAGTAGGGGTTGTGATACATTGCATAATCCAGCTAACAAACGTGTCATGAAAACCCATTTTCAAAAGTAAATTTTGGACATATATCCATTTCATTCTATCGTATGCTTTGTCTAATTTCAGAGCAATATATTTATTGTTCTCCCTTCTCTTATTTTTCAAGACATGTATACACTCATGAGCTAAGACAACATTATCAACAATTTGTCTACTACCTACAAAGGCAGACTGATTAGGAGAAACCATACTAGATAAACACTTCTTCATTCTTGCTACAATTATCTTAGTAATGATTTTATAAAATGTAGAGCATAAGCTAATAGGTCAATTCAGACTAATTATACTAGGATTCTTAACTTTAAGAATTAAAGTAATAAGTGTTTGATTCCAGGAAGGTAAGAGGTATCCTGAATGAAAGAATCTTTTAACGGCAACAATCATATCAGTGGAAAGGATGTTCCAATAATTTTGAAAGAAGAAGGGTGTCATTCCATCTACCCCCGGAGCTTTTATGGGATGCATATCGAAAACGACATGTTTTACTTCTTTATCACTCACCTCTCTAATGAGACTTTGGTTTATGGAATCGTCAACTAATGGAGGAATTAAATTCAAAATAGGATCAAGATTTGTTGGTCTAGAAGTAGTAAATAAATTTGTGTAAAAGTTTTCTACTTCTCTAATAATATCACCCTGTTCTGACACCCAATTCCCATTAGCCAAACAAAATCCTTTAATGCTATTGCATTTGTGTCTCCAAATAGTTTTCATGTGAGAAAAAAAGAAGTATTTTTATCCCCTTCTTGCAACCATAAAGCTCTAGATCCAATACGCTTTTTCATCTTTGTAAGCTTGCCATAACTCTTTCCTTAAAATCTGAAGCTTATTAATATTAAAATTGTTAGGATCATTCTTAAGCTTTTCAATTTTATTTTTTATACCAATTATGTCACAACCCAAATCAGCTAAGTACCACGCGGGCACCTACCTTTCCCACCTCGGTAGGCGAACCCTCAACCCAACAATAGTAAAAACACAACCAATTAATTAAATAAGCGGAAGAAATAAAATCACGTAAGTCTGATGATAATAATATAAAAAATATGTAGAAATAAGGAAAATACATCCCAGAGTATGGTCTAATCCATACAATAGCATCTAACTAGAATATACAAGTCTGGAATATCAATAATACATCAAGTCTGAATATGTCTCTGAATAGAAAATAAGACATAAATAACATAGAGTCTTCAAGGCGGCGGACGTCTCGTGCTCACCCTGTAAACTCTAAGCAACTCTCGGAGCGACTATCAGCCACGAGAAAAAGAAGTAGATCCGACCTGGAATTCTGCATTCGTAAAAGAATGCAGCAAGTGCAGATTAGTACAAAACCACAGTACTGGTAGGTATCATAGGCCGACTAAGTTTAGCTAACATAATTCAGACAATAAAGTAAGATAAACAGGTAAATCAACAAGTATAAGTCAACACAAATCAGAAACCAAGTACACGTCGCCACCTATATAGGTTATAATATCTAATCCGAAGTGTGCCAAGTCTCAATATAATCAATTTGAATCCAAATAACACAAGTGTATCACCAGATCATCAACATAAAGTCATAATGCAATGCAATGCAATAATGTATGAAATGTGGATGCAATGCAATGTTGTGTACACATGTACTCCGGACAGAAGTATCGACGTCTCGGTAGCACAACCCATGGGAGACCCGCGGAGTCCATGTACCTCACGGTCCGACGACAACCTGGATACCGTTACCTCACGATCCTGGCACAAACCTCGAGATTCGCTACCACACAACCATGATTCTGGGACAACCATCGGATATTAGTCCTCACATCACTCTCATCCAACTGAGCCCAGCTCATCACAGTGTTTCCTCAAGTATCATCAATGTATCAACAGCATAACATGAAGGATGAGAATGCGTGCAATGTATGAGTTCAACATCAATGATCAGATCAATATCACAAGTACCAAGAATGGGTATGCCAACAATATCATGAAAAGGCTACACAAACCATATAGAACACTATCCTCGTATCAAACGTCAACAAGTAAGATACTACAATATTTTGATCAAGATATATCAATAGTCTCCAATATCTACTGTCATCACGTGGCATCAAGCCAACAATAACAGAACAAGTCAAATCACAACACAACGGGGTGGGTAGCCCCAATCACACAACAAGGACCAACCTAAGACAATATCCAATCCAACTTCATACCCGAAGGTATACATGCTTTCTCCGACAATATCATCTAAACATATACTTCGCTAAACGAAGTCTCACCATAGGGTAAACCATAAAATAGCTGCAAGGCCGAACAACAATAACACCAACAATCACTCCTTAGCCTTTGCTTTCCTTTGAGCCTCGAGATCAAGAAAGTCTAAGCATATTCGAATCATGGAATTAGAATCAAGGAGAACATCAAAACAAACCTTACTTATATCAAGACCCAAATCCCCAACCAATGGAATAGGATTTATGAACTAAAAGGGGGAAATTAGGGATCTAAAGGTCCCAACATGAAATTAAACCTCTAGGTGATCAATTCCCATCATTAGCAAGCTAGAATAATCAACAACACCCTATTTTGGACTCTAGGCAAACCCCCCAAATTTGGGTATAAACCCTAACTTTCAATTCCACAAATTAGACTCTAATTAGGAAGGAATTATCAAATAAAGGATTCTAATCATCAATTCAATGCTTAGAGAAGCTAACCCAACCAACAAATCATGATTTAGAAGCCTAGAAAGAATATTCATTAAACCGACTTTTAATCTTCCATCACTTAATGAACTAACAAGATAAAGAGATTCTAAAATGATTAGGGGAAATGGAATAGCAAAAAGATTAGAAGAACTTACCACCAAGAATACTCTAGAATTGCTCCCCCAAAGCTCAAATTTCGGAATAGGAATAAATGAGGAACTTAGGGTATTTAACACTTTATTTAATGAACTAACTGCCCGTCACCCGCTTTCGCGACGATATTACCGCTCCAGCGGCGCCGCCCCAGCTGTCCCATGACCACTACAGAAGTCATGCCCAAATGGCAAGGATCGCGCTTCAGCCCGGGGTGACCGCTATAGCGGCACATCGCCGGTGCTTTGGTCCGCCAAAGCGGGCACCAGACACCAGAAAATTTTCCAAGTTTCACAATTTAACCTGAATTTCAGACTAACTCCCGAGGCCATCTGCTTACAAAGCACATACACAGACACACATAAAAATATGCTAAAAATATACTCGTGGCCTCGGAATTCCAAACGGAGGTCTCGTTGACCAAGTCAACCCCCGATACCTCAATTCTAACTTTGCCACCCAAGTTCCAAAATGCACCCAAGTGCATTGGGAACCGAACCAGATATGCATACAAGTTCTAAATGACCATCCGGACCTCTCGGAATCGATGGATTTCCTAAAAAGGTTCGTTTACCCAAAAGTCAACTTTGAGTCAATTCTTTTTCGCTTTAAGCCAATTTTTCCCCAAAAGTCACCAAAATCAACCCGGACACCTCAGGAAGCGCATCAACGTCAAAAGTGAGCTAACCAAGCTCGAGAAAGGGTGAATACTATAACGAACAAGCGGGTCGTTACAAATTATTCTCTTCTTAGAGTTTTCTTTTCCCCCTCTCAACCAAGACATCAACAACGTTCTACATCTTTTTAATTTGAAACTAACTTTGGATTGTTCGAAGCCCTCTAATTGTTCATGCCAAGACCTTGCCACTAAATTATTAACAACAGCCTTTTCACTCTATCTTTTATCCAAATAGAAATGTCATTTTTTCCTTATAGGACTAGGTTCAGTATTTAGTAATAGAGGAGAATGATCTGAGGCCTCAGTATTTAAATGAGTTACTTGTGCCAAGTGAAATTCTACCTGCCATCCCGGTGACACAATAGTTGATAACATCCAAATCCACTCCTCAAATGAGAAAGTGTACAAGGTCATATGCAATATAATTTAACCAACTATGAGTTGGGGTCGAATCCCACAGGGAACAATATACTAGGCGATCAAGAAAGCAAGGAATTATCACCAGCTAAGCTAAGCCAAAAACTTTTTCGATATTTGATTTTTGATTTAAAAACTAACAAAGATAAAACTAACCTAGAAAGCCAGTAAATGATCAATGGCCACAAGCATGGATACAAGGAACTCTCAAGTAATGATCCAATATACTTTATGATTTTACAACTACGAGCAGGTTTATGTTAATAGATAATGATTGCTAAAATCTCATTGAAAGTCTTCCAACCAAATCAATGAATGTCACTCTAAGTTTTCCAAGCCTTAGAGTGTGATATTAGGCACAATCAATTTAACCTCAAGTAACTATTCTATTCCTAGCTCAAGTTATTAGATGAGGTTTAAAGCCTCAAATCCTTGCTATTTACTCTTTTCCTAACCCTGAACTCTCTTTTCCAAGCAAAATAAAGGTAACTAGGCACAAATAATGTTTGCAACCATTAAGAGACATGAAATCTTGAAGAATAAATAGAGAAACATTAACCCACTTCATTAGAAATAAAAATCATTCAATACATAAGCATAACAAGAGATATAATCCAACTTTGCAAATGAATATGTCCATAAACAAGATCAAAATGATGGAATAAAATGCTACACACTTAGATATACATTACAAAGCAAGAGTTGAAGAAATGGATAAAGAATTTCTCATTGTGTGCTTCCAAATCTTCAAACCCTAGGTGTAGTTTCTCGCTCCAAGCTTGAAAGATGGACAAAGATGTGGCATATTTCCCCTAAGTCTTCCTCTTATAATTCCCCCATTTTCCAAAGTCAAAATATGACAAAATAAGCCCCTAGCTTTCAGTTTTGCAAATCTGACCCGTTTTTGCATTTTTAGCCACTTTTTTCGTTTTCTTCAATTTGGCCTCTTTTGACTTGTTTTCACTTGTTTTCTCTCCCGATCACTTCTAAATCACATAAACCTATAAAACACAAGTAAACGACATTAAATTCACTACTTTATCAATCAAACATAGCAAAAATCTAAGATTAAAGAAGAGATAAGTTGGTAAAATACCAACTTATCAATAGCCCAATGTCTCTCCTGAATAATTCCATCGTTTTCCCTGAAACACCACCAAGTCCAGGGCTTCCCTTTAAATCCTTAATCCACTGCACCTATATCCCAGATGAAATTCTTATTAAAGTCTCTAAAGGAAGATAGTTCTCTAGTTCTCTATTTCTAACTCCTAACTTTTCAGAGTTATCAATAATGTCGTTAAAATCACCAACTATAATCCAAAGAGGGCCCCAATTAGTCGATTTTATACCAAATTCTTTCATTTGTTCTCTACAAATAACTCTATTAGTACTCAAATACACAAAAATGCACCAATATTTAGAATCAGCAAAATGATCATGCACCAAAGTTTTGATATAAAAATGTGAAGTGTGAGATTGACATACCTGAATTTCATCATTCCAGAACAAGATTAGGCCTCCAGATAAGCCTACAGGGTCCACAGTTGTAGAATAAGTCATGTTAAGTTGTCTTTGAACTCGCTTAACAGTGATGTTCGTATTTTTGGTTTCATATTTAGGGAGTGGAGACGTATTGTCTCCTTCAAAAAAGGAACTGTCAAGAATCCCCCAGCCTCGACAATTCCATAGCATAGCCCTCATTGTGTAGAGGGAAGTCATTTAGGGCCGGCCTCTCACTCCACCACAGTTTTGTTCTTTTTTGTTTCCATATCGGTAAGTAAAATAATAGGACCCTTTTATTTATCCCCTATATTTTGCACACCTTCTTCTGAAATAACAACATCATCAATGTTTTCATTTAAAATCTTTATCTCTTTATCATTATTCAAACCATCAGAATCTCCAATTAGTCTAGTCATCAGTTTTAATTTTTTCTTTTTCTCCCTTCATTATATTTGTCATTCATTAGTTGAGATGGATTAGTATTGCGTTTAAAGGGTCAATTGTTAAAGCGTGAGATGAGGCTTTATTATTTGGAATAAGATTAGTAGTACATACCTGGTACCTTTCTCTTGTATGACGATGATTTTGTATTGGGCAAAATACGAAGGATACAGCTGAACCAATACGGTTGAGACATATGGAATAAGGGATAAAACACTAAATGAGCCCGCATTGTTACTACCGGTTACGGAATCGTGGTACCGGAGGAAGCGACAGGTCCAGTGTGGCACTACACGTTCTCCGGACCGAGGCGCAACGTACGTCCATTATAAGGCGACAACGTTACGGACTCAATATTATTACCTTTTATTAGCCCTCTTCATTACCCATTATTGTCACTCATTAAAAGCTCAATATAAACAGGGCAGTGATATATGGAAAATGTGTCCCCTGCTCTAAATATAAATAGAGAAAGCCATTCCATTGTAAATGAGAGGAGATTCAAGCTAATATACTCAGTACTCACTAGTATACTCTGTGCAATTTATATTTTTAATTACTTATTTATCAAGTTCCGGAGCCACGGCCTACGTTGGACAAAGGAACCTCAGCCCGGAATTAGCATCAGCAACTCAGGCTATTTCTTACTCTTCACTGTATTTAAGCACATTTACATTATTTCAATATCAATATCTTAGTCATATTGGTTGCCCTGACCACGTATATAAATTCAATTGAACCGTTTTACGGATAAACAGTTTGGCGCCCACTGTTACGCCGGGACAGTTGTGGTTATCGTTGTCACCATCATTTGTTTCACTAACTTCGTTTAAGTTTTCCTGTTTCTTCCTCAATATCCATTTCAGGCATGACATGAGTTAATGGGAACCCAAAAGCTGTGGACTAACAGGCCAACCTCCCACTGGGACCAGATGGACAACCCCATCCAGATGGCCTGCAATCACCGCATGTAGAGAATCAAACCACGGAAGATAAGCATGACCTCGGCATCAGGGAAGACGAAATCCCTACCGACGAACCTATGGCGGAAACCATCCAGATCCTACGGGGACAATGCCACGGAGTGATGGCAGAAGTGGATCGTTTAAAACAAATCGTTGAAAACTTCATGGTAACATAGGCAGGCAGGGCTGCACCTCCCACCGGTACGCCTGCACCTGCAAACAATTTGAATGCCACCGATGTGCAAACAGTGGGAAGGAATGGAGATACCTCCAGAAGTGTACCGTCTCCTGGGGATCCTTTCCAAAATAAAGTCAAACGGTTCATGAGAGAGATCACCGAAAAGACGGACCAGACTTTCAAGGAGGCTGAGAAGAATTCGAAGGAGTTTCAGAAGCGCCTTAGTCAAATTCGTGGGGCACCTCCAGCCGTCGAAGGGCCCGATTCAAAGAAATACAACCAGCGGGCATACGCAAGCGAGGCGGCTCTAGAACCTATCCTGAAGTGGTTCCAGATGCCCGATATTCCCAAATACGATGGCACTACCGACCCGCAGGATCATATCACGACCTACTCTATAGAGATCAAAGGCAATAACTTACAAGAGAAGGGGATCGAGTCTATGGTGATCAAAAAGTTTGGCGAGACTCTCGCCCAGAGGTCCTTGACGTGGTACTCCCAGCTTGTGGAGCATTCGATGACATCATTTTGCCATGCTAACTGATGTTTTTATTAAAGCCCATGCCGGAGAAAGGAAGGTGAAGACCAAAAAGGCGGATATCTTCCACATCGCTCAGGGTGAATCAGAACGTCTTAGGGATTTCGTTACCCGATTCCAGAAGGAATGCATGCTGCTACCCGTCGTACCAGATGAATGGGCAGCCGAAGCTTTTACTAAGGGTTTGAATCCTTTGAGTTCAGACGCTTCCCGGAGGCTCAATGAAAGTCTCCTAGAGTTTCAAGCCATGACCTGGGAGGACGTGCACAATGGTTATGAATTTAAGATCCGAGTAGAAGATGACTTGCTGGGGGCTTTATCTTCAGCTTCCCCTGCGAAGGCAGACAAAGATTTCGAACCAGATCGAAACTCCTTAAAGAATCTTTTTCGGCCGTACCCTTCACCAGAAGCTACTAGTAGTGGGTCCGGTTACAGGTCATTAGAGAAGCCTGGGGAAGTAAAAAAGATAACTTCGGGAAGAACGAACGAGGGTTGCAGCCCAAGAATAACCAGTCTGGGTCCCCTCAGAAGGGGACGGAACATCCCAAGCTATTGGATTACCATTTCACCATTAGCGAATATCAGATGGTGGATGTTCTGAAGACCCATCCGGCTTGCGATCCGACCCAAGTCGAGAGATCAGACCCTCTGGTGCGAGTTTCACGGGACTAATGGGCATAAGACGATCGACTGCAGGTATCTCCGGGAGGAGGTGGACAACATGCTTGCCAGGGGACACCTTCGGGAGTACATGAGCGAGAGAGAAAGAAATAATTATGGCAGAGCCAACCCTACCGAGGAGAAGGATGCGCCAACCGCACCCCCGCACATAATCAACAAGATTTTTGGAGGAGCTATGATAGCGGGGACTAGCTTCACAGCGACAAGAAAGATGAAGATCTCGGTGACGCGAGAAAAAAGAACTCGAGATCTTTTAGAGGATAATGCGATTACCTTCTTCGACGAATACGCATCAGGCTTCGCTTTGCCTCATAAATGATGCTCTTGTCATCACTGTACTCATCGGGAGCTTTCAAGTTAAGCCAGTCATAATAGATCCGGGGAGTTATGCAAATATCCTCCGTTTAAAGGTGGTGGAAGAGATGGGGCTTCTGGAAAAGATAACACTGGCCGCTCGGACGGTGTCCGAGTTCAATATGGCTAGTGAGACCACCAAGGACGAAATTGATTTGCCCGTGGAAGCTGGTAGGGTCTCAAAATTGATGAAGTTTTGTGTGAATGGCGGTGATATGTAGTACAACGCTATTTTCGGGAGGCCCTGGCTCCATGACATGAAGGTCGTCCCCTCAACGTTTCATTTGCTGATTAAATTCCCTACTCCGGACGGGATCAAATAGATCCGAGGGGAACAATCGGCAAAGGATATGTTCATCGTAGAGGAGCTCACAGCCGTGGAAAGGCCAAACAAACTGGCCTTGTAGCAATTACAGAGCTAGGGACCCGCCCCAGACATAGATCAAAAGGCATCAACGGAAAGCAAAAATGATGAGAAGCATGGAGAGGTCGAAGATGATTATGGGGTCCTAAGGTATTTTCAGACGCTGGATGATTCGGACGCCACCAAATCCACTGCTAAGGAGTTAGAGCAGATTGCATTACATCCGGAGCTTCCAGAACGAAAGGTATACCTGGGCTAACTGTGATTGTTTTGCTTGGTCCAATAAGGGAAACAATACTTACTTACTTAAGGGATAACTGTGATTGTGTTGCTTGGTCCAATAAGGATATGACAGGTATCCCATCAGACGTAGCAACTCACAAGCTTGGACTAGATCTCAGCTTTCCGCCGGTGTGACAAAAGAAGCATCCCATAGCGGAAGTGCGCAACAGGTTTGTTAAGGAAGAAGTAACTCACTTGTTAAATATTGGGTCCATACGGGAAGTCCAGTTCCCGGACTGGCTCGTAAATGTGGTTGTAGTAACAAAAAAAGGTAATAAGTTTAGGATGTGTATAGATTTTAAAGATTTAAATAAAGCATGCCCGAAGGATTCGTTTTCGTTGCCTAGCATCGATCAAATGATTGATGCTATAGCCGGACACGAAGTAATAAGTTTTCTCGATGCTTACTCCGGGTATAACCAGATAAGGATGCACCCAGAGGATCAAGAGAAAACTTCCTTCATAACTAACTTTGGCACATATTGTTCTAACGTAATGCCTTTCGGATTAAAGAATGCCGGAGCCACTTATCAGAGGCTCGTAAATAAAATGTTTGAATAGCAAATAGGAAAAACCATGGAGTTGTATATAGATGATATGTTAGTTAAAGGTCTCCATGTAGGAGACCATATTAACCGTTTGCAGGAGACATTTGCCATCTTAAGGCAGTATAATATGAAATTAAACCCTGAGAAGTGTGTATTCGGAGTGGGGTCCGGTAAGTTCTTAGGTTTTCTTGTCTCTCAAAGGGGAATTGAAGGCCATCAAAGACATTCTGGACCCCACTCCGAATGTACTTTGGAAGATAAAGGCCATCGAAGACATTCCGAACACTTTGGAAGACGTGAAGGCAGTGCAACGGCTCACCGGTCGAATAGCCACTCTCAGCAGCTTCATATCGAGATCTTTGGAGAAGTTCCATAAATTATTTTCCCTGATCAAGAAGAAAAATGACTTTAAATGGACACCGGAGTGCCAAGAGGCGTTTCGCGACCTCAAAGCATACTTGTCTTCACTTACGCTTATGTCCAAACCAAATGACGGAGAGTTGTTGCTAGTTTATCTAGCGGTATTAGAGGTAGCCGTAAGTGATGTACTTGTTCGGGAGGACCAAGGTTTATTACGTGAGTCGAGTAATGTCAGGGGCCGAAACTCAGTACCCACTCTTAGAAAGGTTGGCTTTCACCTTGGTAATGGCCTCGCGTAAGCTCTGGCCTTATTTTCAATGCCACCTGATTGCCGTGGTGACCACCTTTCCTTTAAGGAACGTGCTCCACAAGCCCGAACTTTTAGGGCGATTGGCGAAGTGGGCGGTTGAGCTGAGCAAATTTGATATTGAGTACAAACCCCGCACTATAATCAAGTCCCAAGTCCCGGCTGACTTTGTCGTGGATTTTAGTTCAGGCGTGGCCCCCCAGGCTCAAAGGGAGGCTTCCCTAGTCCAAGGGGCTGAGTCCGAAGTATGGATGGTCTACACAGATGGGGCATCCAATGTAAAGGGCACAGGGCTAGGAGTTGTACTTCGTACCCCTACAGGGGATGTTCTGAGGCAGGCTATTAATAGCGTGCCTCTCAATAATAATGAAGCGGAGTATGAAGCTTTGATTGCAAGTCTAGAACTAGCCCGGGGACTTGGTGCGGAGATCATTTAGGCGAAATGCGATTTTCCTCTGGTGATGAATCAAGTTCACAGAGTGTTCGAGGCCAAGAAAGAACGAATGCTGAAGTACATGGAGAAAGTCCTGAGGTTGCTGGCTCGATTTTAGGAGTGGACAGTAGTGCATGTTCATCGAGAGGAGAATGTGGAAGCTGATGCATTGGCCAACTTAGGCTCGTCCACAGAGTCAGTAGGCCTGAACTCGAAATCTGTGGTCCTGTTGCTGCATTCGGCCTTGGATCAGCAAGGGTATGATAAACTCAATTCCACAAACCTCGTTTGGGATTGGCGGAATGAGTTCTTGGATTACCTCAATCACGGAAAGCTACCGGAGGATTCAAAGACTTCTAGGGCTTTACACTCAAAGTCGACCCGGTACTACGTCATTGGTGGTCTGCTCCATCACATGTGTTTTTCCAGCCTGATGGCAAGGTGCATAGGGCCGGAGGAGTTAGATTACATCATGCGAGAGGTTCACGAAGGCATCTATAGTAATCACTCCGGTGTAGATTCGCTCACAAAGAGGTTGCTCCGGGCTGGGTATTTTTAACCTCGAATGTAGGGGATGCCAAGGCGTTCGTCCAAAAGTGTGACAAGTTCCAGCGGTACGCCTAAATGTTGCATCAACCAGGCGAAGAATTGCACCCGATCATCTTACCCTAGCCATTTATGAAGTGGGGGATGGAGATAGTAGGTCAATTACCGACGGGACCAGGTCAGGTGCGGTTTGTGTTAATGGTAACGGATTCCTTCTCTAAATAGGTCGAGGCTGCTTATAAAAAGATCCGAGAGAAGGAAGTAATTGATTTCATTTGTAACCATATAATTTACCGGTTTGGGATCCCTAAGGAAATCACTTGTGACAATGGTCGCAATTCATTGGAGCCATGGTCACAAATTTTCTTGAGGAGTTGAACATTAAAAGGATCACTGCTTCTCCTTACCATCCCAGCTGAAATACCCAGGCTGAGTCAACGAACAAGACGATCATCTTGAACTTGAAGAAAAAGTTGGAAGATGCCAAAGGGGCATGGTCATCCAAGTTGCCAAAAGTACTGTGGGCTTATAGGACCATGGCAAAATCAAGCACCGGTGAGACTCCTTTCTCCCTGGTGTACGGAGCGGAGGCGTTGATTCCGGTGGAAGTCAGAGCTCCTAGTCCACGGTATGACTGGGCACAAGAACATGCCAATTTCGAAGCAATGTCAGTTCAACTAGATTTATTGGAGAACGTAGAGACCTTGCGTACGTCCGAATGGTAGCTCAGAAGCAACAAATGGAGAGATATTATAACCGTCACACTAACCTACGCCATTTCAAACTCGGGGACTTGGTGCTACGGAAGGTAACTCAAAGTACTCGAGACATAAATGCTAGAAAGTTAGGTCCGAACTGGGAAGGCCGGTACAAAGTAATCGGCATTGCCGGTAAGGGCTCGTACAAGCTGGAGGACGGAGACGGTAAGCAAGTTACAATTAATTAGAATGTAAGTTTCTGTTACACCTCGTAGTCATGTACGTGAAATCTATTGGGCAGTAGTTGGTTAAGATTAGACGTGGTGCATTCATCTTGTGGTTACGAGGGTTTGAGTTCATATAGTAACCTATGGAAGACTCGGGGACCAAACAAATCAAGGAAATTAAGTTTGTCGAAAAATTTGAAACAGGATTTTGAGTCAACTTTGAAGGGGCATATCTCCACGTGTGTTAGGAGTTTTAAGGTGTTTCAAAATCCTAAAATGAAGTTCGTCGAGTCTAGATTATAATGCAACAAACTGCTCGTCGATAGGATATCAGAGTAGAGAATTATAGACGCTACAAACTGAGCTGATGAAGCAGAAACAGAACTACACGATACCGCTACGGTACGGCTACGATGCAAGCTCTGATCTTGCGCTACAGTCGCCACCTCGGCCCCTATATAAAGGGTTAAAACCTTATTTTTTCATCCAAAACTCTTCTAAAAATTTCCAGAAAATTCAGCAAGTGAAGAGCTCTTACATCACATAAAAAGTGAGGATTTTGAGTCAATTTCAAGTTACGGCGTATTAATCAAGGTCCTGACAACGCGTAGTCTCGTTTATAATTTCACTCTGCGTTGGAGTTTACTGGGAAACAAAGTAAATATTGAAGATTTTGCTACTTTAGTAAATATAAGGCATGAATCCTTGAATTTCTTCCTTCATTAACCTTGATCAAGGAATAGTTGTAAGAATAAAAGTCATAGTTTGTTGTGTTGAGGTTGTTGGCTTATGGATGAAGTTTGAAGAGAAATTTGTATGAAATATATATATAATTGTCTTGTGGAATGTTGAGGATGTTGTTGTTAATGTTGTTGGTATTGTTTGGAAGTTGTTTTAGCATTTGGAGGAAGTCGACGATATATAGGGGAGGCCCCCAAATTTTCGTAACCTAAATTTAGTCTTCCATGATTAGTACTCATGAGTTGATGGAAAGGCGATGAAAATATGATTAATGATATATTTATCGATATATATATAGGCTCGGGTGAAGGGCA
The DNA here is from genome assembly GCF_029784015.1 of Lycium ferocissimum. Classification (NCBI taxonomy): domain Eukaryota; kingdom Viridiplantae; phylum Streptophyta; class Magnoliopsida; order Solanales; family Solanaceae; genus Lycium; species Lycium ferocissimum. The sequence goes on from NC_081343.1 coordinate 36,724,426, forward strand.
AGCCTCAATATAAGGAATTCTTTAAGTGGTGGCTCGACGGATAAGGTATGTAAGGTTTTCGTTTTCCTCTTCACTTGGCACGAATCCAATTAGTACATAAGCACGAGCGTTCCATAATGAATTCCATTTCATTCTTATGCTTTGTATTTTCAATCTTAAGGTTTTGTCGTTTGCTTGGTTTCAAGACATTATTTCGCTCATCGTCATCGATTAATCCTTTGGACTCGATATGAATTCCATGAACTATTCGGGGGTTAACGACCTTATGTCACCCCGAAAGACCAAGAATCAGATCCTTGATTTCCCATTCAAAAACTAGCCTCAGAACGTCGCTGCAGAAGGAAAAACAGAGTTCCGCACAGAAAGCTTCAGGACATTGCGCTTTCCTTCCGCATCGCGGAAGAAAAGCGGAAGCCCTCAGAACCTTGCGCTTTCCTTCCGCGATGGAACTCTGCGCAGTCCTTTATTTTCAGTTCAGTCCAATAATGATATATACGTATATATAGATGTATTGCACTATTTTACTACACCGTGCCGCGCTATAGTCGGCCGGGCATGGCGCGTAGATGCGCACACCACTGCAGTGGGCATGTTATGATGTTGCCCCGGACGCGGGAGGCCCGGACGCGGGCTAATGATGATAACATCGAGCCTTAATGGCCGGGCATGATTTTATATATGACACCGAGCCTTACGGCCGGCATGGATACTAATATATATATATATATATATATATATATATATATATATATATATATATATACACACACATATATATGAGCATACAAATGATTTCATCATGCATTGCATCTTGTGCCATTTCCAGATGTTCGGTTTTCCTTTGCCTGTATTAGTGTCACATTTTTTCTTAATTATGTTGTTTCCCTCCTGCCTTACATACTCAGTACTTTTATCCGTACTGACGTCCCATTGCACGGGACGCTGCATTTCGTGCTGCAGACTCTGACAGATTTATCGAGGAGCAACCCCAGTAGGGGACTCTCCCCGGATCCGGCGGTGTTAGCAAGTGCCACTACTCCGGGCTTGCTTTCTTTTGGGTACTTTCTGTTAGTTTAATATATGTATATAAGTATGCTCTTAGAGGCTCACGGACATTGTGGGATATGTAATTATTATGTGTGGCCTTGTCGGCCTTGTTTTGGCTTCTTGATATGTTTCTGACAGCCTTGTCGGCTTTATGATATACTTTATGTGTAGCGACCTTGCCGGTCACTTACGTACATGTGTGTTGAATTATTAAGTATTTTTCTATATTGCCTTTCCTTTTCGCGAGCAAATATTCTTTGAGTTCTGGCACGTGAAGGCCAAGTAACGGTTAAGTCAGGTGACTTTGGCCTACGGGTCGGAGCCTGTCATACTCCTCATCGGGGGTATGACAAATTGGTATCAGAGCAGTTCAGTCCTAGGGATGTCCATGAGCCGTGTCCAGTAGAGTCCTGGTTATCGATATGTCGTGCACCATATCTATAGCCAGGAGGCTACAGGGCATTTAGGAAGATACTTTTCTTCATGATCTAGATCGTGCGATAGAGCCAAGTTAAGAATGCAACTATCTAATCTTTCCGTGTTTAATTTTCAGCAATGCCTCCGAGAAAGAAGAAAGTCGACGTAGAATGCGGGCACCGCCGGGAAGGCCCGAGCAGTGTACCGCACCTGAGTTAGGGCATAGCGAGGCTCAGAGCACTACTCCTATGCATGCTACCTCTACCCCATCAGGTGCAGGAGAGCAAGAGAGGGCTCCGGCTCCTCAGCCTCCGGCTCTCCTCACCCCGTCGCTACGGAACGGGACTGCGAGACGCGGTCGCTTATTGACTAGATTGGTGGTCGCTCGGACTCGGCGCGGGGCAGGAATTTCGGATAGGGCTGTTAGTTCCCGTGTACGCGATTTTTATACTTTGGACCCTCCGGTGTTCACGGGGACAAACCCGAAGGATGACCCTCAGAATTTTATAGATCGAATGGGCCGCGCTTTGAGGGTAATGCATGCTTCTGACACAGAATCAGTGGAGTTAGCTTCATAGACTGTGGGACGTGGCTGCGATATGGTATGAGTCTTGGCAACAATCGAGAGGGCCGAACGCACCTCCAGCAGTGTGGTCGAATTTACCAGAGCCTTTTTAGATCATTATTTGCCTAAAATTTGAAGTTCGTAGAGCTAGAGCGGATGAATTTCTATTACTTCGCTGCGAATAATATGAGAGTTCGGGAATATAGTTTGAAGTTTAATTCCTTGGCCAGATATGCCCCGGCGATGGTAGCCGAGATGGAAGACAGGGTACATCGTTTTGTGACGGGACTTGGGCCTCACTTGATTAAGGATTGTATGACGGCTTCATTACAGGGTGGTATGGATATTGCTCGTATTCAGGCGTACGCTCAAAATTTGGAGGACCTTGAACGCCGACAGCGGACCAAGCAAGAATCGAGAAGGGGTCATAAGCGGGCCGGGCCGATCCGCGGGTTATTCGTGTGCTTATCGGGGAAGATTATAGGCCCCATTCTTATAGAAAATTCGATCCTTCAGTGACTAGTGCACTTTCCAGGTTCCAGAGGCAGCGTCATGATAGACCCAATTATTCTGGACCAAGTCGAGACTCGAAAGCGTCAGTTCCTTCTTCTTACAGAGAATCTGCCTGGCCGGTGCCTCCATTGCCCCGTTGTGATCGGTGCGGTAAGGGCCACTACGGCCGGTCGCCAAGGAATGGGGGTGTGTTACTCTTGTGGGCGGCTTTGGTCATGTTATGGGAAACGTCCGTCTTGTGGTAGAGAAGGCCCGGCTCGGCCGATGTTCGATCGCGGAGTTCTTCATCTTGTCTTCCGCCCTCCGGACAAGGTTCTTCTTCGACCCCCGTAGGTAGAGATAGGGGAAGGGGTCAAGCATCTGCTCCCGGCGGTAACCAGAATCGTATTTATGCACTTGCAGGACGGCAAGATCTTGAGTCGTCTCCAGATGTTGTGACAGGTATTTTATCCATTTGTTCTTATGATGTCTATGCATTGATCGACCCGGGTTCTACGCTATCTTATATCACACCTTACATTGCTGATAAATTTGGTATAAAGCCCGAATCTTTGTCCAAGCCTTTCTTAGTTTCTACTCCGGTCGGGGAACCTGTTATTGCAAGACGAATTTATCGTAGGTGTGTGGTTACGATATGTGGTCATCAAACGATTCTTTATGATCTAGTGGAGTTAGAAATGGTGGACTTTGACGCTATTATGGGAATGGATTGGCTAGCCTCTTGCTATGCCAATGTGGAATGTTGGTCCAAAATTGTGAAATTTCAGTTTCCGGGTGAACCAGTTCTTAAATGGATGGGCAATACCCCAGCACCAAGGGATAGGTTCATTTCCTACCTTAAGGAGTGAAAAATGATTTCCAAACGTTATATTTATCATTTGGTTCGAGTTAGGAGCACTGAAGCTGAACCGCCAACTTTGCAATCTGTTCCTGTAGTTAATGAATTTCAGGATGTATTCCCCGATGAATTACCAGGCCTCCCTCCCGAAAGGAAAATTGAATTTGCGATTGATGTGTATCCGGACACTCAACCCATCTCTATTCCCCCTTATCGTATGTCCCCCGCCGAGTTGCGCGAATTGAAGGTGCAATTACAGGACTTGCTAGACAAGAGCTTCATTAGGCCCAGCACTTCTCCGTGGGGAGCACTAGTATTATTTGTGCGCAAAAAGGATGGCTCACTAAGAATGTGTATTGACTACCAGCAATTGAATAAGGTGACTATTAAAAACAAATATCCATTGCCTAGAATTGATGATTTGTTTGACCAGCTATAGGGCGCTAAATGCTTCTCGAAGATTGACTTAAGGTCAGGGTATCATCAGCTACGGGTAAAAGGGGAAGACATTCCGAAGACAGCTTTTCGAACGAGATATGGGCATTTTGAATTCTTAGTTATGTCCTTCGGATTGACGAATGCTCCTACTGCATTTATGGCGCTAATGAATACTATATTCCGACCCTTCTTGGATATTTTTTTTATTGTATTCATCGACGATATCTTGGTATATTCTCGTTCGAAGAGGGAACGTGCTGATCACCTCCGAAAGGTATTGCAAACATTGCGAGATCAAAGGCTGTATACCAAATTTTCCAAATGTGAATTTTGGCTAACTTCAGTGGCTTTTCTAGGCCATATTGTGTCCGACGAAGGTATTAAAGTTGATGATCGGAAGATCGAAGCCGTTAAGAATTGGCCCCGACCAACAACCGCTTCGGAAGTCTGAAGTTTCTTGGGTCTTGCTGGATATTATCGAAGATTTGTAGAGGGATTTTCTTCTATAGCAGCTCCTCTTACAAAATTAACTCAGAAGGGGGCCAAGTTTCAATGGTCGAAGCACAAGCGGAGTTTCCGAAATTGAAAGATAAGTTGATATCCTTTCTGTCCTCACCCTTCCATAAGGCACCGAGGGTTACACCGTATCCGTGATGCGTCGCGCGCGGGCACGGATGTGTGTTGATGCAAAATGGTAAGGTGATTGCTTATGCCTCCCGACAACTACGGAAACATGAGCAAAATTATCCAACCCATGATCTAGAGCTGGCGGCAGTGATTCACCCTTTAAAGATATGGCGACATTATTTATATGGAGTTCATGTCGATATCTATACGGACCATAAAAGCCTTCAATATATATTTAGGCAAAAGGAATTGAATTTGAGGCAACGAAGATGGCTCGAATTGCTAAAGGATTACGATGTTGAGATTTTATATCACCCTGGCAAAGCTAATGTTGTAGCTGATGCCCTAAGTCGCAAATCAATGGGAAGCTTATTGCATGTGCCAGCAGAAAAATTGGAAATGACTAGAGAACTTCATCGCTTAGCAAATTTGGGAGTTCGCTTACTAGATTCGGAAGACACTGGAATTGCTTTACAGAATATATCCCAATCGACTCTTACCTCGGATGTAAAGACTCAACAATATGACGATCCAGCTTTAGTTAATATTAAAGAGGGAGTGCAGCAAAATCGGATCTCAGCCTTCGAACTGGATTCGAATGGGTTTCTCAAAAATCAAGGTCGATTGTGCGTTCCAAATGTAACTGGGCTTCGGGACAGGATCATGTATGTGTTCATTACTCCCGGTATTCAATTCATCCGGATCCACCAAGATGTATCATGACCTCAAAGGCTTTTACTTGGTGGAATGATATGAAGAAAAAGATATTGCTAACTTTGTGGCTCAATGCCCCACTTGCCAACAGGTAAAGATCGAACATCAGAAACCCAGTGGCTTATTACAAGAAATGGAGATCCCAGCATGGAAGTGGGAAGTGATTAATATGGATTTTGTCACGGGGTTGCCCCGTTCTCGCCGCAAATTCGACTCTATTTGGGTGATTGTTGATAGGTTAACTAAATCAGCCCATTTCTTGCCAGTAAGAACCACCTATCTTTATTTGAAGACTATGCTAGGCTGTATCTTAAGGAGATTGTACGCCTTCGGGCATTCCGCTGTCAATTATTTCGAACGGTCGGAAGTAGCGCGGTTTACGGTAAAGTTCTGGAAATCTTTTCAGGAAAGTCTTGGTACTCGAGTAAATCTTAGTACGGCTTTCCATCCGCAGTCAGACGGGCAAGCTGAGCGAACTATTCAGACTTTGGAAGATATGTTACGAGCCTGTATACTGGACTTCCAAGGAAGTTGGGATGATCATTTGCCTTTGATAGAGTTTGCTTATAACAATGGTTATCATGCCAGTATCAAAATGGCTCCGTATGAAGCTCTATATGGTAGGAAGTGTAGGTCCCCTGCCGGTTGGTTTGAGGTCGGAGAAGCAAACTTATTTGGGCCGACCTTGTTCATCGAGGCTATTGAAAGGTAAAGTTTATTCGGGAACGATTGCGTACGGCTCGAGTCGGCAAATCGTATGCGGATGTACGACGATGAGAATTAGAATTTCGAGTAGGTGATTGGGTGTTTCTGAAGATATCACCTATGAAAGGCGTGATGCGGTTTGGTAAGAAAGGGAAACTTAATCCCCGATACATTGGACCTTATAAGATCATCCGAAAGATAGGACGGGTGGCTTATGAATTGGAGCTACCAACAGAGCTACAAGCGGTTCATCCAGTTTTCCATGTGTCCATGCTTAGGAAGTGCATTGGAGATCCATCCAGAATCGTACCTGTTGATGATATACAAGTTACAGAAAATCTGACATATGAGGAAGAGCCAATTGCTATTCTCGATAGACAAGTTTGCAGACTCCGAAACAAAGACGTGGCTTCAGTGAAGGTTCTATGGAGGAGTAAAGATAGAGAAGAGATGACATGGGAAGCCAAAATAGAAATGAAGTCCAAGTATCCCCATTTATTCCCCGTCACAAATGATACTACTCCGAAAGAATCCTTGCAAGGTTCGGCTACATCCGCAAATCACGTACAAGGTAAGAATTATATTTAAACCCCCCTTGAAACTTAATAGGATGAGAAGTATTATTCTAATCACCGTGCAATCGCGCGTCATTAATTACCGTATCAGGCAAGACTGGTGGCTAGGATTGTGACTTGTAGGAGAGATACCTTACTAACGTTCCGTACAAATTATTAGCCCTCGGGTACTCCAACATTCGAGGACGAATGTTTTAAAAAGGGGGGAAGAATGTTACACCTCGTAGTCGTGTATGTGAAATCTATTGGGCAGTAGTTGGTTAAGATTAGACGTGGTGCATTCATCTTGTGGTTACGAGGGTTTGAGTTCATATAGTAACCTATGGAAGACTCGGGGACCAAACAAATCAAGGAAATTAAGTTTGTCGAAAAATTTGAAATAGGATTTTGAGTCAACTTTGGAGGGGCATATCTCCACGTGTGTTAGGAGTTTTAAGGTATTTTAAAATCCTAAAATGAAGTTCGTCGAGTCTAGATTATAATGCAACAAACCGCTCGTCGATAGGATATCGGAGTAGAGAACTATAGACGTTACAAACTGAGTTGATTTAAGCGAAAACAGCTCGCAACAAGATCCGCTACACAAGTCGGCTGCGATGCTGCGGTGATGATGTAGCTACGGTCGCCACCCTCGACCCTATATAAAGGGTTAAAACCTTATTTTTTCATCCAAAAATCTTCTCAAAATTTCAGAAAATTCAGCAAAGTGAAGAGTCTTACATCACATAAAAAGTGAGAATTTTGAGTCAATTTCAAGTTACGGTGTATTAATCAAGGTCACGACAACGCGTAGTCTCGTTTATAATTTCACTCTCGCGTTGGAGTTCTTGGGAAACAAAGTAAATATTGAAGATTTTGCTACTTTAGTAAATATAAGGTATGAATCCTTGAATTTCTTCCTTCATTAACCTTGATCAAGGAATAGTTGTAAGAATAAAAGTCATAATTTATTGTGTTGAGGTTGTTGGCTTACCACGGATGAAGTTTGAAAGAGAAATTTGTATGAAATATATATATAATTGTCTTGTGGAATGTTGAGGATGTTGTTGTTAATGTTGTTGGTATTGTTTGGAAGTTGTTTTAGCATTTGGAGGAAGTCGACGATATAGGGAGAGTCTTTGCCCAAATTTTCGTAACCTAAATTTAGTCTTCCATGATTAGTACTTATGAGTTGATGGAAAGGTGTTGAAAATATGATTAATGATATATTTCTCGATATATATATATAGGCTCGGGTGAAGGGCAAGCCTCGATATAAGGAATTCTTTAAGTGGTGGCTCGACGGATAAGGTATGTAAGGTTTTCGTTTCCCTCTTCACTTGGCACGAATCCAATTAGTACATAAGCACGAGCGTTCCATAACGAATTCCATTTCATTCTTATGCTTTGTATTTTCAATCTTAAGGTTTTGTCATTTGCTTGGTTTCAAGACATTATTTCACTCATCGTCATCAATTAATCCTTTGGACTCGATATGAATTCCATGAACTATTCGGGGGTTAACGACCTTATGTCACCCCGAAAGACCAAGAATCAGATCCTTGATTTCCCATTCAAAAACTAGCCTCAGAACGTTGCTGCGGAAGGAAAAACAGAGTTCTGCGCAGAAAGCTTCAGGACATTGCGCTTTCCTTCCGCATCGCGGAAGAAAAGCGGAAGCCCTCAGAACCTTGCGCTTTCCTTCCGCATCGCGGAAGGAAAGCGAAACTCTGCGCAGTCCTTTATTTTCAGTTCAGTCTAATAATAGTATATACGTATATATAGATGTATTGCACTATTTTACTACACCGTGCCGCGCTATAGTCAGCCGGGCATGGCGCGTAGATGCGCACACCACTGCAGTGGGCATGTTATGATGTTACCCCGGACGCGGGCTAATGATGATAACACCGAGCCTTAATGGCCGGGCATGATTTTACATATATGACACCGAGCCTTACGGCCGGGCATGGATACTATATATATGTGTATATATATATATATATACACATATATATGAGCATACAAATGATTTCATCATGCATTGTATCTTGTGCCATTTCCAGATGTTCGATTTTCCTTTGCCTGTATTAGTGTCACATTTTTTCTTAATTATGTTGTTTCCCTCCGCCTTACATACTCAGTACTTTTATCCGTCGACGTCCCGTTGGGACGCTGCATTTCGTCTTTGCGGACTCGACGCATTTATCGAGGAGCAACCCCAGTAGGACTCTCCAGATCTAGCGGTGTTAGCAAGTGCCACTACTCCGGGCTTGCTTTCTTTTGGGTACTTTACGTTAGTTTAATATATGTATATAAGTATGCTCTTAGAGGCTCACGGACATTGTGGGATATGTAATTATTATGTGTGGCCTTGTCGGCCTTGTTTTGGCTTCTTGATATGTTTCTAACAGCCTTGTCGGCTTTATGATATACTTTATGTGTAGCGACCTTGCCGGTCACTTACGTACATGCGTGTTGAATTATTAAGTATTTTTCTATGTTGCCTTTCCTTTCCGCGAGCAAATATTCTTTGAGTTCTGGCACGTGAAGTCCAAGTAACGGTTAAGTTAGGTGACTTCGGCCTACAGGTCGGAGCTTTGTCATACTCCTCATCGGGGGTGTGAACGGTTTCCTCAAAAGATATTATGCTTAACGGGAAAGCGTGGCATGTGGCGCTACACTCTTTTTCCCTTCACCCGATTTTTGTCCCAATTGGGTTTTATGGCAAGGTTTTTAATGAGGTCGTGCTACTTGTCGATATAAGGTTTCCCCGGAGGCATCGTATAATGTTTGGAACCTCATTCTTTGCTTCCAAACATTGGGGTGCTACACACACACACACACACACACACACACACGATATATATATATATATATATATATATATATATATATATATATATATATATATATATATATATTACGGCTTAGTAATTTGAATGTCACCACCGGGACTACACAGTTGAAGTTGTATTCAGACTGACCACACTAGATGGCAGTCGAAGTTCTGTTAAGCTCAAGGTAAAGCTAAGGAAATAAACGATTTCTTACAAATTTTCTTACTTTTGAAGTATTGTTGCCATGTTAAGCAAATTTCTTTGCCATGATAATCAAAGTACGGTAAACAGACATATTTAAACGTTATGCCAAACAGTACATTTGCGCCAAAACGGATAAGGAGACGTCCTTTCCTAAGCACTGAGACATAAGGGCCCTCTTTTATAACAATTAAAACCTCTAACAAAGAAGTTAAGTCCGAAAAAAAGTTTTAGGGACTTGTCCGCAAATAGTAAAAGTACGATTCGGACGAATATCGATTTCGGAAAAGACAATCGAAAATTGTCTTAGTTCGGACCCTTCAGGAGAAAGGGCCGGTAGCACCCAAAGACTCAGGAGTAAAAATCAAACAGTTAGGCCTGGTCTTCAAGGTAATTTGTTTGTTGTTCAAAAGGCAGTGTGAAAATAAAGTGCAAATCAAAATCAGAGCTTCAAGCAAGGGAATTATTATCAAACTGTCTCTTAAAAGCCCGAAGGCAAAACAAAAAATGAAATTGTTCAAAGGAAAAACATAGATGAAGGCGTGCAAGCCCTCAAGTGAATCAAGCATAGGCACGCAGGCCTGACAAGACTACGGGAAATCAAGGAGAAGGTGGTACACCCTCCTCAGGAGTGGGGCTCCTAGATCTTTGTTATCGCAACTACTTTCTTCCGACGATTTTAGGCTTTCCATGGCGGACTCAGCAGCTGCAAAGTCCACATTAGCATCTAGCAAGGCCTTCCCCAGATCTAATTTCTTGTCTAGAGCCTCCTGGAAAGTATCCTGGCGAGACTTTAGATAGCAAGATCCCGCATCAGATCGGCTGTATGATCCTGAGCAACCCAACGACGCTGTAGGTTTTCCCACTTTGCTCTAAGTCGGGCGCGAGAGGCTTCAGAACTTCTTTGCTGTCCCCGAGCAGCTTCTAGTTCACTCAACAGATGATGGACTCGCGCCTGGAGGGTTTGGAGGTAGGAATCTATGGCTTGCAGGGAATTTTTCTCTTCGTCCAGCCGGTGCTTAGTCTCATCATAGTTCTGACGGAGGGAATGCTTCAGGGATTCGAATTCACGGCATCTTATCCAGAGCATTTTGACTTCTCGACTTAATTGGCGATTCTCAGCAATTTTGGAGTCCGGCACCTGCAGTTTCCCTGCCTCAGCTATGGCGGAGGTGGTGGAGGCATGGCAAGTGAGGATTTGATTGGCAAGCTGATACAACATCTTTTTCAGACCATCAGGCCCTAGTTTAGCGGCTGAAGCCTCACTGGCTTTGTTGGTGTTGTAATGCAACAATGGAGGGTCGAGGCCTGCATGATCCGAAGGGTTCTTTGGGCCTCTTTGTCCAAAGGGAGCATCCGTTCCTGTCATCCCTGGTGTCGGAAGGTCCTTTTCTTCTCCCTCAACATTGATCACGCCTTGGCTGTCCTGTACCTTTCTGTAAACTTCAATAAAGCGGCGGGGAGTTCGCACACGGGAGCCTATTCCTTCAGCCGGAGTTTCGATAATCCTCAAAGGGCTTCGGACTCTATGTTTCGGCTTTCGGTATGGTGAGTGGCGGCAGTCATAATGTTAGAAGAAGTCGTGGCGCTAGACGGGATCTTCCGAGTTGAAGATCTTCGGGCAAAAATCCCTATTTGAAGTTAAAAGGTTCAGTCAGGAAAAGCAGAGGAATGTGAGGAAGTGGATTCAAACTAGATTTAAAGTCTTACCGTGATTTTTCCCTCTCCATCATGCAGCAGTCAAACTTTTCCAAGTCCTGGTTATTCCCGCGGTGATTCTCAGTAAATCCAGCACCCAATCAAACATACCCGACATGAAATCCAGGGCCACAGGGGCAACTGTAAGGTTTGAAAAGGTTACGCGGAGGCGAGTAAATTTTTGATTGAACAAAAGAAAAAAAAATAAGAGAGGCAGGATTTACGAACTACGAGTATAATTCCATGTTTCTAGAAAAGGGCTCCGGAGAAGGATGGTGGAGAAGATCTGTTTGTATCATAACGAACCGATCATACCAACCTCAGTCGAAGTCGTCCTCGACACTGGTAATCAAACTGCAAGAGCCCCGGGGATATAAGTGGATCATTCCGCCCCGGAAGAGGCGTGGGGAGTAAAGCTGCATCAGATAGTCAACAGAAAAAGCTAGCCCAGCACGGTCGGTGAGGTTTTGAATACAGTAGACAGTTCTCCACAGTTGGGGAGCAAGTTGGCCCAAGCAGACTTGGTACCTGCGGCAGAAGGCCTCGATCAAATACGTACCGGCAATTCGAATCCGATTGTGAAGGGATAAGTATGGACCATGGAAAACCCTTCGACTGCTTGAGTCATCCTACCCTCAGGGCCAACGATAAGGGTTATGATGACGGGACCCCAGTTGCAATCGTCATAGACTTGGGGTAGATCATCGGTAGTGATCAGGGACTTAATTTCTCCAACCGATTCGTGGCGAGTATCTATGAGAAAGTCTCCCCTATACACGCAGTCAATAGGAAAAGTTTATGTCGAAAGGGATCCTAGGTCAATTTCTAAGGTGATGTCAGGAATATTTTCGGTTAGGGAATTGCCACTAGAACGAGAGGAAGAAGGGGTTGAATATGCAGGGCTTTGTAATGATAAAGTGAATATGCAGGGCTTTGTAATGATAAAGCCATGGCTGAAGTTGGTTTTCTTTGCGAAGAAAGGTTTAAGGCTTTAATAAAAGAAGCTTGAACTTCGCATAAGGAAAGAAATAATTTACTTGAATGATGGGAAAGATTCTGAAGTTTTATAAGGAAGGAAGATCTTTCAAATTTCGTGAATCGTGGCATCAGCAGGGGATGTGAAACGCCAATCATCGCCAACCTCATTGATTTGTGGCGTTTGACATTTCGAGTGAAACATTGTAGCGTTCCAAGTTCCCGCATAATCGGAACAGGTTCAATACTCTTCCACTTCCCGAGAAAACCTATTCGAATCCCAAGAAGTGGGGGGACTATCTGTATTGGGCAAAATACGGAGGATACAGCTGAACCAATACGGTTGCGACACGTGGCATAAGGGATAAAACACTAAATGAGCCCTCATTGTTATTACCGGTTGCGGAATCGTGGTACCGGAGGAAGCGACAGGTCTGGTGTGGTGCTACACGTTCTCCGGACCAGGGGCGCAACAGTCGTCCTTTATAAGGCAGCTTAAGCGTTATAGATTCAATATTATTACATTTTATTAGCCCTCTTCATTACCCATTATTGTCACTCATTAAAAGCTCATTATGAGCAGGGGGGTGATATATGGAAAATGTGTCCCCTACTCTTAAGTATAAATAGAGATAGTCATTCCATTGTAAAGGAGATGAGATTCAAGCTAATATACTCAGTTCTCACTAGTATACTCTGTGCTATTTCTATTTTTAATTACTTATTTATCAAGTTCCGGAGCCACGACCTACCTTGACAAAAGAACCTCAGCCCGGAATTAGCATCGGCAACTCAGGCTATTTCTTACTCTTCATTGTGTTTACGCATATTTACATTTTTCAATATCTTAGTCATACTGGTTGCTATGATCCAGGTGTCCTTGACCACGTATATAAATTCAACTGAACTGTTTTACGGGTAAACAATTTTGTCGTGGATTTCCATCTTATCAGCGATTGTGGTAACATGATGTATACCGTCTTGCAACTCCTCCGTTTTAAGCTGGGCGCCTCCTCTGAAGGACATTCCCCTCAAAAAAATGACAAAAAGGGGTCGCCTCTTTTTTCAGCCCAACAAAAATTTTGCACCCATTTAGTGATATATTAGGCTGGCCCAGATCCATAAGCCCATCAAATTTTGGTTTTTCTTTTTTCAGGACTAGCAAAAGTTTACAAATCATGTAAAACTTGAGCAGGAGATGACATCATTAATAAAGCCTGACATTCATCTGATTCTCCGCCACTCTCAGAATTATCATTATTATTGTTGCTCAAAATTGTTACCAATTTCCAACCTTACTATTATATCGGCCTTGAGATTCAATTCGATCCCTTCTCTTCATTACAATACTAGGATTCCTATGGCTGATTCTACTTCTAGGTCTGCAATTACATTGTTTACCTTTCTTTTTATATAAGCATTTGCTATACGTGCACAATTATATATATATCAGACCCCCACTTGTGGGACTACACTGGGCATGTCGTATTTCTTTTTTAATAATTCGTAGCTAAATTGCTCATAGCTAACAGAACAACAACATACCCACTGTAATTTCACAAGTGGGGTCTGGGGAGGGTAGCTAACGGAATTTTATGATAATCTGGTGCTAAATAGGATTAATGACGGATTTACTGTTTAGATACGGAATTTTTCCATCGCTAATTCTTGTTTTCTTAGTAGTTACTATGATGCTTAGTAGTTAGAATTGCATTGTCATATATGCTGTTGATTTTCGTGCTCAGAACACATAGAGGTATATCCGATGTATAAGCAATTGATTTGATGCAAGTCAGAATATATGTGTATATTGGAAACTAACAGATTTTTTTTTTTTTTGAGAAGTTATGTAGTATATATAAGTTTTAAGATGTGCAATAACTGCCTTGAAATTTAGATCCTCGTTTTTATTTTTCCTATCATTATCTGCCGTAACTTGTGGTGTGAAGATTCTTTTACGTGTGTTAAACAGGGTTGTGCTGCAGTCTGAGTGTGGTGGAGATGGCAAATCTGAAAATGTGAGTCCTAATTTGACTGAGATTATTGTAGTACGTCATGGCGAGACAGAATGGAATGCCGATGGTAGAATTCAGGTAATTTCCTGCCTCGTATTAGCGTTCTGCTGTCTTTTTTTTTTTTTTTTTTTTTGAAGTATCGACATGCAAAACTTTATATTTTGAATTTTTGGAGTATTTCTAATCTAGGAAGCTCCTTTCTAATTAGTTTGCTATCTAGTCTCATTGTGGTAGAAAATTTAGTCCTTTATAAAATCATCATAGCAGATAGAATATGTTTAGTCTCTCATTGTGAAAGAAACTTGGTAATATTTTGTACTCATTATTGCTCGTATTTAGTCCATTGTCTATATTTGGGAACACATTGAGGAATCTGACTATCGAAGTTATAGTTCAACAGAAAATGCATACAAGAAGCATGTGAATGTATGCAAGTAAAAAAGCATTTCAAAAATTTGAAAAGGTATATATGTAGTCCCTTAATTGTAAATAAAAAGAAATCAACATGCACCTCTATGGATCTATGTATTGTTTTGCTCATATCTAGTCTTTCATCAAGGTAGTTTGACCTCTGTACCTCATTCTCAATTTGCAATAGTTTTCTGGTAACGAATGTAAATATTACCATTAACAAACAAAAATAAATACACCAAAAGAGTACCTAATCTCGTACCACCGCCTTATAGGAAGGTTATTAAGAGTGTTAGGCCTCCAACAGAGCTCTAGTTACACAAATTTCTCTGCATCAATGTACTACATCTCTGAGCCTTCCTGGACAATTTAACTAAGTCTAGTCTATCTACAAATTCCTTCTTAATCTGTGTCACCACTCTTTCTGTATTTACAGTGAGGCCTTTAAACAAAAGTTAATAAAACAGATTAGTATTAGCCATCACCAGAGAATGGTAAGGATTTGCATCAGAGATGCGGCGGGGGCTTTTGGACATCTGGTTGGTTATTAAGTTGTACTTTATGACCCACAGGGGTGGCTCGGTTGGTTGAGCATGAGACTTCCATAGTGGAGGTCTCAGCTTCGAAACCCCCTACTACAACAGGGGATTTTCCTTATGGGTCGAGCTCATCGCATGGGGCTTGCCTAGTGCGGGTTATCTCTTCTGTGTGGTTTGAGGGCTGTTACACAGGAGCGGGGTTTACCCTGTGCGCACCCGAAGGGTAGCGGCTGCGGGTTCACTTGTCATCAAAAAACTACAAGCTGAGCTTTGTGTAACTTATATTCTTTTTCTTTTCTTTTTTTAATTTTCTTTTCTAACTGTTAAAATACTGGTGTCATCCTTATTTACATCCATGTGACTATAGATCTTTGGAGAGTGAGGTCCTATTGTTAAATCACCTCAAAGTTGGTTGGAAAATTATAGATGAAATACTATGAAGTTGCTCTTGTTAATAAACATAACGGACTTAATGTGTAATTTCTCTTTTCATAAATATGATCAAGTTTTACAATTTCAAAAGGAAAATGTGACCCTGTTTTTCAGCTCTTATGTATATTCACATCATATTACATCTTTTTGCAAAACAAATGAATTCCGGTGATTGGATACTTCATAATGCAAAATATAGGTAAGGTGAAACTTTTTAGCTAGACTATCTACCATGTGCTCTGGTTTTAACATTTTCGAAATTTCTTTTCTCTAATTTTGAGCTGCCTCGTTTACCTCTCCCCTAACTCATATGGTAGACTTAAATTACCTAATTCACTGGGGATGATAGCAGGTTTTTAAGAACCTCACTGAGATTGGTGCATTGCAGATGAAGGATCCTATCTGAACAAAGAGGATATATTAGTTCCATTTTACATTAGACCATAATCAAGCAATTTTCTCTTAATAAGAAGACTCTTATTTAATTTTGGGATTACACTAACCACTCAATTTCGATGTGTCATTTCGAAGACCTTTCCTGCATCTACATCCTTTAAGTAACAATTCAAACATGTTACATTACCAGTATAAAATACCAGCAATCACCTTTATCATTGCATTTAGTTTTTAATTTTCTTTCAATTGCAGAGTGCTTAATTGTCTATTCATTTGATCACTAGAGTATCCACAGGCATAAGGTCTTGTAATGCACCTTGCTTATTTGTATGAAAGTGAAAGAAAAGTACGTTTACCTTTTAACTTGACCTAAGTATAGCGATTTTACTTTTATGATTCAAGTTTCTTTGTATAGCCTGGTGAAAATTGTAAACCTAGAGTATTGTGTTAAGTATTAATATCTGTTTACAAATTTAGGTGCAGAAAGTTTCCTCTATTATTGAAGAATTAAAAGCTTGTACTATATTTTGGAGTTTCCGTCTATGTTGCTCGGACTCGGGTGCGGGTGTCGGATACGGGTACGGATCTAGAGGTCGGATTCGTCACGATCTAAATTTTAAGATACGAGGGTACGGATCACAGTACGGATACGGGTGCGGGGATTCGGCAAAAAATAATTCAAAATCCTAAAAATAGAGTTATAAAACCTAAATTTTGAGATATTATGTGGAAAGCTTGAGGAGAAAATATTGATCAAGAGGAGAATCTCGGAAGGAGATAAAAGGAAAAGGAGTAACATAGAAATTTCTATATACAAGTTATTCCATTTTCTTCAATTTCACCATAGCTTTTTGTTTTGATTACATAAATCATTGAATCTGTCCGGAATTTCTCCCTTGAGTTTGGTCAAAGTACCCAAAATTGGTTGACTAGATCGGGTACGGATCCCACACCCACACCCACACCCATGTCGTGTCGACACGGGTGCGGCACCGAAAGTGAAGAGTCCGAGCAACATAGGTTTCCGTAACAAAAAATTAAAAAGAAATAAATATATATGGCAATGTAAAGGATATGGACGTTTCGACGTCCAAAATTCCACTGACAACATCCCCCAGAAACATATAAGCCCAACTTGCCTCAGAAATGGTTTGGAAAAGATGGAAGACTGGAGGTCATTCAGAAAGGGCTGTGACAGGGAAACTGTTCATAGTAGGGTATATACACATATCTTGGCCAAATAGCTGTTTAGCCAGGTGCACAAAGCATCGGGTGTTAGCAGCGTCCGGGGAAGGACCGCACCCTGATGTTGACAGCCTACCCTAATTCAAGTATTAGAGGCTGCTTCCACAGCTCGAACCCATAACCTATAGGTCACACGGAGACAACTTTACCTTTGCTCCAAGGCTCTCCTTCAATTTGAAAATTTGTGTCAGTGTTTTTAGTGGGAAGATGTCAACGGTGTAATGCTCATTAAGATTGTAGATGATAAAGTGCAACTTTATAAAGCATAAACGGCATATTGCAAAACCAGAGGATTTTTTTTTTGGTTCGAAAGGAAGAGGATCCCAGGAAATTTATTCGAACCTAATTCTTCCGAAATTTTCTATTCCAATAAACGGCCTTGTAGCTTGTATGGCAGCCCCTTTGGCCGACCTAGGCAGCTTCCTAGGACTCTCTAGAGTCCTCTAAGATGCCACCACTCCTTTGTGCTTCCATGGCCTCTAGTGTTCTTGGCATTGTCTTGGCCACTCTTCCACATGCACCCTCGTGCTCCCACGATACTCCTGGCTGATCTTCCCCAAGAGCTCACATCGACGGGAAGGTTTGGCACCTCGATGTCGGCTCTTCGCTACCTGGGGCTGTAGTATGTTCCAAGGGATCTCTCACTCTTGGGTTTTTCTTTTTCAAGTGCCACACCCATAGTAAGCCACAACTCTTTTTCAAGTATTATAAGAAGGGTGCGTGATATTTATTTTTTATTGTTTTCATATTTCATCATCAATTTTTGTATAAGATAAGTTGATTGAAGAAGTTTTATTTAATTAATAAAATTTCCTCTCTTTTTTTTTTTTTTTTTTTTTTTGATAAGGTAAAGTTTTATTTAAAAAACAGTATCAAGATGATACTGCGAAAGTACAAAGAAAATGCAGGCTAGATTACATTAGAAACCTAAGCAGTCTAACATGTCATCTAAATTCATCACAACATTTCCGTCTTTCCAATAGTACATGTTATGCATACAACTATATTTCACGGACTGCAACTGCTCCTTTTTGCCTTCGAAACACCTCTTATTCCTTTCTATCCATATAGTCCAAGCTATGCTAAGAGGAATGGCACTCCATATCTTCTTTAGGGATGCATCTGGACATGCAAAACCAGAGGAAATACGGGAAGAAAAAATTTAAAAACCCAAATCTAAGGTGGTTGAAAGTCCTTTTGGGTGGGCTTTGTCTAGTGGTAAGAACGCAACTTGTGATGTGTGGGTTAGGACTTAGGTGGACGTCATGGGTTCAAACCTTATCAAAAACAAAAGTTTTTAGTGAAGAAGGGTGGGTTGGACCCATTATCTGCAGAGTCCTACCGTTCGCCACGGGGCCTGGGAGATTTCTCGGTTATGAAAAAAGTTTTTTGATGTTTGGGTGCAATATGTTGCATAATCTTCTCTATTGGAGAAATTGTATTCACTTAGAACTTCTTGTAAATCTTAAGCATTTGGCTTTTTATGGGTAATTCTATTACAATATATGGATCATAAAAGAGGATGCGATAACTGATGCGTGTTTCATTTATTAACCAGGGGCATTTAGATGTCGAATTGAACGACATCGGGAGACAGCAAGCTATGGCGGTAAGTATATGTAGGACAATATTTTGTTTGTAAATTCTGTATTTCACTTAAATGCTTTGAACTTTTGGCATTGATGTACACTAACACTCCAAATAATTTTTTGACATGGGCACTTCTGCATTTTATTTTAAATATATATGAAATTTAAAAGAGAAGAAAGATGTATGGCTCAGCTCTTGTCTCAAGTACCAAGTTGGTTCTCTCCTTTTCTCTGTCTATCCGTTTCACTGACAATCTTTCCCTCCATTAGTGGTTATAGGTATCTTTTCTCACATCTTTATAAGTCAATAATGAGTAATTTGCTTATATTAACATATTTTATTGTGAAAAGATTCAAGTCCTCAGATACCACTTGTTAAGGGAGATAATCTATACCTTTCCCTGTTTCATTTTCTTTGTTTTTATTGTTGGGGTGGGGGGTTGGGGTGGTCAAGGTTTCCCAGCCTAAAAACTTAAAGGGCCTTATATGAACTTCAATCTTTCTTTTCTTTCATTTTCGTTTTTTTTTTCATTTTCTATTTGTGGGTTTTGGTACAACACCTGAAGTTAATTTATTCAAGGTGGCAGCCCGGCTCTCCAAGGAGACAAGGATCTCTGCCATATATTCATCGGACTTGAAACGGGCCCATGAGACTGCAGAGACAATAGCAAGGAGTTGTGGGGATCTAGAGGTATGAATTCAGTATGGATTTATATTGTCAGAATTCAAGCAGATTACAGTCATAATTTCAAATTCACTGTATTATTCACGTCATGTCCAAATATGGAAAGAGATTTTTGGTCGTTACTCAATTGGATAATGTGATAAATGAGAAGCATCTGGAGGTTTTTCTATTTATTAGTTAGTAGATGGAAGAAAGTTTTCAGCATTGTTTCATGATACCTATTTTATTTTTACAACCGGTTTCTTTTATCATTTGTTTTCAAACTATATTTTTTCCTGAATACTCTTGTTTTTTCAGAAATTAATCTGCTCTATCAGTTCTGTTTCCACTGTTTAAAGACTCATTCTGGAATTGCTCCTGCTTTTATCTTTCGCCCTTTTCTAATTCTCCGAGTATTTAGCTTTACATTTCCTGTGAACGCTTCACACAATTAAGCTATTGTTGCTTCACTTCTTTTTCTTCTTGTTAATGTGATTGTTATAAGCGTGAAGAGAGAGTAGTGATTGCATATTATGTTGTTGTCCTCCATTAGGTTTGTGTAAGAGCAGAATTGTATAACATAGCTCTTAATAAGAATGCAAAGGGTCAGTTCTGGAAACTGCTCTTCCGTAGTTCCATATATGGGGTAGTCAGTCAGAATGTTACAGGCAATAATACGAGGTATTATATGCTTAAGAGGCTTAGAAAGGGTTAGGGCTCTGTGTAACTGATATTCAAGATCTATGGTATTATGTATCTTCTATCCCGTCAAGCTTAGATTTACGAGGCAATATACGCTCATTAACAATGTTAAGGAGCTCATGCCCGTCCAATGTGGAACAGATGCAATTGTGTGAGTTTGACAAGGATATGAGGGAGGGAGTGGGAGCTGAGGGTTTGATATCTGAGATTTTTATTAGTAAAGCTGACTAGCCAACACATTGGAGTAAATTTAATTACTTTTATGTTATGGTTTTTGCTTGATATAGGTCATTAAAGATCCAGACCTTCGAGAGAGACATCTAGGAGATCTTCAAGGTATTTCTCTCCGTGAAGCAGCCAAAAGTCAACCAATGGCTTATAAGGCTTTTCTGTCTGACCGAAATGATCAAGAAATTCCAGTAAGTACTCCTTTTCTCCTATAAAAATCCAAGAAGACAGGAAAAAAGAAGTAGAAGAGCGCTCCATGTGTTGTTACTGCCATGATCAGCATTATCCTAATTTATTTGAATAAACTTGTAGTCATTGTGAATATAAGTTTTCTTCAATCTGCTTCTTTTATTTCTTCTTCTGGCAATTCAATCTGGCTTCGTCACATAAGCATGCCATAAGTGTGAGCTCTAAATTGGCAAATTAACCTAAAATCCATAATCAAGGAAGTTTAACTGCCAGAGGTAGAATCAAATTAGAATCAGGACTCCGAGGACATAGGATCAAGTACCCACTCCAAGACAAGAAAAAGAGGGGAAGGAACAGAGACTGCATGATCTTGTCTGTTTTATGAAGGGTTTGCATGTATTCATTTTCCCACCCCTTATTTGCAGGGTAGCGGAGAAAGTTTAGATCAGCTTTATCAACGCTGCACTTCTTGTGTTCAAAGGATTGCCAAGAAGCACAGAGGTATGTTTTAACTATTGGATTGATAAATGAGTGCTATATCATAAAGATAACTTGGTGCATATGAAATTTGTTTATTCACGATGTAGGAGAACGAGTGGTTATTGTATCTCATGGGGGTGCAATCAGAGCACTTCACAGTCGGGCATCCCCACATAGGAGGTCTAAAAGTAAGATCTGGAATACATCCGTTGGTATACTTCACTTGTCTGATAAGGATGCATGGACCATTAAACTCTGGGCCGATGTAAGTCATCTCAACAAGACAAAATTTCTGGACTCAGGTTTTGGTGGGGACAAAACTTCCGGTTAATTTTGCATGCCACACTCAACATTTGGGTTGCTGGCAAAGAGGTACTTAACATTGTTTGCCATAAATGGAAATATATAATTATCTTTGTAACCCTTTGTTAGTGGCCAACAAGGCTATTAGACAGTGGATACCCATTCTCCTGTTTCTTTTGTTGTATTCAAGTCTATTTCTTCTTTTAATAGCTTGAGGCAATATCTTGGAAATCTAGGTCATTGTGATCCGTTTATGGGACTCAATAATTCGCTTCTCTTTTCTTACCTCGATCCATGTGGGATCGATAGTTCTTCCTCACTTTACTCCATGTAATTCAAACCTTACAACCTACTCTTTGGCGGTGGAGGCAACTAACAATAACTTTACTCTCTTTTTTTCTGCCCCCTATTGTTGTTGGTTATTGCTCGATTCTGTTAATTACTAGCATTTTTTTGGCCATGCCTTGCGATTTAAGAAAAAATAAGTATGGCTGTCAGATACGGACAGTTGCAGCTCCTTGATAAGCATAAAGTCTAGAATGGGGATAAGATGATGAAACTCAGAAGATAGTTTGACATTATGCAGAAGGCTATATTCCTTCTGACTTGCAATTAGGACATTGGCATATTTGCATCATTGACAGTGTCTTCAGCGGAATGATTCTGCATGAATTTTGTATTAGTCAATGCTTGTAAGACGACAAAAAGTTTTTGTTGTTGAATCATTCGAATGTAGTAAATACTTGCAGCATAAGTTATTTATGTATATTATATTATCAGTATACTGTGATGTTTGAACAAATAGACATTTGTGTCAAACTCCGAATAGGAATTAATTAGACCAAGTATTATGACAAAACAAACTTCGAAATATTTAGTCAGTAAATGAGCAATCAAATACCATTGGTACCAACTAACGCTCTTTTATGGACGATCAACGTACGTGGTAGAGTCGTAAGAAATTCCTGTTTCTGTATAATTTGTAAGTCCCAAGCAATCATTTGAAGATAAATCTGAGAAAACTTGCCCAGTGTTGTCACAATTAAAGGTAAGAAGTCCAAAATGAAAAAGTTCATCACTTCTGGTCCCAATCCTCCCACCAAAAGGATTAAAGTAGAGATTTGACAGCTTAAAGTCTTAAAGGCAGCTTAGTTGTGCCAAATATATTGGAAAATGACCCTAGTGGTGCTGGGTCACCTGCACCACGACATCTGGACATAGTGTATATACAGTATACTTGTTGATTTAAAATCTTAAATTCGTCTTAATAAATCATTTCCTTCTTGGAGTAATATATATATATATATATATAGAGATGGTTGTTACATATCATTTCATAATGTATCGTATAATATTACTTTATTATATTGTGTTATATTGTACTATATTGTTTTGATAAATACGTTTGGCTAAATTATATCAAAACAAACATTATATTTAACTAACAACACAATACAATACAATAAGTAACAACCATCCAAACAAGCTGTAAAGGATGGAGAACTCTTGGAGATAAAATCCCGCTCTCCGATTTTCAGCTTTCGTTTTGTCTTATTTAGTTATCTTTACTTTTCACAATTCCGTGGGTTCCTTTTTCTGCCAATGCATGCATACCTTTTGCAAGAAAATGAATTTCTTAAATTAAGTCCACTATCGAAAAGATAAAGAGCTTGTTAAGGTAAAGAAAAAGAAGTGAAGAAAACAAACAAAGCATAGAAAAATGGACCAAAGGGATAAAGTAGGGTAGAAGAACTCCATGGACCACATTGTCATGGCTACAATTTGCTCATAGCGAAGAAAGATTGAGAGGGACAATGAAACCAATAGGACGGTTGTGGCTATTAGTTTGTCCCTATCAAATTCCCCACCTTATAACACCATCATTTTTTCGAGGGTCTCATCACTATACTTAGAATTGTAATTCTAATATTATATATTATACATGTCAAGTAAGCAAAATACATCTTCATCTTCCTACAAGACTAGATACCCTTTAAGAGATGATGCATCTCATCCATTGCCATCTACTCAAATTATATACTAGTATAAAGTAAAACAACTTTTATATTTTTATAGTCTTACTAAATTTACACCTATTATCACAACAAGATGCAATAGAATCCAATGGTAATTCGCGAACTGTTCATTTCAAGTATCGGTAAGATAAGAGCCATGAATTAGCAATGTGTCATTTGTTGCTTAATATAAGAAAATACTTTCTAGAAGGCAAAAAAAAAAACAATTTATTTTCTTGACTACGGATTTATGAAAGCTCACTTACTAGTTTGAAGTTGAAAAATTGATTTCATGCCAATTTCAAACTAAGTTGGAGTAGATCCTAAAGAGATATCACTTGCTTATGAATTTATCTTGAGTTGAAATCTTTTGACTCAATTTTATTCCAATTTTGTCAAGATAGCAACCCATTTTTCACCTTGAATTGTGACTTTTGCACTACGTTAATAATTGTTCTTTATTAGGAGGAAGAATCATGAATCCATCTTCTTTGGAAAAAAATAAAAAATAATAAGAAAGAAGAAGAAGAAGAAGAAGGAGGAAGTCAGCACCAATTCCGACAATGACAATATCCAAAAATGGTTTTAGAGTACACAAGTGGAACTCGAAAGACGATGATTATTATACTTTGTAAATCAGATCCAAATACTTGGCCGGCGGCAACATATATAGTGGCAGACAATTCTACCTCTCATTTCTTCTATCTATGTCCTTCCAATGGATCTGCATCCTACTTGCAATCTGCATTTTTATCAGATAAATTGATAGCTCTCTTCTTAACATGTACTCCCTGCCTTAGTTTAACTAAATACATAGTTTTTTAAGAAAATAAATGAGACTTTTGAGTTTTATGATCTTAAATTAAAGATGTGTATAATGTAACAAAATACCATGTGAATATTGACATCTTAAACATATGATGTTAAATATAGGGGCAAAAAAAAGAATTACTAAATATAGAAAATAATATTCTTTCGAACTAAAAAAAAAAAAAAAAAAAAAAAAAAAAAAAAAAAAAGCAAAACGTTAAAATTAACACAAAGGAAGTATACACCTCCTCGGTCTAAATAAGAATAGCAGAAAAAAGTTAAAAGAGTTTTCAGAGTATGAAAGTTAGGACGTCTTATTTTGGATCTAAATTAGGACATCAAATCTCTAATTTTATTTTTGAAATAAAATGTAAGAGGACTACATATTATATTAGTGCATTTTAATGTAAAGAAAATGATATTGAATGATCTATCTCAAGCTACACGCAGTACTTCTGTCGTTAATACCAAGATGCAATTATTTCTCGATGAATGGTGGTGACAAGAAAAATCTCAATTTGTTACAATAACTTGCATTTCTCAAAACTTAAATTAGACGAAACTTGGTTGACGTTTTGTTTATTTGCTTTACTTTTTTGTGGGTTTCGGAGGGGTATTTTCCCTTGAAGGTGGGGGACAAGCACGAGTGAGATTCTGTAGTTGAATAGTTCAGATTTGCTTTACTTTTCAAAGAGCTTTAGTGTCTAGATACTTTGACAACTTTTTTTATGAATCATGAATGTATAACTTAATGTACATGCATTTCCTGTAAGATGTTTCTCTTGCTCGAGAATGTATGGAGGATTTGATGACTAGTAATAATCAGGAATAAACAGAAATAATTCAACGAGGCAAAGTCAATCATTATCTAAAATTAACACACACATTAGCTGTTGCACCTAGCTGTTTTAAGAAAAATTTAACTCGCCATATTTTTCGGTACTTACATTACATGCAAAATATGTATGTTTAGTAATATGTATTTCAACTTTAAATTGAGACTTTAACTCCATTAAATTATTTAATTTGACGTAAATGCTAAATGCAAGTATGTACTACTGTTTTCTTGGTTGTTCGAGGACTATTTTCTTTCTTTTATCTACTTTTTCTGCTTTTAATAAATTGAGATATGACATCTAGAGATATGAAAGTCATCTGTTTCAGGCCACAACCTTATTTTACCAAGTTATAATTGTCTCTAAAATTTTCAACCGAAGGACTACGGATTATTTTTTCAAGTGTATGTTGTTCGTACGGCTTGTTCTCATATTTTGTTCTGTCTTTTTTCTCTAGGTGAAACTGCAGGACATAATTGTAGTTGAACTTACATTGTGTAGTAAAATTATAGATATATTAGATGGAGCCATATGAATAACCGATGATTGTTCTAAATCTTTTTTCCTTTTCCATATATGCATCAGTATCTTATAAGCTGTATCATTAACATAATGAAATTTATAATGAATAAAAAAATAAAGGTCAACTCGACAAAGGTTTATTAAAAAGATGATGAGATGCTATTTTAAGAGGTACGTATGATGGAAAACATCATCTAATCTTCAAGAAGATATGGACATTTAAGGTCGTCAGAGTCAACCATCAAACCCTATGAAGATGCATTACTATGCTTACCTACTTCTAGAAAACTAATTATTGTCAGTACAAGGTATAGGATCTACATAGAACATGGTACTCTATCATATCACCTAACAAAAAGGCCATTTATATATAGTTAATTAATTACAACAACAATTGCTTTATCTCTCAAAATAAATCTACATTTTTGTTTTAAAAGACAGTTTTCTTAAACCAAAAAAATCTACACGATATTTCCAAAAACAAATTCAAACATAACTCCTTGTTAGAAATCTCTTCCGCGAGCGAAGGAAATGCATTTCTGATAATAATGATATTATTGGACAAGTTCTAAGGGAATAACTTTTATTTATTTAAGTATTTCCTTGCTATATGACGACTAAGAAAGTTGAAAGCTAATTTCCTTGATTTTTTTTTTCATTAGCTAACAGGGTTCATGGTTTAGTTAAAAACCGAACCAAACCACAAATTGAACCAAGCCAATTAAATAAACCCATAGTTGTTTGGGTTTGGTCTAGTTTAATTTTGAATTTTAAAAAATCGATAATATTTGGTTTGGTTTGGTTTTATTAAAAACAAACCGACAAAATAATATAGACAATTTTATAATTATATGTACACAATATACTATTTTTTATAAATAATTTTAAATACTTTGTTTACTCTTTCATCAAAATGTTCTTTATTTCTATTAGGCTAATGAACTTTATACATTAAGCCTGTTTTTTCTTAAAAGAAATCATGAATCCAAATTCATTTATTCAAAGAAACAACTATGAGATTTACCTAAAAAAGTTGTACTTTTTATAAACTTTATTCACTTGATAAAGCTTATATATCATGAAAATTATAGCTCCCACAATAAAATGGTAATAACAGATTAATTATAAGTTGGAAAAGGTCTTTCCTAATCATAGGGAAAAAAAATGAAAGAGAAATACCATTAAAAACCGAAAACCCAAGTCAAACCAAACCAAACCGATAGATATGTATTATATTCGGTTTGGTTTGGTTTGAATTTACTCCCTCCGTCTCAAAAAGATTGTCTTAGTTAGACTTGGCACAGAGTTTAAGAAATAAAGGAAGATTTTGAAATGTGTGGTCCAAAACAAGCCTTAGATATTTGCGTGGCTGTAAATCATCTCATATCGTTAAATTATTTCTAAATATGTAGGTACAATCTTTTTTACAAACTAAAAAAAAAAAGATAATCTTTTTTGGCATGTATGAAGGAGTAATAATTAAAAAACCGACTAATTAATTTGATTTTAATTTTAACCAAAAACCGACCCAAACCGATCGATGAACACCCTCACCTAACTTCCTTGGCCAACATTTAAATCGCAAAAGGGAACTCGATTCTCATTTCTGTCATTCTGTTCTTGTCTTTTTAATAATAATATAGAATAAAAAGAATAAATCCAAACATTAAAAAGTTAATAAAAACAAACTGTTTTAAATTAAAATCTCAAGTCCCATTACTTCTGATGCCACATAAATTGAAATAGAAATAGAAGAAATAGTTAATTAATGGTTAGATAACTGGATTATCCAACCAGCCGGTATAAATACACTTACACATCACATCACATAACATGGCCCGTCTTTTTGGTTTTCAGTTTTGTCATCTTTTATAAAAGCAAATATATTCAGTTCAGCCTTATTTTAATTTCCAGCTGAAAAGCCAACGTCTCTCCTTCTCCTCCAACTCCATACACCAAAACCAAGAAAACAAATGCCATTTTCAGCTTTGAGCTATTCCTAGTATTTCCTGCTAAAGTATATTGCTGTTTTTGGGGGATCAATGGGTGGTTGCACATCAAAACAACCCTCCCAAGAACACCCCAATGATCTTTACGCTCCCAATGAAAATGCTATTCCAGTTGAAGCTAAACCCGAAACTGAAGCCGGTAAAAAGTCTCCGTTTTTCCCATTCTACAGTCCAAGTCCAGCACATTCTTTATTCTCTAAAAAGTCATCTCCGGGGAATCCTACTCCCCGGAGATTCTTTCAACCGCCATCTCCGGCCAAACACATACGTGCTCTGCTGGCACGACGACAAGGTTCAGTGAAACCAAATGTAATTCTTGAGGGCAATGAATATGAGGGACTTGATAAGAGTTTTGGGTTTTTGAAGAATTTTGGAAATAAGTATGAAGTTGGTGAGGAAATTGGGAGAGGGCATTTTGGGTATACTTGTAAAGCTTACTTCAAGAAAGGTGCTCAACTTAAGGGACAGGAACTTGCTGTTAAAGTCATACCAAAAGCAAAGGTTTGGAGTTTTTGTATACTTTACTATTTAGTCCGTTTAAAAAAGAATGTCCTTTCCTTTTCTTACAACTTATAATTATAATTTTTTACGTGACATGTTTAAGACCACATGCAGAGGCGGATCTAGAATTTGAAGGCGGCGGGTGTCACTATTTTCTTCAATGTACATCTTGTTAGAAACATATATTTGGGTCGGGTCCATCTCTTTTTAATTTATTCGGGTCAAATTAATAGGCTTTTTTTTATTTGCAAATATAAAAATTACATCTCAAAAATCAAGAAACGAACATAATTAGCATCTTAAACAAGGAATCACACTCATTAACACCCATTAACAATAGAAGTAAAATCAATATTTTCACCAGGGACTTGCATCTCTTATGTATATTAAAAAAAATGAATTTGCACAAGTAAAATAACATCTTCAATAAGAGAATTAAACCAATCAAAATAAGAAAAATAATAGAAAAACTCTTCAATAGGTAAATACACCCCATAAGTAAATGTAGAATTAGATAAACTACAAGTTCTCAAAAATAAATCATAAATTTCATGTTTTTTCTAAGCAGTGATTACGAAATTTCCATCACAATTTAAGTAGTAAAAGTGATTTAAATTGAAATTATACGTACTCTAATTCATTTCTCATTTTATTATTAAGTACTCCAATTCATTTCTCATGTTATTTATTACTTATTAAGAGTGTCCCAAGTCAAATCTAGACAAGTAAACATGGACGGAGGGAGTAATAAACAAAAGAAATTATAAAAAAAAAAAATTGAATTTTGATCCAATCCAAAATTTCCATTGAGACCCAAATTTTTCGATTTAAATACTCACATATTTGAGATTAAGAGAAATGCTTAATTTAAGGGATTTTGAAATTTCTATCTGTGTTCTTGCTAGAGCTCACAGATAAAATAATAGAAAAGAGGAAAGGCAATATAAATAATAAAAAGATAAATAGAAAATTGAGAGGGCCGAAAAGGGAATTACTGGTACAAAGGAAGTAAAAAGCGCAAAAAAAATAGGAGTCGAAAAATATTCAAGATAGATTCAAACTTGTGTCAGCCAGCCGTGACACCTTTGTCTAATTTACGATTGGGGGTGGCAGGATCAAATATTTAACCTAATTTAAGCAAATTACAACATAAATATATAAAAAATTTATTAATCAAGAGGGTGCCATGCCACCCCCACCCTAAAGGGTGGATTCGCCTCTGACCACATGATGGTTATTTTGGTACATTTTATATATTTTTAGTTTAAGATCACAAAATTCAAAAGTATACTTTACTTTTTTAAACTCCGTACCAAGTCAAAACCAGACAATCAAATTGAGTATAGTTTTCATTTTGTATGAAGTTGGGTGATTTGTTTGATCTTTGAGTTTGTGGTTAATTGAATTAGCTTTGCTTACTGCTTCTTGGTTTATAGTGGTTAGATCTGCTTAGTAGGGAGTAGTCTTTGATCCACCTTTGTTAATACTCCCTCGATATGAAGTTTAATTATTACTCCCTACGTCACAATTTAAGTGTCTTACTTTTCTTTTTGGTCTGTCATAAAAAGGGTGCCCCTTTCTATATTTATTAAGTTTACAATTCAAACATCTACGTGACAAGTTTAAAACCACAAGGTTCAAACGACATTTTAATATATTACACACATCTTTTATTCAAGATCACAAGATTCAAAAATATCTTTTTATTTCTTAAACTTTGTGTACAGTCAAATTAAGACACTTAAATTGCTACGGAGGAAGTAATTGAAAATGTCTAAAATGTTAGGTTAATAGGAAAAACATCCCAGTAAAGCAAAAGTTTGAATAATTAAATGGTGTCTAATATTTTGGAATGGTCCAAAATAGAAAAAATAGAGGGAGTATTATTTTTGTCTCTTATTTCTATTCTTCCTGATGTAAAGTTTAAATCTTTTTGAGTTTGGAAGAATGCTGAATCCAGTAACTGTGAATTAGGGATAACTTGTAAACCTTATCAAATGGATCCTTCATGTACTGTTTGTCTCGGGTTGGCTGATTATGTAAGTTCGGAGCTGATAAAGCGAGGAAAGGAGGAAGCCACATGCAGCTTGTAATATATTGGCATGATTTTTGGTGTTTCTAATTAATCTTAAAGATCCTATGAATTTTCGTAGGAAGCACATTTATCGTTTGCAGACCACTAGAGTTTTGAGACTAATGAAATGTTATTTGTTCAATTCTCCATTTGATGCACTAAAAGTAGCATTAACTGTGATCCCCCTCCCCCGGGGGGTGGGGGGAGCTTTGGTCTGGTGGTAAAAGCGCAACATGTGATGTGTGAGTTAGACGTACGTCAGGGATTCGAACCCTGCCTCAAACAAAAGCCTGGCATGTAAGTGAAGGTAGAGGGGCAGACCCATTATCCACCAAGTTTATATGTGTTAAGAAAAGAGTAGCATTAACTGTGAACAAATAAATATTTTACCCTGTGTTTGGGGGAATTGGACAAGTTTGGGCAGCTGAGTGGAGTAAAAGAGGAGGGGTAGAAAGTAGGCAGAAGTAAATCAAATCCCCTTAAGTTTCTGAACTTCGAAAAGTAAATGGAGAGAAGGAGCTAATCTGTTATATTTGCCTTCCAGTTGCACCAAAGTTGTGGAAGAGGTCATCACAAGGTAGTAAAGCAACCAGCTCCGACCAATCCCTTTTTCCCCTCCCTTCAACAACATTCATATCATAGAGTTTACAGGTTCATATTGCTTAACAAGTGCATTATGAATTTCTATTATGAGAGAGGCAAAAAGCTTCTTTAATAATGCTCATGATAAGTTCAAATCCCAGCAGAGGCAAAAACACACTATGGTTATTTTAAAAAATGCTTATGATTGCTCTATCTATATCATCAGGGTCAGCTGGCATTATGTAAGGTGGACCTTTTTTATGCTCCTGTAGTTGGAATCATTAGTCTTTTATTTTTGAAAGATGCATTTATCAGAATATTTTGCATGCATGTTTCTCTCACCAGTTTGGTGGAAAATAACTGCTGTTGGCCAGTACTTATCTCAAAAAAATAGAAGAAAGAAAATTGGTGTTGATTAAGCTGCATTCTCGTATTTCTGGCATTTTACTTAAGCGTTGACTAAAGTCGGGGCATCTTTGGGTTGTATTTCTTCTCAGTATTTTTCTGAATTATCTGATACTGATCTTTACTTCTCTTTCCAGATGACTACGGCGATAGCCATTGAGGACGTGAGAAGAGAGGTGAAGATATTAAGAGCTTTAACGGGACATGACAATCTAGTAAAATTTTATGATGCATACGAAGATCACGAAAATGTCTACATAGTGATGGAGTAAGCTTTAGTCACTCAACTGCTATTGCATTTGTATCTGTTGATGGCATATAGAAGTATACTTTGCATGCATTATCAATCTGGGTCAAGTGGCATCACTAGACAGTTTCTTTCTTTAATGTTTCAGTAAAATATGGGTTTGATTATCACATTTTTAGTGTGCTGTTTGACTTGCTAATTTTCTTGTTCTCTAGAGCTGATCAATCTCGTTGAATTTCAGGTTATGTGAAGGGGGCGAGCTTTTAGATAGGATACTTTCAAGGTAGTCCTGGTGTTGATATGAATAAAAAATTCTTTTATTTTTCGACCTCATCAGTTTTGACTGTTAGCAATCTTTTTGATGAGATCAAGAGCATGTCAATAGTATTAATAAGTAGCATCCTTCTGTGCTGCAGAGGTGGAAAATACACAGAAAATGATGCAAAAGCTGTGTTGATACAAATATTGAAAGTCGTTGCATTTTGCCATCTCCAAGGTGTGGTGCACCGGGATCTTAAACCAGAGGTGCAAAAGTATAACTTGTTTAAGAAGATTTGCTATCTGCTTTGTTTTCAGCCTTTGTATAACTCTTTCAGCTCTAACTGGACTTTTTAATGGACCAGAATTTCTTGTTCATGTCCAAGGACGAAAATGCACAACTTAAAGCCATAGACTTTGGGTTGTCCGATTTTGTGAAGCCAGGTTCGTCGACTTGCACTCCCGATATTAATGCTAATACTTTGTGCCTCTGGGAACCCCTCCTTGAAGAAAAAGAACATAAATAAAGGAGAAGAAAAAGAAAAGGAACTGGCTGTGAGTAGCTCCACAAACTTGCGATTAACGTGCAAACATATTCTTTTGCAGATGAAAGGCTAAATGATATTGTTGGAAGTGCATATTATGTAGCGCCAGAAGTTCTACACAGATCTTATAGTACAGAGGCTGATGTGTGGAGTATAGGTGTTATTGCATATATCTTGCTGTGTGGCAGCCGTCCCTTTTGGGCTCGAACAGAGTCTGGGATATTTAGGGCCGTTCTCAAAGCTGATCCAGGTTTTGACGAACAGCCTTGGCCAACATTGTCTTCTGAAGCAAAAGACTTTGTGAAACGTCTCTTGAATAAGGATCCACGTAAAAGAATGACAGCAGCACAGGCCTTGGGTGAGTTTCTTGTGTCAACAACTTAGAGAAGGGCAATTCTGTACTTTATTTTTCTGAAACTGCTGGAAGACTTGCTGTCTCAGGTCATCCTTGGATAAAGAACAGTCATGACATAGAAGTGCCTTTGGATATACTGATATTCAAACTCATGAAGACTTACATGCATTCATCTGCTCTTCGGAAAGCTGCTCTACGGGTGGGTGTATGATGCAATAGAAAGCTCTTTTGTTCTCTATTATTATTGAGTAGCTCTGGTGTTTGCTTTCTATTTTTTATTTACTTTTACATTTGACTTTCGTGTGGCTCTAATTTTCCATCATTGGAATTTTTGCAGGCTTTGTCAAAGACTTTGACTGTAGATGAGCTGGTCCATTTGAAGCAGCAGTTTGCACTGCTGGAACCAAACAAAACTGGCACCATAAACTTGGATAACATTAAAGCGGTTTGTCTTCTGAAAAATTCAATAGGTGACTAATCATTTCTACGATTTTGCAAAGGTTCCTGACCTTTAGGATCGTATGATCTCTCCAGGCCCTGATGAAAAATGCAACAGATGCCATGAAGGAGGCACGCATTCATGATTTTGTTGCTTCAGTATGCTCTCTGTCCATCACATTTAGAAATGTTACCTAATTGAACTTGTGATGCTAAATTTTCTTTTCCCTTGTCATGGCAGCTTAATGCACTGCAATACAGAAGGATGGATTTTGAGGAATTCTGTGCTGCTGCATTAAGTGTATATCAGCTTGAGGCTCTTGACCAATGGGAACAACATGCGCGCTGTGCATATGAAATTTTTGAGAAAGATGGCAACAGAGCAATTATGATAGAAGAATTAGCTTCAGTAATTTTGAATTTTCATGCTTATTTATTTTCTAATAATTTTAGTTTTATCTCTCTGTCCTTATCTCCTATAAAAGAATCTCTTTTTTTTACTTCTACTTTTGGGACGGATCGGAACATTATCCTTCTCTGCCTTTCTTTGGAATGACGGGAGCATTACTCCTTTTCCTTCTTTTTTCTTTCTTTTTTCATTTCTTCCTTTTCATTGGGGGAGGACTGGAAGCATGCAAGTAATTAGGAAGAGAACCTAACTGGTACTTTTGAATTGCTGGTTCAGGAACTTGGTCTTGGTCCATCTGTTCCTGTTCACGCTGTTCTTCATGACTGGATCAGACACACTGATGGAAAGCTTAGTTTTCTTGGTTTTGCAAAGTTGTTGCATGGTGTGTCAAGCCGCTCAATAACGAAAATCCAATGATTCCAGCTGCTCGGTTCAGGAAAGTTCAATGAGTCCTTCAGTGCACTCATGCCTCATTTCATTGCTGATGCATTTTTGGCAATTACATGAGTAGCACATGAGTTGGTTAAGATCAACTTCGGCCCCTCTGGAGCTTCATATACCTGCAGTGTTCTGTAATGCAGTTACTTTCAGGACCAGTATGCGGTTCATGAGGGATGAATTCCTAGAAGAGGATGGTTTTATCTAGCATTGACGCCATGGCATATAGAGTAGTTTTTTTTCATGTAAATCAATACTTAGTTTCTGGTTGGTTGCAGGTGAGTCTCTCAGCTGGTTACTGGACACTTATACAAGATTGTTCTAACCTATTAGACTGCCCTAACCCCTACAAATGCATTTGTATGATTGTATCATCATGTTTGTAAACATACCGTTTATAGCTGAAAAAATTCCCTTACTTTCTTGCTTCGCAAACCTCAACCAAACTGGAGTGATGATCGTAGGTTGTACCTGCTAGTACTTGTTTCCTCCTTTGTTCTGTTGATGCTGGGAAAGCTATGAAGTTTTTGAATACATTACTTCCAAAGGTTAGTTTGTTTCGCACCATAGATCCTCTGAAGTTTAGTATCTTTGCTGAATAGCATTCTGATATGTTCCAATCTATCTCACAGTGAACATTGAGATTTAACTCAAAAACATTAGATATGAGATGTCTTTCCGGCGTTTAAACATAAACTTCATCCACGATTTCATTTACGTATGTCCTCAACTACTGGATTCCGCCTCAGGCAGATTAATGCGAATGCAAGTGATAGACAGTAATATCATCACATAAACTTCTTTCTTAGATAAGTGGACCTCATAGAACTGGGTAACAAACAACAATCCAGTGGCACAATAAAAATGTACGAGTTATGAATGAATGTTGACAAAAGAAAACAAAAAGCACTTCAAGCTCCATCACACAGTCCCTTAGATTCCATGGAGCTGCAATAAAGAGTAACTCTCCACTTCAAGCTTTTTAATCCCATTGTCACAGCACCATTGTATGCCAGTCCTCAATGGGTAATGGATCATATAATCACTGAACCGGGCAATTTGCAGTATTGTCCTGCGCTGGGGTTGGTCTTTAATTTTTGTCCCTCAAAATGGTGGTCTTTAACTTTTTCCCTTCGAGGAAGAAATTTGAGCCTTAAGGCAGAATTTGCATGGGCAGAATTCTGTCTTTAAGACAGAAATTTGCAAATTCTGTCCATGAGCTTTCTGCTTGTAAGGCAGAATTTTGCAACTTCTGCCTTGCGAATTTTTTTATTTTTATTTTTTATTTTTACTGAGCTGGGGTTCGAAACCGCAACCTCGGGGTATTAGGCGAAGGGAAAAACTTAAAGACCACCAATTTGAAGGGAAAAAATTAAAGACCACCCCAAATGAAGGACAATCCGCGTAAAAAAAATGGAAAAGGACACTGTGTGTTCACTCAGCCAAACTAATCCCACATTTAACCAATGTTTGGGCTTCATCACACCAGGAGTCCGGTCGGCCCAAATTAATGCCAAAAAATGGCCAGCCGGCCCAACAACCCAAGCGCTTAAAAAAAAAGACTTTTTGTCGCCACAAAAACGTCTCCGCTAAAGGGCTGCTATAGAAAAATCAAACTTTTTAGTGGCAATTAAAAAAGTCGCCACTAAAGGTTAAATATCCCAAAACATGTATAATATGTGTATATTTAGTAAGAAATATCCCAAAATATGTATAATATGTGTATATTTAGTAAGTATATACAAGAATGATACATTTTTATATACATATGTTGGATGTTTAACCTTTAGTGGCGACTTTTTTAATTGCCACTAAAAAGCCTGATTTTTCTTTAGTAGCCCTTAAGTCGCCACAAAATGTCTGGTTTTTTAAAGTGCCTGAACTTTTAGTGGCGACTTTTTAAATAAAAGTCGCCACAAAAGACTTGCTACAAATTTTGGCTAGAGGATGGAAATAGTTTACGGGCTAATTTTTGGGTTTGGGAATAGATGGGCCAACGTGTGGGATTATTTGAGAAAATTACATCATTAGTCAAGGTATTAGACTTATGAACATAGAGCCCGTTTGGATTGGCTTATAAGTTGGCTTATAAATTTTTTTTGACTTTTTTGAGTGTTTGGTAAGCTTACTTAAAGTCATTTTGTGCTTAAAATAAGCTCAAAAAAATAATTGGACCCATTTGACTTAGTTTATCTAAAAAAGCTTATAAAAAATTTGAAAGCAAATTTATAATTTTGAAAAGAGCTTATAAGCCAAAAAAATAAGTTGGACTACCCCAACTTATTTTTTTTTTATAAATTCGCAAACATTTTTAGCCTATAAGCCAATCCAAACGGGCTCATAATTATCACAACTTTTAATGTTCATCAAAAATAGCAGCTTTATCAATTTTTTGGCATAATTAAATACGGCAATTAACCCCACTAGGGATTCATGTCTAAATTTCATCCCACTAATAAGGGATTCACATTTATTCTCTTATTCTTATCTTTATCCTTTATTTTTTCATTTCTCTTTGTTCTTTAACTAAAGTACACCCAATTATTTTTAATTCTCTCTCTTGTTCAATAAACTAATACACCGTAATTACTTAAGAAATTTCACACTCCTGAATCTCAAGTCCCATTTTTACTGATTTTTTGTTGTTCCGACTCTTTCTTAGTACTTTACATGGAATTACACTGAGCATCCACACATACAAAATAATACCTACAATATACGAATATAATTTATTATACGGTGTATAATAAAATTATATGAGTATATAAAATTTTATATATTGTGTATAATCAAATTATACGAGTTATATCTAATTTATTATAATAGGTGTAACAAAATATACTACTAATAATATTCTGTGTATAATATTTTTATTATACTACATATAATAAAAATCGCAAGTCGTATCCAAAAACAAGCCATGAACACTGAAACTATTGTAACTTATGTTCAATATCTCATTCCCATCATGTTCAATCAAAGTTGTGATTTTATTTTTCATGGATATATGAACAATGAAAGGAGACTAGAATAGGAAGAAGTAGAAAAGGTAAAAAGAAAAATGCTGGGAAATTTTTATTCAAAATATGAAGGAAGTATGAAATGGTAAAAAAGTAGTTACAAGTATATGCCTGAACAAAAAGATAGGGATTGACTTTACTCATGCAGAAATGGTTTCCTTATATATAGCAATTTGGTTTACTATAAAACACTTTACCTGCCATGTAAAGTTCATTTAATTTACCTGCTAAGAGAATATAAATATTATTATGTCATTGTCTACTTACGTTTTTTTCCCTTTATTTATGACCCAGGCCATTTGTGTCCTTCCCCCCCCCCCCCCCCCCCCCCAAACCAAAAAAAAGCACTGAACCTTCACTCTAGTTTGACCTTTTGTGGGCTTCAGCCCTGTTAAAGTCACGGGCTAGAAGTCTTCCTTGTCTTCTTAATTACAAGGAGTAATTCTTTGTATTCAAGGAGAAAAAATTCAAAATATTATCCTTGTTGTAAATTAAATTATTATTTTGGATGTCCATAATTTTTAGGTGTAATTTCCACCATTAGTTTGGTAATTAACTCTCACACCTCCATGATCACCCACACCTCCATAACCTTCCCCACAATCTTCCCCATAATTTCAATTGTTAATTTTATATTCACGACACCATTTGATGTTCCTCAATGTATTCCTATAAAAGGTATTGAGAATCAGACACTTGAACACACTTAGAGGAATAAGAAATCTCTCCTCTCTTGTATGTCTTTACATTTATTGTTTGCTCTCACTTTATAACAATCCTTGGTTTATTCATGTAAGGTTTCACTTTCCACCTCATTTTAATGTCTATAACCAACTACATCAGCATTACAGTGAGGTTTGTGGCAATTGAATAATCGACGAATCATAACAGAAAAACATCAATTACTTTCTTTCTTCGCCAGATCTCTCTATTGTTGTGGTTCCTTCACCATTCAACCAAAAAAAAAAAAAAATCAAATTGTTATTAATCAATTTAGGACGTCCAACAAGTTAATTTAGAGAGCATGTCATTATTCCCAGACACCGTGGTGTAAATCATAGTGTCATATTCTCTCTGTACTAGAACAAAAAATAATGTACACTATTTCTGGGATGTCCAAGAATCTAGGTGGAGTCGAGAAAAATGATAAGATCCTATAGTGGAGCCTCTCGTGTCGAAGCAATAACTAACTTTATTAATGAATAATGACATGATATTACAAAAGTTTAGTACATTCAGAATAAAATCTCACGTACTAATGCATTATTGCGGATATAATTAATATTAATCAATAAGGAAAAATATCAAGAAATCAATAAATTATTCCAGATATATAGTACGCTAACCAATTAAAGCATTCTAATAAATAAACTTGCGGGTAGGGGTGTTCATGGTTCGGTTTGAGTCGGTTATCATTTAAAAAATGACCAAATCAACTTATTCGGTTTTTCAAATGTTCAAATCAAATCAAATCAATTAAGTTGGTTTTTCATTGCTTAGGTTTTTGTCGGGTTTTTTGGTTTTTTGTCGGTTTTTATGACAATATATGTCCGACAATATATATCCAAGCACATATTAAATTGACTATTTTCTAGCACAACACTACCAAATCAATTACTCCTATTTGAGAAAAGAAAGAAATATAAACCTAATCAAGTTATATATGTACTTTGTCCAAAAATTTGTATGCATCATCTAAGAATTTATCCAATTTCAAGGAATATAAAAAAAAAAGTTCTTACAATGAATTTGTTTTTGGGCAATAAATTAAAGATCTAGTTGTGATATACCAAGATATCTTGATGAATAATTAAAGGACTCAAAACAAGTTACTTTGAACAAGAAATGGATTTTTAGAATTATCAAAATAACAAATCAAAATAGAAAGTAAATACAAAAATTGGATTACTATAAAGGCAAAAACATATATTATGAATCAAGAGTGCAAAAGATTAATATCGTAAAATTTCAAACTTTTTCTATATATATATATATATATATATATATATATATATATATATATATATATTATCGGTTTGGTTTGGTTATTTTGGTTATTTTTGTAGAGAAATATATCAGAAGAAAACTTAAATCGGGAAGACCTTCTGCTAGCCCAAGATCGTTAACTAAGATCGAAAGATTCAACTAAAGAAGAGGAAGCTTTGGAAATGAAGTGTTTACTTGAATTGCTTTGAAGTGGACTGTGTTGGGTTAACTTGGCTTAATTACAAATGTTCAAGGTCACTCTTATTTATACTTGTCTAGTAATGGTTCTAGATATTATTCTAGATACATCCGTAAGAAAAATCTAGTTACTCTTATCTCCTACCACTATTCTAGACTATCATGATATTATTCTAGATACAAAAGGATCTAGATAATTCTACCCTCAACTACAAATATCTAAGTATCTAGAATTTCTAGACACTTCCTAAGTATCTATATCAAAGATATTACAACATAACTTTCTAGAAACTCTTCTAACTATCTATGATATTTATTCTTCCAAAAAATTACTTTAATTTTTCACACACCCCCTTAAAGTAATTTTTTTGGAAGCTATCCTGAACTTGTCGTGGAAGAACTCAGACGAAGCTTTTGGACATGCCTTGGTGAAGATCTCAATAATACTTTCTCGACACTTCTTCCTTCTTCAAATGATGATGGTTTTCCGCTAATAATTGGGCCTCCAAAGAAACGTGAATATGTCTTGATAAAATTTTCAGCTTTGTAGCGGGCAGACTTGCCACTATTTCTTTTTGGCCTTTGCGAACCACATGACTCATCTTCATGCTGAACTTTACATTCTTGAGTTTCCAGACTCCTCCTTTCTCTTAGCTCCTTAACAATTGTGTTATCCGGAAGCTTTGAGTCGGTGACGATCTGACCATGAATTTCCTTCGAAGCCTCAATACCAGCATAGGATCCACCACTAGATTCCCTTTCCAGCTCCTCAATAAATTGTTTGGCAGCTTCTGAGCCTCCAAAAATCATACCATTTGTATCTCCATCTAAAATTGAGCCTTCAAGGTCAGTCTCTTCATTTAGTTGATCTTTTGCTTCTCCATTTGCTTCTAGTATTTCCTCTGAACCAGTAATTGATCTTGATATGTCAGATGATTGACCAGAGACTTCAACTTTCACTATATCTCCCTTAATGCTTTGTCTGAAAATGTCACCATTGACATGTATAGTTTCAGACACTGCCGGCTCATGTTCTACTTCAACATCCTTCACGTCTAGACTTTTATTACTAGTTTCAGGATCTGCTTCGTTGATTTCCTCAGTAGCAGCTACCACATCACCAGTCTGAACGTCTTCAGAATTTTCTTGCTTCTTGTTGATGACACCAGTACCTTCCTTCTCCACGTGATGGACCGTATTATCGCTGTCACAATGACATCACAACCATTGTTTTCTTGGAAGTTGAAAATTTTAGATTCATCTTCAGTGAGATGGTGCCCACATCCTGAATCCACGATCCAGCCTCTTTCGAAATTGAGAGAAGCCAAGGCGTCTACTACTCGAGTCTCAGCTACGAAGCACCTTCCCTAGTCTTCTTCTTGAGGAGCTCTCTCAGTTTGAGC
Source organism: Lycium ferocissimum (assembly GCF_029784015.1). Taxonomy (NCBI): domain Eukaryota; kingdom Viridiplantae; phylum Streptophyta; class Magnoliopsida; order Solanales; family Solanaceae; genus Lycium; species Lycium ferocissimum. The sequence goes on from NC_081343.1 coordinate 36,764,802, forward strand.
CATGTTTCTTTCCTTGGCTCGGCAAAATCTTTTTATGTGTCCTACTTCACCACATCGATAACATTTAATAGTCTTCTTACCATTATTAGAAGACTCTTCCTTCTGTCTTGGGGAGCTTGACCCTCATGGAATTGAGAATGTGTCATCTCTCTTGAGCCACTTCGCTTTTATCTTCCTTTAAAATTCCTCTTGTTAGATGCAAGAATATTTCCTTCCCCTTCTTTAGAACATACACTAGCCATCTGTTTGACTAGTAGCTCCTGTGATGACAACAAATTCTCAAACTCCTCCAAGGATGGTTGTTGAGCCCATCATTGAATTGATGTAACAAAAGGAATATATTCTAACTTCAAACCACGAATGATAATTCTTCTCATTCATGCTTCAGAGATAGCCTCATCCGGATTTAATAATGAGATCTCTGAACATAAGTTCTTAATCTTCAAAAAATATTCGGCAATAGAAAGATTACCTTGAATGGTGTTAGCCAATTCATTTTCCAAGATCTGTAGCCGCGTTTCATCCTTCTTATTGAGCAAACGATCAAGGATCCTCCAAATTTCATGAGCTGATTTGCACCTTATAATATGATCAAACAAGTTGTGAGAGATGGACCTCTTCAGGATGAACTCCGCCTTCTCATTAATTTGCTTCCACTTCTTGTATGCTTATTCTTTTTTAAAGTCCGTCATAGGAGAACTTGTGTAACTACCATTAACAACATCCCACAAGGTATGACTCCATACATGTCTTCCATACCTTGTAATTGACCGATTCAACAACTCCATCCCCGGTCCATTAACACGCCGCTAAATCCATTTAGAGAAACCACTGAATCTACCACTAACCCGATCTTGAAATAAAATTCAAGCCAACTACGGCTATGGCTCGATACCATGTAGAGAAATATAGCAAGAAAACTTAAATCGGGAAGACTACAACAAGATCGAAAGATTCAACTAAAGGTAAGTTTTGGAAAGGAAGTGTTTACTTGAATTGCTTTGAAGGATCACAGTTAAGTTAACTTTAATTACAAATGTTCAAGTTTCACTCCTATTTATACTTGTCTAGTGATGGTTCTAGATATTATTCGTATACATCCATGTTAAAAAATCTAGCTTACTCTTATCTCCTACCACTATTCTAGACTATCATGATATTATTCTAGATACAAAAGGATCTAGATAATTCTACCCTCAACTACAAATATCTAAGTATCTAGAATTTCTAGACATTTCCTAAGTATCTATATCAAAGATATTACAACATAACTTTCTAGAAACTCTTCTAAATATCTATGATATTTATTCTTCCAAAAAATTAACTTTAATTTTTCACAATTTTTTACTTAAAATCAAAATCAAATCAAATTTTATCGATTTATAAAATGAAAAATCACAATCAAATCAAATCAAATTAAAAAATGTCGGTTTTTTTCGTCTTATTGGTTCAATTTTTTATTTGGTTTGGTTTTCGATTTTCCGTAAACAACTCTACTTGCGGATAAGAGAGATCTGAATCTAATCATTTAGATTGCGTTAGGCGACAAAAACAATATTATTGGCGGACCACAAAATGACGGCTAATTCTTTTCCTTTGGTCCAATATCGTAAGTCACATTTCATAAACATATCGTTATGTCATTTTACTGGGGCCGGCTTCTGCCCTGTTTTTTGGCCTTTAAGACAATACGTTTGCGTTAGCCGTTAAGTAATGATTGAAGGAATTAAATTGCAAATGACAGAGTAATGTACGAAAAAGTGCTTTTGTGTGTTCTTCAATAGGACACGAATCCCCCTTATTACCGTGCAACACCTGTCCCCCCCACCATATGCCTTTTCTCTAATTGGATTCGTTAAAAAAAAAAAAAAAAAAAAAAAAACAAACAAACAAACAAACAAACAAACTTATTTACTTCCTTTGTCTTAATTCATATGGCACACTTTCTTTTTTAATTTATCCAAAAAAGAATGTCACATTTTTATATTTAGAAACAATTTAACTTTATGAGATGATTTACAGTCACACATTTACCTAAAGCTTGTTTTGGACCAATCCTTTCTTTCTTAATTTCTGTGACTAGTCAAATAGTGTCGCATAAATTGGGATGAAGGTGATATATGTTTTTCTAAAAGGTTTTAACTTACATACGTACGTGTATACTTAAGCATGTATAACGCGAGCTAATACACATAGAGGTGTTTGGATTAGCCTTTAGTGGGAATAGTGTGACTTCTCTTGTTTTATACATAAGAAATGCGTGCATAAAGGAGATCTCCTTTCCTTTTATTCATAGCGTAATACACATTGAGATGTCGATGACATTCCTTTAGATTCTCACATATTTATTTTTTATATAACGAACAAATTATTTGAATAAATAAGGGATAAGGACACAAATGGCCAACCGGGTGAAATTGTTGACACCCGGTGGCCCAAGAATTTTAAAAGTCATTTTTAGCCTTTTCAAAATAATTCCATTTTCTAGCCATGTTTCAAATAATCCCAAAGATATGTATATAAACTGTATCATTTCTGTATATGTATCACTACTTTATATGTATAGAAAACGTATTATACGTATAGAAACTGTATCATTGTTGTATAGAAGATGTATCACTACTGTATATGTATAGAAAATGTATTAAACGTATAGAAACCGTATCATTGTTGTATAGAAGATGTATCACTACTGTATATGTATAGAAAAATGTATCACACATATAGAAACTGTATCATTGTTGTATAGGAGATGTATCACCACTGTATATGTTTAGAAAAAATGTATCATGCGTACAGAAATTGTATGATTATCATATAGAATATGAATCCCTAAAGTATATGTATAGAAAATATATCATTGTTGTATAATTTGTGTATAATAAATGTATAATCAACGTTTAATTTCTGTTTAATAAATGCATACTTACTAATTATACACGTTTTGAGATATTTCTTGAAGGTTCAATTAACGTATACTTACTAATTATACACATATTATACATGTTTTGTGATATTTTTTGAAGGTTCAATCCCTAAAGTCCTGTTCTTTTGTTAGCGAACCTTTTAGTAACGACTTTAGTCACCACAAAAAGTCTGAATTCTTTTTGTAGTGTGGGCTGGGCGGCTAGCACCCGGGAATGGTATGAGCCAAACGGCCAGCTCGGGTATTAAGCCCAAAATGGGGCCTTTTTGGGCTTTTCTTTTGGGCAGGTGGTTTCACCGTATCTTTTTCCCAATAAAGTAAGTCAAACAATAACATGATAATGTATAATTGGTGAAATTACACCGATTGTAAAAGAAAATTACATTATTAGTGTATACAAGTTAAATCCAACTTTTATTACATTGCCAAACCAAATTGAATGTCGCAATATATATTGCCACAATTAATCACTCACACTTTAATAACCAAAATGTCTATGTTTACATTTCACATTCACAACAGTCCTTTTTGTGATTTATAAGCACAACAATGGTAATGATGCAGTTTACCTTACGTATCATGCCAATTTGTAGTTGACAAAAACTATAATAAAGTAAAAAAAGAAGGATATATCACACCTTTACAAGCCAGAAATACAAGTTGTTCCTTTGAACTACATGTATCTTTGATTGGAGGGATGAAGATCAATCTCTTGGGTCCATGCGGATCGATCTTGAATGTGCAAATGCCAGTAGGTCTGGGCCAGCCCATCTGGGTCCATCCACCCCTCCCCGGCGCCACCGCTGGTTTGTTGGTGCTGTTGTTCCCCAACCAACAACCTCTGTTGTGAACTTGATGATGCCATTCTGCATATTTCAATTTATACTATAGTCAAGATTTAAGTTTTAATATTGTCAGGTGACGTTAAGGTAAGTACAAGTTATTTGGTTACCTGAAAAGAAAATTAATATCTAGTACTAGTAGTAATTACAAGTAATATATAATTACATGTTTAGTGGTACAAATCTTTATATTGTCCGTATAATTAAATCATACCAACAATATTTAATTTCAGGTCGTTTACCTCCATATTACCAATATGTAATGTACAATTTGTACTTTATTAGGCTAATATTAGCATGCATGGAGCTTATTCATTCGCTTGGGAGGAACAAACAAGCACTTTCTGGAAGTTAAGTCTGAAATCTCAGTATTAGCTTGGGCAATCAAGACAAAAACAAAGTTAACTTTCCCTCATAAAGCTAGCTATCTAGTGATCTCAAGAATCGTCTAATTTATGAACTCCTTCAAAATTTACGTTACTGTCTCAGGAAGACTGCAAGTTTTTAATAGTACTATAGCCAGATGGCACAATGCAATCCAAAAGGCAAAATAGATTCCAAGAAGATATCCTAACTTTGCCAGGAATGAGTTGTCATTGTTCCATAGGTAAATACAGCCATAAGATTCCTGCATCTTGTGGTAGGAGGAATGTCGAATCCTGGAGAGGCAGTTTGAGAAATTCTAGAGGAAATTAAACAATCCAAGTGGGCATATATTAAAAAAGTCGTAAAGCAAACAGACTAACCTGGGTGTGCCTACGATACCATGGATGACGACATGCGCCACGTGTACTCCAAGAGGTTGAAACTCCTTTGCTAGACATTGAGATAAGGCTCTCATTGCAAACTTTCCACAGCCTGACATATTTTTTTTGCCTCACTTTTGTATCATCAATCAAATTGAGTTGTAGATTTCAAGTGCAACAAAATGAGAACAGTTAAACAAAATCAAATCATCAAACCAAGAAAATTATCACGTACATATATCAGAATAACCGGCAATGCCACTAAGAGAAGCTGAACAACCAGTGAAAAGAATTGTCCCTCTTCCTCTTTCCACCATACCTGGAAGTACCTGAGATTTTTAATTCCAAAATGGCCCAAGGATCATTATTGAACTGACCAGGAGTCAACTCAAAAATTTCAAGTATATTAGATTGGGCAATGCACCAAAAATTAACTCGATTGATCCAATTACCAAATCAATAGCAATGAATATTGAGTTCAACGTCTAAATATTGATAGTGGAAAAATAATTTTTATATTATCAGATCACTTAAAATATTTACAGGTAATGTGTTCACAGTGACTCGAAAAATAAATCATGTTTCGTGCTACAACAAATTAAACTGCACTAAGTACCTAGAAATTTTTATAGTTGGCATCAAAGGGGGATCTAGTAGTATGATGCGAGTTTATTTAAACCATAACTTATAGCCTAGACATCGATTTATTTGTGCAAAACCTACTAAAATTGCTGAAAATATTGAAATCTAGAACTCAAACAAGGTGATGGAGTTAGTAATTAGAACCCAAATCCTGAATCCATAGAATTAAAATCTCGAATTCGCCTCTGATTCGCATACATAGGTTAATCCATGAACATAATTAGCAATATGTGTACTATAAAAAAATTTGAGACCTGTTGAGCGCAGTGAAAGGCGCCGACGGAGGAGACAGCAAGAGATTTCTCAAAGTGTTCAACTTTAATGTCAGTGAAGTTAGTAGGGTGCCAAGATGTTGGCTGGTATGCATTGTAAACCAAAACTTCCACAAACCCAAGTGATAGAACTCCCTCAAATGCCTCTCTTATGCTTCGAGAATCTGAACAATCTATCCTGATCGCAAACACCTGCGCTTTCTCTTCTCGAGCTATCTCATCAGCAAATCTTGATAATCTACCTGTTCCAGTAAATTGCACTATATATCACCATATTGCTTTATCGCCAAATGCGAGCTTTCTAGTTAGCTATACCAAGTGATAGAAGCAAATCTACGATACATTTCAGTATCTTCAGAATGAGAGTGTTTTATTCTATGTATAATGTTTACCCTTTTTTTTTCCATTTTTTTTTTTCACATGTATATATATTATTCGAGCCCAAAACAAGAAATCAGTTGAACTCATAGAAAGGACTCTAGATCCAGAGATGTAAGAAAGAGAGGTTGATAGGGAAGAGTACTAACCTAAGTCACGGGCGAGGATAGCAACAGTATAGCCTTCATGGGCGAACTTACGAGCGATAGAACGGCCGAGTTTCGGCCCCACACCAACAATGGCAGCAATGCCTCTTGATGAGGCTGAACTCGCCATGTTCCGCATCTTCTAATTTAGCCCTCAATATCTCTCGTTTCAATTTTATCGGATGTCCCAAATGTCGGTGTCTATGGACATAGATAAATTCACCACAAAATCAAATGCTTCTTAATTAATCCAGTTTCTTTCTTCTTCTCTTCTTGATCGTGTAGATAGAACTCAAGAGTTACCTGGGGGATATGATTCTGAACTTTGCTGCCTCCTACAGTAACAACAAGTGTAGGATTAATTTGCAAGTTTCTACAAATGCAAGCGATAATCCGATAGATATTTATGTGGCGTACAACAAGCTTTACCTCTTTGGCAAGCTCGTACGTGTACTATATAAAAAAACATGGACAAAAATACTGCACAGTGCTTACTAGCTAATGATTGCGCTACTGACAAGCATGAATCGCATTAATAACTGCCCATGGCCCCCATGCTAAAAGTCAATAGTACAACAGTATCAACTGGAGAAAAACTCCTAACTTGTTATGGGATTTCATAACATCATCGTAACTTTTTGCAGTGAAGTATTTACTTTTCTAATCCCTCCCGATCAATTTATGTGAACCTATATTGATGGATGCGGAATTTAGGAAAAAAAAATTTAAAAAAATTGTGTTCAAATAAAAACATCAATTTTAAGTTTAAAGGAAAAAATTAAGTTATATTATTTTCGTATTTAGGGAGAGATCATTTTTTTCAAAATAGACCAAAAGAAAATAGGGTCAAATAAACTAGATGTAATATATAGTATATAGATGTATATAAAAAAACTAAGTTCTTATTTACTTTCGCTTCGAAAGTCAAAGTGAACTATATTCTGCATTTCGTACTCTTTTTGGTTAATGTATACACGCTCCATGTAAATGCAAATGCTTTAAGGAACTCAGTTTCATATGTACAGTCGAATGTCGATTAGGCCTCAATTCTAAATGGTCGCGATTTAACTATATGCCAAACCATAGATCAGTTTCGAAGTTGATAATATTTTATGACAAATTGAGTTCTTCACATCTTAAAGTTATCCATATTCGAACCTAATACACTGTAAGTAGGGGTGTACAAAGTAATAACAAACCGCACCAAACCGATAAACTGAGTCAAACCGAAAAAAAAACCCGACTAGTGATTTGGTTTGACTTGGTTTGGTGTTGAAAAAAAAAAACCGGATCATAATTGGTTTGGTTTGGTTTTAGCTAAAAAAAGTCAAACCGAACCAAACCAACCCGACATTACATGTATTCAATTTTAAAAATATTTTATACATAAAAATATTTATTTGTAATGTAATTTATAAATATTTCTTAAATTTTTTCGTAGTTTTTTTTATCTAATATCATATTATTCAAGCTTGAACTTAGAATTTTGAATGTGAATAAGTTTTATATCCTGTGGATGTTAGTAACTCATATAAAGTCCAAACAAAAACCAACTCAAGACTAATACTAACAAAAGAAATTCAATTTGCCACTAGGAATGACAATAATGTTGGATATCTATTCTTTAATTTTGCATAATTGGTTTAGAGAGTGAAAATACATAACTTAAGTTTTTTTTTTTTCTTGTCATGTAATTAATACTTATTAGCCGTACTTATTTTAGCATGACTTAGTATTTTTAGATTATGGTCATTTTCTTTATGGCTTATTAATTAGCAATATTTATTTTAACCGATTTTTTTATCTTTTAATTTGTTGAATATTTTAATACAATGTCATCGCTCTTCTCACATTTTGTGTTATTTTCTTATGAAACACCTTAATTATATAGTTCTATCTTACTAAGACTAAAGAAATATTTGAAGTAAAAATTATATGTTTTGTATCAAGACTATTCCAAAAAAAAAACCCGAATATCCCGAGAAAATACGAGGTTGAAAAACCCGAATTTTATTGGTTTGGTTTGGTGTATAAATTTAAAAACCCGACACAATTAGTTTGGTTTGGTGTTTAAAAAATCCGAACCAACCCGGTCCATGTACACCCCTAGACTTATGTAAGTGAGTAACGAGTTATTAAACCCTAAGTGGGTGTATAAGCTTGTCGAAAAGCTACATCAACCTAACTGGGCACTGGCTAATACGAGTTTGGATAGATAATTTTATTTTTCCATTTTGGTTAAATGTAATATAACCTTTATTTTGTTGGCCTAACAATTTCATTTTTTTTGGTACCTAACAATTTCATTGCTATACTATTATTTCATATGATGTTTTGCTTCTCCAACTCTCAAATTTGTGCAGGGCATCTTTGCAGTAACTTAGGTCTTTTAATCTAAAATTAAATCTTGCACCATTTTTCTACGCCAATGCGTGTTGTTATAATTGTTGATTTCCTAAATAAGAGTATGTCATCAGTATAATCCTATTTTCGTGTTGTTCTTTATCTTCCTTTTAACCACCACGTTTTCCTTTCATTCTTTAATTTATTAACTCTCCAACCAATTTCTTTAACCCTGAGTTGTTATGAAATAAATTTGTAACAAAAATATATAGACGAATATCATATATAAGTATATTAAATTATCATGAAATAACAAGGGAAAATAATACATGAAGGGAACTTTTTGAATACTAAAATTATTTCAAATAATGGTTTTGTTTTTGTACTTAATAATACTTTACGGGAATTTAATATACCGATAATATTTTTTTTAGCATTTAGGGCCAAACAGGCACTAAATAAATCAGGAGGAAACATACAAGTCACATCTATATAATTTACTTTTTACAAATATGATTAAGGAGCTCTATATAGTAGTAATGCTACTTTGCAAATACTTTTCCTATGTGTAAAGTCAAATTCCAAAGTAATTTGCATATATTCCATCGGTTGACTAGCTACATTATTTCCTTGGATGTATACTACACTAGTGTCATTTGGCCCCAAGTACAAAGCTAAGTTCTCGCCCAAACCAACGTTACAAATTAAATTTGTCGATATTTCCTTACTTTTTTCTACTCTTACTTCTTTATTTTGTAGTATCAGTTTGACATTTTCTAAAAAATTCTAAAATGTTAAAGTACAAAAAGGTATCTAAAAGTTAAAGGAAAATATCTTTCTTAGTTTATATATTAGACTTTTTAAAATTAAAATCAAACAAATGAAAGTTTTTCTAATTTCTATTTTACTGAATTTTTTTGAGATTAGTCTCTGATGATCCAAATTGAGCTTTTCGTCGGTTAAATTAATTTTATTTATTTCTCTGAATTGAACCCATATTAGCTAAATTATTTCTTTGCAAAAAGATATTACAATATTAATTTAATGTCAAAAAAATTTAATGCTACAATATTGTTGTGTGATGAAATCAATAAAGTTAAATTATAAAATAAATATAAACAATTAAAAGCATTGGTATTGCAAGATACTTTTGTAGATATTTTTCAAGTTAAATCATATAAAAAAAATATTGAAAAGTCAATTTAATTAAATTATTCTTATTTTAAGCTTTCGTTTTCCTTTCAGAAGATGCATATTAAAAAAATAATGTTTGTTCCTTTCTTAATTTAGTGAACCTTTTTATGGAATCAACATTGTAATAACTTTTTCATGTTGAACTTAACTATTTTATCCTAAATTATATAAAGTATTTACTATCATGTCTTTCGTAAAATATTTTAATATTAAAGAAAGTGAAAATATACTTTTTACAATTGTTTAGTATTATTACTCTTTGAAGATCAAATTGTATTTTCTTTAACTACATTTTTTTCTTCTTCATATTTTCAGAATATATATGATAATAATGCTTTACCGTTCTTAATTTAATATAGTCATTTATTAGGAAAATTTTATGTTAAAAGTGTGCACATGTAAAATTAGATTAATTAAACCGCACTTCGGAATTCATTTTTTGATTGAGACGGAAGGACTATAGTTTACATTTCTGATACATTTTAAAAATATTTAACAATCATATAAGTTATTTTTCGCAATAAATTTTGCTAACAGAAAATAAATAACTGCAATCATAAAACAAATATAAGAAAAAATCATTTTATTGATTAGTTTGTGAGTACAACTCTGGATGTATCCCTTGATTCTAATCTCTGTGTTGTTCGCCTTGATTCGAGGGCCAATTTAGCGTCTTTCTCGAATGTAGGATGGACTTGCGTTGATGTGTTGAATCTTAGAAGAACTTTGAGCAGCACTTTGGATTGTTCTTGGGGGAAGACGTCTCTTGAACTCTCCTTCTTGTTGAAGACCCTTGGAGAAGACTTATGTAGATGTCGTTTCTCTCCTTTGCCTCCAGTTAAGATGTTGTGCCACTTTTCAAGATTTCAAGATGTCTTTAAAATGGGATGTATGACCCCTTTATATAGGTGTGAGCCAGAGCTTGGGGTATTTTGGTCTCCAAGTAATTCTAGCGGACCTTGGGCTTGAAGAACATGGATTGGGCTTCTCTTGTCAATTTGATGGACTAACCCAATTGCAATTTGAAATTCATTCAAGTCATGTAATTATTTTGACTTAAATAATTAATCCGACTTTATGAACCAAAATTTGACTTGGTCAACATGTCGATAACTTAGAATTTAATCCAAAATTTGTATGGATTAATTCAAGTAAATTTTCGATGTCTACAGATGCCCCCTACTTCAAGACTTGTCGAGGTGTCGGCTTGCCAAAATTGTAGACAAAACTTGAAGTACCCGTGAAGACCACTTTTTTTTTTTTGGGTCTTCGTACTAAATTTCCTTGAGACTTGTTTTTGGTGACTTTATTGAAATATGGCTTGAGAGTTAATGTTACTTGAATTTGAACAACCAAAAAAGAGACAACTCTCTTCCGTCAATTTTGGGAAAAAAATTATTGCCTCAATTTTTTTGATCAATATTCAAATATCAAAGTTGTATTATAACTCCATATGGCAATGAAACCTTCCACATATGTTTCCATGTAGAGCCATAATCATTCCATCGCAAACTTGGTAAGGAACTAATTTAATGCACGTGACACCAAGAAAATATTGCTCTTCTTTCACTCTTTTTTGAGTAATCGATTTGATTTCATTTCCTTGTTGAACACCAGTCAAGTATCTATTTTTTCCTTTTGTTTTCTTGAAGACATTAATCACTCCAAGCCAAATTTGGAGAAAATAAATTCTCATCCAACTTAATCTTGGTAAGCCCTCACGCAACCAACTAAGAAATTCTATTTAAGAAGATGCTGTGCATTGAGAATTCTCACATCTGCTTTTAGTTCTTGATATCCCATCAGATGAAACCTTCTATTACTACTTGAGCAAATCCTTTTTTTAGAGCTTGTATTGAACTTTGGAGAAGATATGCACTTCTGGCCCATGATCTCATAGCTTCGCACAATCTCACTGAAAACTCCATATTTTGATATTGGAGTGTCCAAATGACGAGAGGCTTGATTCTGTAAAAAGAAGATATCCAAGGCTACAACATATCCAAAAATAAAAACAAAACTCCTTCCGGATTGACGGGAATTAATTTTTAAAGTTAAGCTCCATATCTGCAATTTCTTCTGACAGTTTCACGCAGTCTCACCAAAACGAATGTATATCAATGTAGGTGCGTCCAAATGACATGAGCCTTGATTCTGAATATGTTACACTCATAGAAATACAACATATCCAAAAATCACAATCGAACTCTTTCTGGATTGACGGGAATTAATTTTTGAATTTGGTCTCTAGATCTGGCGGTTCTTCAGATAGTTTCGTGTAGTCTCACCAAAACATCCGTATCTTGGCATAGGAGCAGAAGAATGAAGAGAGGATGCTGCACTCATTGGACTGTGACATATCCAAAAATCAACACTGAACTCCTTCTGGATTGACAAGAATAATTTTTTGAAGATGGTCTCCAAATCTAGGTCATTCTTCTCTACGACCAAGATGCGGTCACTAAAACTCCGTATCGTGATATTGGAGTGTCCAAATGACGAGTGGAAAGAAGACACTAAAGGCTACAACATATCCAAAAATCAACTTGAAACTCCTTCCGGATTGTCTAGAATAAATTTTCAAATTTGGTGACACAATGTGGCACTTCGACGTCTGACAACATTCATGGACGCTATTTTTTTTCTTTCTTTCTTCTTTGTAGGTTTTCACGAGGGTGTAAATGGTCTCAATATAAGACCGAGAAGATGTACGCGATGTCACCACCCTCTCTTGAAGCCATAAAGAGCAACGGCCTTCAAAGTTCATCCATTGTTGATTGGCGCGGAACTACTTGGAATGTTCATCCGTCCGATTTTGATAAAACTTATTGCATTACTCTGTCCAACTCTGCTGAGAAACTATTTGGCTCATCCTTCGTTTATGAGTTTTCTACTTCGGCGAAGAACCACTTGGTGCTTCAACCTTCCTTGCGGCCCTACAACTTTTGGCAAGACATCACTTGGCATCTTGCTGTCACGTATTTGGATGGACTTCACTCCTCTTGGGAGAAATACTTGGTGCATCCACCTTTCCTGAGGCGTCAGAGAGATCACTTAAAGTATCCACCTTCCTTGTGATGTTGACGGAATAATCTTATGTGAGATCACCTTCTCACAATTTTGTGAAGGCGTGGGGAGAATGACTCGTGATTTAACCCTTGGCATTGACAACCTCTTCTTTTGACTTAGTGAAGAAGTGCAAGGAGCCGGCGTCCTTCTCGCGGCATGGAGTGTTTCATACTTCAAAAGTTGGTGGAGAAGTACAATGATATAATGTTCATCATCCGGCACTGAAGCATTCTGGCGTCGTCGTTGTGGATTTTTTTTTTTTTGCAGGTGTACGAAGGAGCACAAACGGTCTCAATATCAGACCAAGAAGACGTCCACGTGATAGGTGAAGAACCAATTGGTGTCACTCTTCGAGTATTTTTCGCAGAAATAACTTGAAGCCTCCAATTTCCTTATGACGTTCGTAGAACAATTACATGGTGTATCTCATCCTGGCATCTTAACGAGATTGACACTTGGAGTACCTCTTTCTGACATCTTCGACAAGCTAAAACATGGCACATCATATCTCTCCCTTTCGTGGCTTGGCGAGCGCGACACTTGCAGTGATACGTCTTTCATATTTTGGCTATTATATTGAAGGATGAGTTTTTTTTTTTAACTCATTTTTTTGACTCATGTGACTGCACTTAGAAGAAAATTCTAAATTGCCTATGTACCTCGATGAAGAGGATCAAGTCATTACGTAATTCAGAAAAAGTATTTTATTTGAGTTTTTTTTTTTTTTTTTTTTTTTTTTTTATATATAGTTTATATTTGTGCACCATGGAGTGTTGAAACATGCAGTTTAAGCTCATGCAAAAAGGAACGTTGCAACTTACAGTTTAGGCTCATGCGGTGAGGAGCATTGTGATATGGAGTTTAAGCTCATGCATCGAGGAGCATTTTGGGAAAGAACACCAATAGTGTAACTGGATTTTGAACCCTTCATGATGAAGCATTGTTGCACCAACTCTTGACATCGGACTTTATGCTTTTCCATGTTTGCAGATGCTTTGTGGTTGCTTTTGCCTTTGGGATTTGTTGCTTCAAAGCTTTTTGACGCATATGTCTTTTGTCAGAAGCCAAAGTCCAAGATTCACCATCTTTTTTGTTGGAGTGGTCATCCACCTTGCAAATGCTTGGAAGTTTCAATGTTGGTACTTGGCGGTTCAAAGCTCCCAAATTGTAGCACGACTTTTCCTTCTTCAATCTTTGGAGATGCAATAGAAGGGCTAAATCTTTGAGTTTCTAGCATCGGACTCTTCTTGTTGCGCATATACGCACTAGCATGATTTGCCTCGGCTATATCTTCATCATCAATGATTATTTTTTCATCCCTAACCAATGTCATAATCTTCTCTTTCAGGATGAAACATTTTTCAGTAGGATGACTGATGATGCGATGAAATTTGCAATACTTGGGATCGTTGACTTTTTGACTTCATCGGGTCGTTTTGATGGAGGAAGTTCAATGACCTTCTTGTTCAAAAACTCGTCAAGAATTGAAGGGACATCAGAGTTAGGAAAAGGGTACACTTTTTCTTCTAACTCCTTCAATGTTGGATGCCGCTTTTCTTCTGGAGGATGTTGAGTTGCAACTTTTTCCTTCATTTTTTGTTTAGCGGGAACTTTTATAGATATTGTTCCTACCGCCATGGTTTCTTCAGTTTGGTGCCTTGATGGTCGCTTGAATTCTTTCCCTTCCTTCCTAGGATCGAAAAAATGTGAAGCCTTTCCATGAGTCACAATGCTCAACTCCATGTCATGTGCTCGCGTTGCCAATTCTTCAAAAGTTCGTGGCTTAAGTACTTGGAGAATGCATGCAAGGCTCCAATGCATTCCTTGGATGCACATTTCAACAACAGACATTTCTGAGAGACGATCTTTACAGTCTAAACTCAATGCTCGCCAGCGGTTGATGTAGTCAATCACGGGTTCATCCTTTCGTTGCTTGGTGGCTGTCAACTCTATCATGCTTATCGTTTGATGTGTGTTGTACAAGTAATTGAGGAACTCCTTTTCAAGTTGCTCCCAACCGTCGATTGATTCTCTCTCGAGATCGGTGTACCAATCAAAGGTGTTTCCTTTCAACGAGCGAACAAGCTGTTTGACAAGAAGATCGCCATATGTACCAGCATTGCTGCAAGTCTCCAAAAAATGTGCGACGTGTTGTCTTGGGTTTCCTCTCTATGAGTCTAATTGTTACAGCTTTGGTGGTTGATATCCAATCGGCATAGGTAGACAGTCGATTCGCTTAGTGTAGGGTTTAGAGTAGTACAATGAGCTTTGTGATGGTCCATCATGTGGAGCCCTGATGGTGTTTGTCATCATGTCTTGCAGTTGTTGGATAGACAACATCGCAACTGAATCAACTTGATTTGCACTTTGATAGTTGGGCATCTTGGTGGCAGATTCAACCTCTTTTTCTTGTGGTGTTGGGATGTGAGTTGACTCTCCAGCGCTGTAGAGTTCCAACTTGTTCATCAATTAGGCTATTTGAAGATCTTTGTCCTTCACGGATTTCTTCAACGCCTCAATAGTTTGCATTATCATGACGAGTTGTTCCTTTGTGTTGGTCGCATTGGTCATCATGGCACTTTCCACGTTTGAAGTTGAAGCATCCACCAAGTCCTCGGACTCGTAGAAGTTAGAGTAGGCTTGAGAAACTTCTCCAGACAACGAAAGTGAGGTTTTGCCCCCAGATCTTGCAGTCGCCATCGCCGGTTTGGCTTTGTCTAATGTCTCCAAGGAGATGAAACACTTCGATTCCTCCAAACCACCAGCTTTGAACATGCTACAAGTCATTGGGCAAGCAACAATAATAACACTTGTGGATGAAACATCGAAGCTTTTCTCAAAGGCCATCACAGTAGTAGATCTCTGAATTTGCAGATTTGATTTTGGAGATGAAGAGATGAAGAGCAGAGTTGGTCCCACTGGGAGTGCCAAAAATCTGTTCGCAATAAATTTTGCTAGCAGAAAATAAATAACTGCAATCATAAAACAAATATAAGAAAAAATCATTTTATTGATTAGTTTGTGAGTACAACTATGGATGTATCCCTTAATTTTAATCTCCGTGTTGTTCGCCTTGATTCGAGGGCCAATATAGCGTCTTTTTCAAATGTACGATGGACTTGTTTTGATATGCTGAATCTTAGAAGAACTTTGAGCAGCACTTTGGATTGTTCTTGAGGGAAGACGTCTCTTGAACTCTCCTTCTTGTTGAAGACCTTTGGAGAAGACCTATGTAGATGTCGTTGCTCTCCTTTGCCTCCAGTTAAGATGTTGTGCCACGTTTCAAGATTTTAAGATGTCTTTAAAATGGGATATATGACCCCTTTATATAGGTGTGAGCTAGAGCTTGAGGTATTTTGGTCTCCAAGTAATTCTAGCGGACCTTGAGCTTGAAGAACATGGATTGGGCGCTCTCTTGTCAACTTGATGGACTAACCCAAATGTAATTTGAAATTCATTCAAGTCATGTAATTATTTTGACTTAAATAATTAATCCGACTTTATTAACCAAAATTTGACTTGGTTAACATGTCAATAACTTAGAATTTAATCCAAATTTTGTATGGATTAATTCAATTAAAATTTCGATGTCTACAATTATTTGTGGTCATTCTTTTAATTTAAAACTTAATAGTATTCTAAGTGAAATCTTTGCTAACTACTTATGTTTGCAAGCACGTACAACACAAAATTACAGGAGAAAATAAAATTTACGCATAATCGGATGAATAAAAATTAAAAATAGCATCAATAAATAATAAATAATATTATAACAATAATATTTCAATTCAATAATTAAGCTTACATTAAGATATAAATTGAATACTTTCACATAAAAGAAAGACTCAAATATATATATGAGTGTTCTTTGTGGGGGCCACTATGACCTTTTTCATGACATCATTAATTTTAGTGGCATGAAAAAAGTCCTTAAAGATCTTAAATTTACCACAGTGAGTGAGAACTTACAATGTAATTAAAGCTTAAATTAGGGGTAAAATGAATTAAAAAATTCATGTGAGGGCTACAAAACTTTGAGATTCTCCCATATATATAGTAATAAAGTAAAATACATTTAGTACGATAACCAGTTAAGGGCCAGGACAGATGCGTGCTTTTGGGGGCTGGATAGGACTTATTTTAATTTTTGTTCTAATAAAAAATATGTCTTATTATTTTATTATTTTATAATTGATCGTATAATATATATATATAATAAAAAAAGTTATGTTATGAATTGTTATCTATATATTGTGGATGTCTATCTTTAAGAGAAAAAGTAGGGTTAGTGATTTTGGAATCAAGTCAGTTTTTTCCCTATAAATATAGATGTTCTCCTTCATTGTAAATCCATCTCTCAAGAGAAATAAAGAATTCTCCTCTCTTTCTCCACAATATTCTTCTTGCTTGCTTTATTATTTTATAACAAGTTACACTATCTATACAGATGAAAGTTTAACTTGATTAATACAACCTGCCTCTTAAAACATCTTTTAGGGCCACATAACAAAGCATATGTGAAATTTTAAAAAGAACATATTATTAATATTCTTTTCATGCTATCAACATATATTAAAAATAAAATTAAAACATGCCGCGAAAAAATCTTATCTTTTGTTTAACCATTAATATTCAAAAGTTACTGACTCAATCAATTCGAATTATCATCATGCAGGACATAAATAAAATGAAAATTGTTTTCAACTTAGAGTTTCTCTATTTCATGGTTCAAAGCCACGAACTTAAGACTTAGTACTGATTGAGGATCGAGCAGACCAATACATCTCACTAAATTCCTTGGAGGTGTCTTATGAAAAATATAGAGGATAAAACATTTAAGAGAAAAGTTTTAATGTATGTTTATTATGTAAAATAGCGAATATATACTTTTGCAAAAAAAATCACATTTTTTTAAATTAAATTGGGCAGATCAATTCGTGCATTTTATTTATTTCCTGCTCGGTGTCCGGTATTCATATTGAAGCCCGACTAAATTCGAATACGCAGCCGTATAGGGTCTGTTTGAGGGAAGCGCTTCCTACGAAGTATTTTTTTTCATATTCAGATTTCGAACTCGAAACCTCGGAAGGAGCAACCTCATCCGCTGCACAACATTCTTTAGTGATTTCGTGCATTATTTTGTGTCGTCGTAATGAAATGGAATCCAATTATTGGAGAGGATTGGTAGAGCATAAAGTTTACACTTTAAAGGTTCAAATATCATGTGTGGTCGACTCGTTGACTAATAGCCTGTTTGGCCAAGCTTATTTTTTCCCCAAAAGTACTTATTTTTTCAATAAGTGCTTATTTTAAAAAAAGCGAAGCGTTTGGCCAAGCTTTTGGGAGAAAATAAGTGCTTTTGGGGAGTAACGTAATAGCTTTTCGAAGCTTAAAAAATAGTTTTTGCCCAAAAACACTTTTTTTAAACGTACTTTTGAGAAAAATACACTTAGAAGCACTTTTTAAAACTTGGCCAAACACTAATTGCTTCTCAAAAGTACTTTTTAAATTAATTGGCCAAACACAAACTGCTTTTAGCCAAAAGTACTTTTTTGAAAAGTGCTTTTGAAAAAAAATACTTTTTAAAATAAGTTGTTTTTATAAACTTGGCCAAACAGGCTATAAAATGAAGTCTCTGATACTTTTCCAATTCCCCCTTTATTCCTCTCAACTTTTCCACGTAACGCCTTAAGCAAGAAAAGAAGCGATCCTTCCGTGGCCAAAAGTAAAACAGCATCTCCTCTATACCCACTCTTTTCTTTTAGTTTGGTTCTAATGGATTGGATTAAATAAAAGAAGAATAGAAGGGGACTGCCACCTGGCACTGTCCTTTTCTTCAAAATCGGCAAGTTTTCTTTATCCATATCTTTTCTTTTTATTTTTTTATTTCTTATTTTATTATATCCATATCGGGGATTTGCCGCGCAGTTAACCTATGGATGTCACTTTTAACCCTTTAATATACAGTTAACATATGGATATAGCTTTGTTATATATCAAGATATCTTGACGATAATTAAATTAAATAATGATGAATAATTAATTAGCGGAAATGTAGTGCACCGGGCTATCAGAGGCCGAGTCAGGATTTGAAACTTGTGGATTTGAGATACTTAATTAAATGCAAGTTTACTTGGGTTAAAAATAATTTATACATATTCAATGAATTTTTCAAGATAAATACGGGATAACTGAAAGTTCTTTGGGTTGGAACCCATGCAGCGTATCTTTGGCTCCACCCCGCGGCCGCCCTTACGCTGGGTATATTGTTGTAATGATGAATAATTAAATACTCAAAAATAAGTTATTTGAACATGAAATAGATTCTTTGAATTATCAACATGAGAATGACAAATCAAACTAGAAAATAAAAGACAATTACTTAGATTATTATAAATGCAAACACATAGATTGCAAAACAACAGTGCAAAAGCTTAATATGTAAGTAGAATTAAAAAAATATATATATAAACACACACACGTATATATATATATATAGACACACACACACACACTAAGCGTGATCGGCCCGTGTTGAGTCCGGGCCCAAACTCAAGGTAGAAAAGTACTCCATCTGTCCCAATTTGTGTGACACACTTTTCTTTTTAGTCTGTCAAAAAAAGAATGATACATTTCCTTATTTGAAACCAATTTGATTTTAAACTTTACCCTTGTACGCTTTACGAGATGATCTATAACCACACAAATATCTTTGGCTTATTTTAGACCACAACATTCAAAAGTTTTCCTTTATTTCTTAAACTCTGTGCCTAGTCAAACTATATCACATAAATTGAGACGGAGGGAGTAATACTTTTGACGTTCGTAAATTTCCACCAAATCTCTTATTTCACTTGATTAAAAACAATTGAATGAATTCAAATCAGGGAAATATGTTTTTCGGAAACTGTTTCTTCTTGTTGTTAGACAAACTCCGAATTCTCCAACAGGTTTTCCAATTTTGTATTCCTGTTTTGTGAATCCAGAATTGATACAACATAAGCCATATGTAAGATACCTACCTAAAACTCAGATTAACACAACAAAGAAGCAAATTAAATTCCTGTGTTATTTCAACTCACAAGACATGTTTTTCAAAGCCAAAAAGCTTCACTTTTCTTAATATGATGATTTTGACCTTTAGAATGACAAATTCTAGTTTCATATAAGGATCTAGTACTAATATGTATAGAAACTGATAGATGGAGAGCAAGGAAGTATTGGTTAAAACTTTGTTGTGATAGTCAAATGGACCACCCGTTTCCTCTATTTTACAATTTTTAATTTTCCGTCCGTCTCAATTTTTTTTGGGTTTGAAAAAAAAAAAAAAGATTGCATTTTCTTATATTTAGTAAGTTTTTCAATTCTAAAATTCTACATAACAAATTCAAAGATGAACTACACATATCTTTAATTTAAGACCACAAATTTAAAAATCTCCCTTTTATTTCTTAAACTCCATGTCAAATCAAACTAAGAAACTTTAGATTGTGGGGAGGGAATAATACATATTTCAAGAGGAAACATTTTTTGGAACAAAAGTACCTTTAGTGCAG
The DNA here is from genome assembly GCF_029784015.1 of Lycium ferocissimum. Taxonomy (NCBI): domain Eukaryota; kingdom Viridiplantae; phylum Streptophyta; class Magnoliopsida; order Solanales; family Solanaceae; genus Lycium; species Lycium ferocissimum. Next base: position 36,784,916 of record NC_081343.1, read on the forward strand.
TAAAATACTGCGCTATAGGAGGCAACATAAATTCCCAACGGGTTCCACCACTGGTCCCCTACACGACCAAAAAAAAAAATTCAAAACGCCATTGGAGGCGTTTTCAAGGTGGTCCTCACTTCAAATAACGTCATTTTCTATTAATTTTAGTCGGGAAAGTTTAGATTCTCGGTATAGTCAAGTCAAGGAGCAAGATTCTAAGCTCGAATTTTGGAAAAAAGCGGCGTACAACTCGATTAAAACAACCCTACAAAAATCTTCGATTAAGGTTTTTCTATTATGAACTTTTGTTAGTATTTTGTTATATACATTATATTCTAAGCATGTTTAACATTTAATCGTCGTTAATTTCCAAAAAAAAATAAAAAAAATTGTTCTTGATCAGGCTGGGCAGTAGCTTTTGCTACTGTTCAGTTTTTTTTTTTGGCTAATTTATTATTTGTTATATGTTTATGAATTGTTAATTTGTTAAATGTTTATGAATTGTTAATTTGTTAAATGTTTATGAATTGTTAATTTGTTATATGCTTATGAATTGTTAATTTTTTATATGTTTATGAATTGTTAATTTGTTAATAGTTTATGAATTTTTTAAGTTAGTAATGTACTATTTTTTTGTAAAATATGAAATTATTAATTAATTAGTTGTTAATTATTGATTATGAATTGATATTTTGTTAATTGTTTATAAATTATTATTTTGTTAATTGATTATGAATTGTTAAATTTATATTATTTTAAAAGCATGAATATATATGTTAAATAAAAAAATGATTATCTAAAAAAGAATAGTTCTTCTTTTAATTTTTATGTTCACGGAAATAAAAATTATTATGAATTTCATAAATACATACGTTAATGATAAAATGTAAAGTTTCTAGAAAAATATGTGGTCGACGAATATACTCTTTTAGTCTAGTTTTATCATATTTGTGTTGGCCATTTGGTCAACTAAAAATATATCACATATTCAAAATAGAGTTCTAAACAAATACTACTGCTGAATTTCGATTACCAAACTAATTAACTTAAAAGTCTTTGTCATCACATAATTCAAAACCCCGTGTCCTTACTATCACATATTAAATTTACTGCACATTTAATATGACGAAAGTTATTCTGAAAAATAATTATTTTCTTCCAATATTTAGTTGGAGAGTGAAAATAATTTTTGGAAAAGACTATCTACTAAATATTGATAACAAAATTACCAAATCAAATATTCAGAATCGTGCGAGGCAGTAAATATTTGATTTTTATACATTCAAAATAAATATTGTATTCAAGATAATAATTAGATATTATTTCTTCAAGTTGCTTATCAATATAATATAAATAATATTATAAAAATCAACAAGAAATATTCATGCAACGCACGTACATAGAGACTAGATACCCCCAAAATATAGTAATATCCTATTATGTTAATTATGGCATTGTTACTTTATTTATTTGTGAAATTGTTTATCCCATGTTAATTATTCACAAGATATAATACAACATAATTCACATATTCCCTACAAATGATTAATTAGTTAATATAATTTCTCTTTAATTTCAAGAATAATGACTAATTTAGTTTCTACAGACTTGACTCTTTCATGGATCCGAATGTTCCCCCGGAGCCCGATGATCTCCCGGGGCCCGCTGTTCACCCGGGGCCCGATGATAGATCAATATTGTCTTTGCAAGACAATCATAGGTCAGAGTTATTATGGGCTGGTACTATAAGGATATCGACTAAGCTCCGTCCCCGTAGGCTGTAGAGAGCGTGGGCTCTTTTACGCAAGCGCCCCCCATACCCCCGCGTCTTACAGATATTGTTTCAGAGCGGTATCTATCATTGCATGTCCGTTGGTTGGGTACAGCATGATTGGGCGCTCATTACGGTCATGGTTGAGCGGTAGAGGCCGGAGACACATACCTTCCATCTTCGCACCGGTGAGGCCACGATTACACTTCAGAATGTAGAGGTCATCTTTGAATTACGGGTAGATGGAGAGCTATTATACACTCGGTACGAGCCTCCTCCTGGTATTACATGGATGACGGAGTTGACTAGGCTCACCCACTTTGTGCCTGATGCCGAGGGCCAGATGTCGGGACAGAGTCGGGTGAAGATTAGTGCACTCTGCACTTATTTGGATGCAGAGCCTCCTGTTGAGGAAGGCACCCAAAAGGACGTTGTTGATCGTCATACCCGTTTGTACCTGCTTATTATATTCGGGGGCATCTTGTTCCCGAACTCATCGGGTGCCTTTGTCAGTTTACGATATTTGGTCTTCTTGAAACGTCTGGACCGCTTGGGAGACTACAGCTGGGGCGGTACTGTTTTGGTGTACCTTTACAGATGCCTATGCCGAGCGTCTATTGGTGCTGTTAGCGATGTGTGTAGATTTTTTGCTCTTCTCCAGTTAATATTTAACTGTGTGTTCCTTTAATGTAAACAAACCTCTTGAAACGACGACTAAAAAATCATATTTTCTAATATCGCTTACAGTTAAGGGCGTGGGAGAGGATGCTGCCTTTTCAACCCGTACCTAGGCATCACCTCGATATTGACATGCCCTATGCGAGGAGGTAGACGCCGGGTTTTGATCAGGATGTAGATATGCACCACGGTATTCTTCCATTCCAGGACCAGCTTGATCACATGACGGACGATGTGGTAAAACTATTTAACTTTACATTATTAATTTAATTAAACGTCTTTTCTACTTGGTGATCACTAATTTGTATTTATATGTTATGCAGCTATTTATATGGATGATGTACGCTGCTATATTGGATGGGTTGCCGGCCTTTTGCAGGGCAGGTCAGGGGGTGTGGAGGTTGCGGTGTCCATTGATACACCTGGACATCATTGAGGACCACATGCCCTAGCGCGTCTTATGACAGTTTGGGCATACACAGAGTATACCCCCTGACGTTCGTCATGAGCTTCGACACTACTAACGGGACAATCGAGCCACCGTTGATGATGAATTTCTGGCTTTCATAGCTATCCAACTCCACCATTGGGAGCACAGGTTGGGAACTTTAGCGGTGGTCGGCCATTTGACTCCCATTCAGGATTACATGTGATGGTATCATCGGATCACACGCCGATTGATCGGCAACCCAACTTTGCGTCCCGCAAGGGACGTAGGATACTCAGCACTCGCGGGGTAGTATGAGGCATTGGTAAGTTTATTGTATTTAGATTTATTTAATTATATTAATTGTTACGTTTTAAAAATAACTTTTTTTTACTGTTGAACACAAATGCAGCTGGTGGCCGTACAATGATTACGCATGTTGGGGTTACAGCATATGCCTTAACCCAGGGTTCCGGGGCTACTGACGGAGATGGTACGGATATCCGAGGATGGTATCCGGCAGGCAGGAGAGTTTAGGCGCATGGAGGAGCCTGTTCCAGAGGCTGAGTATCAGGCAGCGCCAGGAGGAGGACGTGGTGCTGCCAGAGGAGGAGGCCGTGCTGCCAGAGGACGCCGTGCTGCCAGAGGTCACAGTGCGCGTAGAGAATGCGGTGCTGCTGCTATAGGACCTGGTGGTGGAGGACATCATCTAGTAGATGAGGCAGATGAGGCCGCTCCCATTCCAGAGACCGTTGCCGTTCTAGTCCATCCGCAGCCGTTATAGGCCAGTGGCAGCTCAGTTGGACAGTCACCTACGTTTACGCCGGCGCTCCTACTTGCTGAGATACCTGGGTCTTCATCACAGCCGAGCCAGAATGCGTACATGGAGGAGCGTGATGACGTCGATTGGGCGGCGTTACGCGCTTCATTAGCTGATGAGCGGGCTCTGAGAAATTTAGACGGACCCAGAATTCTTGATTTCGATGACCTTTTATCCCAGTTAGTATTTAAAATACTTATTTGATCATTTAAATAACTTATTTTAAATATATATAGTACTTATTATTTTGTAATTTTTCATATTTTAGAGTTCGGCGCCGGTGGATCCACAAGAGCCACCAACTCTGGCGTTTTCTCATCAACCTGCCGAGCCAGCGGTATCTTCCCATGTGACTGTCGAACCACAGGTAAACTTTTTATTAAAATCAATTTTATTCAATGTAAGGTGAATAATTAAAATACATATTTGATTATTTAAAGTGCTTATATATATATATATATATATATATATATATATATATATATATATATATATATATATATATATATATTATTTCGTAATTTTTCATATTTTAGGATTCCGCGCCGGTGGGTCCACGGGGAGCAACCCATTCGGGAGCACTTCTCGTAGGTCTGCCCGAGCCGGATGTGTGTCTACTCGTGAGACTATCGAGCCATAGGTAAGCTTTTTACTTAACATCAATTTTATTAAATATAAGTTGAATATTAACTTAATTTTTTTAACCTTTATTTGGACTTCGAACAGCATCTCGTCTAGGAGATTACATCATATTCAGCACCAGACCCATCTCAGACACCTACAGACCTACCTCAGGAGCCTACTCAGGCGCCCGTCGATACACAGGTTTGATTATTCAACAAATGTGAATGTATTCAATATAAATAAAAAATAGTACTAATTATTATATATTTTTCAGGTTCATCCTTCGGCGCCTGCAGTGGCAACTCCCGACAAGAAAAAGGTCGAGTTTCCAGATGTTACACCTTGGGATTTTGTGACGTTTGCCTTATGAGTGAACCAACGCAAGCCTAAAGTGTACATGAAGCCCTTGTAAGGTCAATCAAGGTAC
>NC_081343.1:36789744-36857917 GCF_029784015.1 Lycium ferocissimum
CTTCAAGACTTCAAATGTCCATGCTCTCACAACATTAGAAAAAATAGAAAGTCAATATTATTAACAATACGGACGCGTGGGCTTTTAACACAGGCCATCAATATTCTTGCAAGGACCAATTTGCCCTCTCTGAGGACGACAAAAGCTCTACGATCGTCACTTATTAATAGTAAAAGTAATATATATATATATATATATAATTTTTAAACAAGTATTTATATAGTCGGTTTGGTTCCATTTTTCGGTTATTTTTTAGTTAAGACCAAAATGAAATCAATTTTTGTCGATTTTAAATTAAAACATCAAAACCGAATCAAATAAAAAAAGTATCAGTTATTGTGTCCGATTTAATCCACTATTTTGATTTTCCGTAAATACCCCCTACTTGGGATCTTTATCCATCGAAAAGTGAACCCCATTTTCCCCCCCTAATATTTAAGGGTTGGGAAAATCCCCCCCTCCATATTGAAAAAACGATAACCCCCCACCCAATATTTTTAAAAAAGTAATTAATTTAAAAAAAATAATAAAAATTACTAAACTACCATTCAAACGAGTTTTAAATTTTTGTTAAATTTCCTATTTTTTTCTCTTATATTAAGTTTTGAATCTTGTCATATATATATATTATATATTTAAAAATTTAAAAATTTAAAAACACAAAATTTGGTGGGGGAAACAAAAGAAGATAATTCAATTGCTTATATAAAATAGTGTTTAGTAGTAATTATTAAATTTATCAATATATCTTACGACAAGTAACAAGAAAGTTTCTATTTATATTTTGGATGAATTCAAAATCACGACTAAATCATATATGATATTATTTTGATTAAACATAAGATACTAAATGAAAAGGAAAATAGTAAATATATGGTAAGAAAAAGCCCCGAATGAGAAAAGGGTTAGAAAAATATGTGTGTGTGTGTGTGTGTGTGTGTATGTTAACAATTAAAATTAAAACACAAAATTTGGTGGACTGGAAACAAAAGAGAAGATAATTCAATTGCTTATATAAAATAGTGCTTAGTAGTAATTGTTAAATTTATCAATATATCTTACGACAAGTAACAAGAGGGATTTTCTATTTATATTTGGGGCAATTCAAAAATCACGACTAAAATCATATATGATATTATTTTGATTAAACCTAAGATACCAAATGAAAAAGAAATAATTAAAATATCATAGTAAGAAAAACTGAATGAAAAAGGGTTAGAGAAATGTGTGTATGTGTGTATATATATATATATATATATATGCACATTATGAATTAAATATAAAGATTAAATCAAATAATATTTAAAAAGATTTAATTTGTTTCCTTTAATTTCACGAAATGTCCGTTAATTTGAGTATATTATATCGAAAAATTAGATGATACTTGAGATTTTGTTATGATACAATGTACTCAAACAAAGCGACATCACAATTTAACATATATTGTCTTTTAATATCGTCGGCTCGCGCGTGTCTGTACTTAGTAATCGTATTTAGTTTGTATAATAATTAAGATCTTGGCAATCTAGCACACCCCCCCCCCCCCCCCCCGCCCAAAAAAAAAAGAGAGACGAAATGTAGCTTGAAATTTATTAACAGATTTTTTTTCAAGTAGTTGTTCTACATTATTTTAAGAAGAATAGGTGAATGAGACAATAATAAGAGTTATATATTGTATTTAATTCTAGAAAGAAAAAGAAAAAAAGATCTTTATTAAAAATAAAAGATTCTCACAGGAAAATATTGGATAGGGGGGTTATCATTCCCATTCAATATGTGAGGGGGTATCCTTTTCCAACCCTTAAATGTTAGGGGGTAAAGTGGGATTCACTTTTTTGTAAAAGATCACAAAGTTAAAAGTAGTAAGGAAAGAAGAAATTGCGCAGTTTACCCTTCAAGTGAGTAGGTTTTCAATTTTTGTCCTTCAAATGGGCTGGTCTTTTATTTTGCCCCTTCAGAATTAAACTTAGGTCCGGTGGGGCTAAGGTTTTAAGAATTCATACTTATAATGCGAAAATATAAACTTATGCTTTCGAAAAAATTATTTGTCTTGAGGGGACAACATTAAATACCAGCACAAAAATTGCAAATAACCCATAAGGAAACGAAAATTGGTGGACAGAAAGTTGGCACATAATTTCTTACTTCCTCCATCCCATATTACTTCTAAGAACATTACTAAAAATATATGTCTCAAATTACTTGTTCATTTATAAAATCAAGATAAAATTAATTAAATCTCTCCGATCTTACTATTAGTATTAAATGTTTTTGAAAATAGTTAATATTTATTATTATGTATTTATTGGAGAGGAGAGTGCCAAAAAAAAAAAAAAGTAACCAAGTAATATAGATAGAAGAGAATAATTCAGATGGCGAATCAGGAATCGTAAGACAGAAAGGTGAAAGATAACTTTGGTTTGCCTTAAAGAGGCCAAGGTCAATTCCTGGATAAAGGCACAACCAATCTATTCTATATATATAAAATAGAAGAGGTACAACGCGTGGTTAAGCCAAGTACCAAGGCTAATAACAAGTCACTTGGCAATTTTAAGACAAAGTTAAAAAGAATTAGGACAAAACTAATTTCAATGATAAATATTAAAATTGATAGATAAACTTTTCGAATTTAAATTGAAAGATATCATTTAAAAACTGAAACATAACACATTCAAATTTAAAATTCTTAAATCAAAATTATAAAATAACTTAATAAGTGAAATCTTTAATCTAAAGTGTGATATCCACTACACACTCATGAAAATGCAACGGCGAGTCAATAATAATAATAATAATAATAATAATAATAATAATAATAATAATAATAATAATAATATCTTCGATGCTTATAATTAATTTCTTTTTTTTTTCAAAAAATGGAACATGTATACATGAGAAATATCATTATTTAACCTGCTATGAGTAACTTTTAATTTAAATTGAAAACAAAACTTCGATCTAGAATCTATTTAAAATATGTTCCGTGTGAGAAACTCTTATGAGGAGCTTGATCCAAACAAACTTGGCCTTATCCAGGCTTTTGAAAAACAACATTCCAAGTTTTAACCGTGTAGTTAATTTTTTTTATTGAAAATTAAATCCCCAAGCTATTTGCATTTAAATTTAAAATTAACTTCGCGTGATCCAAAGCAATTTATAAGGAGTCTGATTCAAATCTACTCAACAATTATCTAATATTTTGGGTTCAAAAACAAAATTTCAAATTTTAATCGTATGAATTTTTGAATTGTAAACATGAAGCTCTGAGCCTTTCTGCATTTAGATTTTAAAATAAGCTAACATTTTTTGTTGGGAACCATAAGGGTGGACCTATGGATGGATTAAAGCTGCACATTTGGTAATTTTAGGATTATATTTACTAGATTGTGTAATAACAATTAATTAATTTAATATTTACTTTATTAAATAGCAGAAAAAGAGGAACATAAAAAGAAAAGTTCAAAATCAAAACATTTGCTTAGAGATATAGCTAAACGCTAAACCCAAAACCCAACAGAATTTGATTCTATCCGTAAATCTTTTACATAAATGTTAATATTCAAATTTAAAATATAACAACAAAGATATAGAGAAAGTCATTTAAATCTAAAATCTAACTGTAGAGACATAGATAGAGACAAACAATTTCAAATTTGAGGTAATCCAAATAGTATCTCCAATATAATCTGCACAAATATTTTTAAAATTTGAATCATGTTGTTAACTTGGACTTGAATTAAAGATAATTATCTACTTTTAAATTCTCTATTCTTATCCTGAAAACATCTCATAACTTCATCACCTATAATAAGGAGTGCCTTTTGTTAACCAATAAAACGAGAGGGTAACCAAAATGACATACTACTTGACAAATGAAGCTTTTTAGGTCATCATAATTTAGAATGAGTTTATTTTCGTTAGTCATTTTCTTTTACTTACGACATTCTAACAATTTGGGTTCCCGCACACTTTGTTTGAGGCTTTCAGCAAATAGATCTTACTCATATTTTGTGATTATATTATTATTTATTTAATCTTGCATACTGGATAAGTTATTAATCAAAAGTAACCTGTTAAAAAAGTTCTTTTTAATATGGTATTATTTCTGATTTAGCAGTGACCTACTAATCTGTTTCTCATGGCTGAATAGTTGCAGCAATTAAAAGCTTCAAAAAAGGATGAAACTCCAATAATGGGACTCAGTGTGGATGATCGTGGCAAGGTGAGATTGCTTTAGTCTATAGTTCATAGATTTTACTTTTTTACCGTGTTCCTCTATTTAATGAGGGTTTCTTTTTTATGATCCAAATTATTTCATTTCTTTAAAGCATAGTTATGCTTGAGAAGAATTTTAGTTGGCTTCTAATTACATCTATAATGTCAAGAGATTTTTTGTAGAGTATTTTCTTTTAACAAAGTTTTTTTTTTCCAGTTTTTAACAAAGCATTTACTTCATTTGTTTTTTCACTCTTATTGTCGATCATGACTGCTAAGGTTGTTCTAAAATTTTATATCATTCTATCTGGACAAAGAAAAAATTTTCAAGTTTTTAAACAATAAGACTAAAAGGTCCAAAGAAGAAAGATGACCAATTGAGAGAAGTTATGCTACCTATGAATCTGGTATTGGAATAGAATTGCGAGATCAGGATATCTAAACAAATTTCTCAGAAATTTAAGGTATATGTTTTATTGGTTGGCCAGATTTTATGAATGGGCATTCTTATATTTTTTCACAAGCATATGAATGGGCATTCTTATATTTTTTCACAAGCATACTTTTTTAAAGATCTCTCTTCATTTATTTCCTACACAAGAGGGATTATTGTGGTAATTATGCGAAAAAACTTCGGAAAATATATCAATATTTGAATAATATCATCCACCTTATTATTTGTGTTCTCAGGGAAGGTACGTTCAGAATTAGTTTCTTCTTTTAAGTTATTATTGATCTATTTGTAAACTCTCTCCTTTTCATTTTAATTTCTTCATTAGAAATAATATATTTCTCAAATTCGATATCACAATTATACCTAGGGAAAAAAAAGTTCTGCTTATCCGAATTAGAGGTAAAACACTAGAGGAAAAATATTGATTAAAATGTCATAGTAGGAAAAATAATATATCAAATAGGTGAATGGAGTAATGTGAATATACTTTGATTAATTTAAAGGGTAAAATTCAGTAAAAATAATACTCAAAATTATTATTAATGATAAATTCAAATAAGAGAATTTTGAGTAATGGAAGAAAACGTACAAATAAATAAAGTTTCAGGGAGTATAAAATTTACCTATATTATATATCAAAAAGAGAACATTAAGTTAACAAGCAAGCTAATAAAAAGTGGCACGACACTATATACCAAATAAATGAATAAAAGCATCATTGATAGACAAGAGACAAACAAGAGGAAAAAAAAAAAGTAGTCAAAACTTTCACCGTAAAATTACCAAAGGATAAGAGTTTAGTATTTGAATTTATCGGGGAAGTAATGTTGCGGAGATGATTTTCTTATTACAGTTTCAAGTATACTTGGGGACGCATATTGAAGTAGCCATGGATTTAAAAAAAAAAAAAAAAGTGGTCGCCGCTGCCAAGTTCTATAGGTGAGTGTTTCGAATTACTTTCTTGTATTTAATTGAGTTATATATAATGTTTTCTATTATTTTCTATAGCGAAAGAACTAACAATATTTAAAATTTCCAAGGAGAGAATGGAATAATGTGATGATGGGAAGTTATATGCTTTTTGGTAAATATTGGAAATAATATTTGTGAAAAAAGTTACTATAAAACTTTGATTTTAAAGCTTCCTCTTTTCGTAACATGTTCTTTATCACTTTAACAACCCTTATCTTATTTATCATGTGTAGGACTATTAGGAAATTGACGTATAAAAGGAGACCTTAGTAGAAATTCAATACTTATGCTTGTGGGATTACACTGGATATGTTGTTATTGTTATTATAAATGACTTCACTAGAAAAATAGTTCAAATATTGAATAGATGTGATTTGATGTAATATTATAAATAAGATTTTTTTCTTCTTTTAAATTACATAAGAGGTAGCGGAAGGCGAAATGGGGGAGGGAATTATAACATGGGAATTCGAACCCTCACCAATAAGGTAAAAGTTGAGGTATCCAACCAACTGAGCTACTAGATCCCTACATTATAAATAAAATAGGATTACTAATACACTATAGATTTGATCCATTAAGTTTCTCGAAAAAAGTATCAAAGATATATTGAATCAGCAAAATTTGTCTAATAAGTTCAATTAATAAAAAAGATTTCAAACAGTGCATCTGTTTTCTCTAATATAAGTGGAAATCTTTAGCCATAACTTTTAATATGAAACCATTAGAGATATTGATTAAAGACATCCGGTAGGTGATTGATTGGGTTGAAGACTTAACAATTATAGTTTTACATATGGAAAATCTATTTGTTTTTCTTCGGTATGAAAAATTTGTTCATGATTAGTTCTTTTGACATTCGCCGCGCATCGCGCGGGTATGAATACTAGTTTCTATAAAATGACAATACTATATATGAAAGTTTTAAATTCAGATGAACGTAATTTTTCTTACATAATTAAATCATTTAAAAGATAATTATTAGTAACAACAATTGTCAACACAAAATAAACGGAAAAGGGCCAAATATACCCCTGTACTTTTGGAAAAGGGTCAAATATACCCTTTGTTATGCTTTTGGTCCAAACATACTTATTTATTATCTTTAAGTACTAAATATCTGTTCGTTATATTTTGAATCAAATATACCTCTCATTTTAACGGAGTGACACGTGTCATCGTTTTATTGGTCTATTTAAATCATCTCCTAATTAATTAAAATTCAACTCATAACTTGATATCTAGTCAGAAGACCCATACCCATACCCCGAATCAATTCTGAGAAATCATAACTGGAAATTATATCAATCTGCTGATCAAAGGGTGAATTCTCAGGTTTAACTGAAATTAATGACGGAAGTGAGTATTTTGACTTATCAACATTCGACTCTTTAGTAAATCAATTAATCATGTGATTATTCTCCAAAACACTTGGATTTAGGACCATATTGTCCGATGAATTATTCGATGGAATTAAAACGGAATTAATGGTGGAGGAGTATTTAGGACTTGAATTTTCTTTTGCATAAGACGGATTTTTGCCATTTCAGTCAATTCTGCTCTTAACCTAAGAGCATATTCAACAGGGTTCATCAAATTAGAAGAAAATTTGGGAGAGTGATTTCACTTCTACAACTAAGATTAGTACTATTTGAGAGAGTGAATTGACTAGTTAACATCTCTGAATCATGTTGTTGATTTTCTTCTTAGCTAGCCATGGAGGAATCTGAAGGAGGAGGGAGCAAGCTTTCATTTTAATTGGATATCGTGGATATGGGTCTTCTAATTTGATTTTGGGTCATGGGTTTGAATTTTAATTAATTAGGGGATGATTTAAATAGACCAATAAAATTATGACACGTGTCTCTCCGTCAAAATGAGGGGTATAGTTGAACCCAAAGTATAACGAAGGATATATTTGGCCCCAAAAGTATAACGGCAAGGGTATGTTTGGACCCAAAGTATAACGAAGGGTATATTTGACCCTTTTCCTATAGTACAGGGGTATATTTGGCCCTTTTCCGCAAAATAAATGCTGGGACACTGTATGTGCATCAAAGAAATTCATTTAGTATGTAAAATAATTTATTTAGAACTGAATTAGCAAAAATAATTATAGTTCAGAATCCATAAACTAAAAATTATGATTCCGCCTCTAAATAAAACATAAGTGATAACAAGTAAATTAAATAAAGGAAAATTCTAAAAATATACCGTTCAACACAATACAACACTTTCCACTCACTTTGCGACATTTTCGAGATCGTAGATCTGCCTCCGTAAAGAAAATATTTTACGCAGTAATTGATTAATTATTCAAATAGTTCAAACTGTGTACGATTGAATCACAATTATATTTGTCAATACTACAAATTCAAGCTTTTCAAACTCGTCAGACTTTAATTTGGTTTGCTTTCAACTGAAACTGGCTTTTACTGCATGATACGAACAACTTCATCGATCGAAAGAAAAACACGTAGCCAAACTTGCTTCTCAAAGATGAAGTTGACAAGAAGAAAAACACGTAGCAGCAAACTATTAAAGTTTCTCAAAGATGAAGTCTACAATCGTTATATTCAGATATAAAGATGAGAATCTTGCTTTATCTTTTTGCTATTAAAATGGAAAGAGAGTCATTCACTTATTTGACTGCAAAGTCGCATATTCTCAATTCTTTCAAACTTAATTGCGTCGTGTAACTTTTCAAGCCTTGACAAGTAATTTGACATGTCTGAAGGACACGTTTTTTTTTTTTTTTTTTTTTTCCTTTTTATACTTTCAGCATATGTATACTATTTGTATCGACATGTAAGAAGTGGCTATTTGAATCAGTAGCCAATTATAAATATTATTTACTAATTTTATGTTCTTTTCACATGATATCAATAAAAGATTAAATAACATAAGAGATCTATAAACAAAATATAAGAGTATTGTAAAATAATTTCCTTTTTTTTTTTCATTGTAAGTGGAAATAAAAGATCATTTCCTCAAAGGCTTAAATTTAACGTACGTAACTTAAATAAAATGTTTATGATTTCGAAAAATAAAATCAAGGCAAAAATAATGAAAGCAAGTTGTGCAAAAGTGTAAAGTCCCTTTCTACGCTTTATCAATATCCTTTCGCTTTAAAGGGTTCCACATTCCTCAATATCGCAGAAGATATGATACGCAAATACAGACAATCATAGCATTTATTAGCCATTCTTTTTAGGATTTAAAATAACACATTTAAACTTTTATTATGAATTCAGACTTGGGTTCTTCTTTTCTATAAAATAAAATATCTATAAACCACATAAAAGTACTACCAAAATCATAGTTTTCTAAAGTTAAAAAAAAAAAAAATACTAAAGTGTTAGAAACATACCAAACTTATAGCCTGTTGGGCCAAGCTTATTTTTCTCCAAAAGTGCTTATTTCTTCCAATAAGTGGTTAGTTTAAAAAAAGTGAGGTGTTTGATCAAACTTTTGGGAGAAAATAAGTGTTTCTGGAGAATAGCAGAAGTTGTTTTTCAAAAGCTAAAAAATAGGTTCTCTCCGAAAGCACTTTCTAAAAAGCACTTTTGAGAATAATATATTTAGAAGCACTTTTGAAGCTTGGTCAAACACTAATAGCTGCTCAAAAGTTTTTTTTAAAAAAAATTAATTATCTAAACACAAACTGATTTTCACCAAAAATACTGAAAATTACTTTATAAAAAAAAAAGCAATTCTCAAAATTAATAAGCTGATTTTAAAAGCTTAGCCAAATAGCTATTAAAGTCAATGGAAATATTTGATTGCTTGAATAATAACAAAATCGTTTTACAAACGAATGAAGTATTTAGATTGGCATGAGCTGGAAAATAGTCACTTTGATGGTGCAACCAGAGTCCTCATCTAACTTTTTGTGCTCAAAAATGGGGACCTGTACGTTGCTGGTGCCAGTAGCAAAAAATTGGACAATAAATTCTCGACCGTCCAACACTTTGATTTGTTGAACATTAAGCTTGTTGGTTCTCTTTAACATAACCCTTTCACTATTTGAATTTGTTGGATCCTTAATTAAAAAGAGGATTTAAATATATATATTGACCATGCAAAGATATTTTACACGGTACAAATTAACTTATTAAATATTATATTTATTAGATTATCAATTAAAAAAAATTATCTATAACTTCACATAAGTAGTTAGACAGAGTAAATATTTCTTACACGGTCGTGTACAAAACTTAAAGTTGAATATCGTACTCTTTCTCCTGTTATTAACTTATGTGTATATGGGAGTTACAACCTAATGGTGATGGCTTAAAATAAAAAAATTAAAACTATGTGTATATGGGAGGTCAGGTACATGCCTTCCCTTTGCCATCTTTTGGGGTCAAGCCAAATTCCTCAACTTCTAATAAAGTGTTCTAATAAGATATTTTTGGTGCAAATTTTGAAAAAGAATTTGTGCGTGTTTTAAGCGTCTATTAGGTAGTTAAGTTGATCACATAAAATATGTCATCTTCTTTAATTATATGCATTCTCCTCAATAAGCCGTAAAATCCTAGGCATTTTCTACTTGAGGTTGACACATATAATTAAAGGAGATGACATATTTTATGTGATTAACTTAACTACCTAATAGACGAATGAAAACACACGTAAAAAAAATTTAAAAAAAAAACAAAATTTGAATTAAAAGTGTATAATTGAAATACTTTATTAGGAGTTGAGGTAATCAATTGGAAAAAATGAGCAATTTAATTAAATTAAACAAATGAAATATGTCATTAATAATTGAAGAATGTGTTAAGCCTTTAAAAAATGTGTAGTGCTATCTTCACTAACATCACCGTATAATAATGCTGTTCAAGTTTCAGTGCGCGACCATATCAGTGTCAATTGCGGTTTTAAGTCCTTGAATATTACAGTACATGAGTACAAGAAATTAACCAAATTGATTTCGGTTTGGCTTGAATTGTTATGTTTTGTATCAGCCATCTGACAGTCGTCCGACCGTATTTGTCATCATAAGGTTAGTTGGTGATACGGGAAAGCGAAAAGGACAATTGCGATACAATGAATGAGGATGAAAATGCTAGTGATTGGCAATTAATTAGTGTTCACATTTTCCATATTGAACACTCTCTCATTCAAATAAGTGTCGCGCTTACCCAATTTTTTGTCATAATAAGTGTTATTTTAGAAATCAGATATTATAGTTTTTTCAATTCTACCCTTAGACAATAAAGTAACATCCAAATGATGATTGAAAAAGCCACATAATAACTTGGTATTGTTGGATTTCCAATGTCAAAAGATTTACTTATTGTGCATGCTCTAATCAAAAGATAAAAGTAATTTATTTTTATTATATAGGGGTAATTTGGTAAATCTCACATTGCATTATTGATTTCTTAATATATATGCATGTTTTTGGCTAAGTTGACACTTATTATGGGACGGAAGGAGTACAAAGTAGGCCAATCATTGGAGAGCTAACCACCAACAAAATTTACCCCTAGCTAGGCAAGCTAGCTATTGAAATGAACAGATCTTTTTCGGTTTAGGGTTCACTACTAAAACAAATCTTTTTCAGTGTAGGGTTCACTACTAAAAAAACATGCAAAAATCGACGGCCAAAACCGATAAAATGCGTCGGTTTTTCAGTGAAAACTGACGAAAAATTGATGCAACCCGGTCTGTTGCTTTACGTTACGTCGCTTTTCGAAACCGACGGACTCCATCGGTTTTGTAAAAAAAAAAAAAATTAAAAAATTTTAAAACTTGGAATCGAACCCGGGTATGTTCCTTGGCATTAAAGGGCTCTACCACTAGACCAATCATATTCTTTGTTCAAATGCTTACATTGATTTAATTTATACTATTTTTTCGCTCTAAAAACCGGGAGTCCGTCTGTTTTTTTATAAAAAAATAAAAATAAAAAATCGATGGATTCCTTCGGTTTATTTTAAAAAATAATTATATTTTTGGAGCATTTTTGCGGGAAAAATAACCGACGCAATCCGTCGATTTTCTTAAAAAAAAATTTAAAAAAATTATTGAAAAATCGACAGAATCCATCAGTTTTTACCAGTTTTTTAGTAGTGGTTGTGGACATGGGCGAATTTATGTACTAAATTTGGGGCACGTGAATCAGAGGCGGATCTAGGATTTAAATTATATGGGTTCAATCTTAAGATTTTTAGCATTGAACCCATTATATTTTTAAAGTTATGGGTTCATATCTACTACTATTTATTATAATTTTAATAACCTTTTACACATAAATTTATACTCCGCGTCGAAAGTTAGGGGTTCCATTGAACCCCCACTTGCTATGCTAGATACGCCCCTGACGTGAACTCATGGTCTCTCTATAAAACTAGGAGCCCATTTGGATTGGCTTATAAGTTGCTGAAAACAGCTTATAAGCTGGTTTCAGCTTTTTTGAATATTTGGTTGGCCAGCTTATAAGCCATTTTGTGCTTAAAATAAGGGGGAAAGGACATAAATGGTCGCTCGGCCAAAAATTATCCCACCCGATGGCCACAATTCTCTTAAACCCAAATTATAACCACTAAACTAATTCCACTTTCCCTTCTTTTTCTGCCTTCTCCATTTTTCTTCTTCCTCTTCCACCTTCTTGTCCATCTTCTCCTCCTCTTTCCTCTTCCACCTTCTTCTCCAATTTTATTTGTGAGTTGCAAGTTACGAAAATGGTAAAGGATTCATATGAAGACGTCATCGCAGGACTGAAAAAGCTTTGATGTATAGAAACTGTATCATATGTGTATATAATATGTGTCTCTGCTGTATATGTATATAAAATATATCATATGTATAAAAGCGTATCATATGTGTATATAATATGTACCCCTGTTGTATATGTATATAAAATGTATCATACGTATATAAATTGTATCATTCTTGTATAGAAAGTGTATATATAATTCCAACATGTGTATATAAACGGTATCAGTCTTGTATAAAAAGTGTATCATACGTATAAAAAATGTATTGTAGAAACCGTATCATTGTGGTATGTAATATGTATCGCTATTGTATATGTAAAAAAAATATCATATCATTATTGCGTATAATAAAGGTATAATTAACGTATAATTTATATATAATAAATGTATGATTAATTCCAGCATATGTATATAAAATATATAATTCTTGTATATAAAGTGTATATATAATTACAACATATGTAATTCTTTTAAGCGCCTCGGCTGTTGGCCGGTCAGCCTTGACATTATTTTGGGGCCGACCGGCCATTTTTTGGCATTATTTTGGGCCGAACGGACACCTAGTGGAATTAAGCCCAAACGGTGATTAAATGTGGGATTAGTTTGGGCGAGTGGACACAGTGTCCTTTTCCAAAATAAGCCCAAAAAATAATTGGCTCGTTGGCTTAGCTAAAAAACGGCTTATAAGTGAAAACGCAGTTTATCTAAAGCGAACTTATAAGCCAAAAAAAAAAAGAAGTTAGGAAAATTTTGTTTTCGGCTTATAAACATTTTTAAAGCCCATCAAACAGAACTAGATAGTTTATGTATATATCTTGTAAAATTATAATATTATCTACTGACACTCATGATACAAAAAGGCTAAACGGTGCACTTGGTTGAAGGTTGAATTATTTACCTATGGGACTAGAGATCGATTTCCACTTCACACATTTTTTCCTCCTTTTTTAGTGGTGCACCAATATTTCCAGAGGTGGATCCGTGATTTAAATTATAGGAGTTCAATTTTAAGATTTTAATATTGAACCCATTATATTTTTAAAGTTATGTTCATATCTACTATTTATTAAAAATTTAATAATTTTTTACACATAAATTTATGCTCCACGTCGAAATTTCTATGCTAGATACGCCCCTTAATATTTCTAGAAATCCGCCTCTGATTGTGGAAGTGGCGAAAGAGGCTAGGAGTAAAAATATTAGGGAAAAGGACATAAAGGGCCGTCCGGCCCAAGCTATTCCCACCGGATGGCTCATGTTTCTCCAAATCAAAAGTGTAGCCAGCGTGACCTTTTGTGGCGACTTTAGTCGCCACTAAAAGTCCGTTGCAAAAAACAAAAACAAAAAAACTATTTGTGGCGACTAAGGATCAATTTTTGTTTTCTTCATAAAAGTCACTAAAGATCAACTATGTATAGAAAATATATCAAAAATGTATCATATGTATGTAGAATATGTATCCCTACCGTATATCTATAGAAATGTGTCATAGGTTTGTATCATTGTTGTGTAATTTGTGTATAATAAATGTATCATCAACGTATACTTACTAATCATACAATGATTATACATTAGTTATACAATGATTATACACTAATGATTCACATATTATATATATTCCATACATAAGTATATAAAATGTATCATTGTTGTATAATTTATGTATAAACTGTATCATTCTTGTATAGAAAGTGTATCATACGTCTAGACAATGTATCATACATATACAATATATAAACTGTATCATTCTTGTAAAGAAAGTGTATATAAACTGTATCATTCTTGTATAGAAAGTGTATATATAATTTCAGCATATGTATATAAATCGCATCATTCTTGTATAGAAAGTGTATATAAACTATATCATTCTTGTATAGAAAGTGTATATATAATTCCAGCATATGTATATAAACTGTATCATTCTTGTATAGAAAGTGTATCATACGTATAAAAAATATATCACACATATACGTATAGAAACAGTATCATTGTTGTATAGAATATGTATCACTACTGTATATGTATAGAAAATGTATCATACGTATAGAAATTGTATCATTATTGTATAATATGTGTATAATAAATGTATAATTAACGTATAATTTATGTTTAATAAATGTATAATTAATGTATACTTACTAATTTTATTAGTTTTGTTGTTGATATATTTTAGTTTGTTAAGTTTTCGATGATGGTTACTTTAGTATATAAAATGTATCATTGTTGTATAGAATATGTATCCCTACTGTATATGTATAGAAAATGTATTATAAGAATTATTATACATGTTTTGAGATATTTTTTGAAGGCTCAATCAACGTATAAATATACACATATTATACATGTTTTGGAATATTTTTTGAAAGTTCAATCACTGTATAAATATACACATATTATGCATGTTTTGAAACATTTATTGAAGGCTCAATATGAATTTTAACCTTTAGTGGAGACTTTTTTAATTGCCACTAAAAAAAAAAATGATATTTAGTGGTCGCCACAAATAGTCTTTTTTTTTTTTCAACGGGCTTTACAGTGACTTTTGAGTCGCAGTCAAAATCTTTTTTTTTTCAAAAGGTTGTTTGAGGTCTTTGGGTGACAGTAACTATGCGAATAGTTTGGGCAGCCGGCCAGCTAACGGTATTAGGCCCAAAGTGGGCTAAATATGGGATTACTTTGGCCTGTTGGCCATTGTATGTCTTTTTCCCAAAATATTAGCCTCTAGTAACTATTACATTGATCAATTCAAGTTCTACTGTACTAACTTTTGAATGATCTAGTTATTTAAATATTCTTTATCCGCCCACCAAAATAATATCTAGTATATTTTTTGTATATTAACGTATGATATATATAAAATATCATTTTTGATACATAATAGTGTATATATTTTTTTATATATTTAGGTAGCGACTGCAATTATTTTGGGCCGACAGGTCAAATGTGTTACTTGCCAAAAAACATAAAAAAAATTTTTTCATGGCGGATTTCCCTTCTAAGGCGCTACTTTAATTTTACGTCATCGACTTAAAAAAGTGACCGAAAAATACCCGAGAAGGTTACCGTTCGAACCCGCTCGGTAAAAAAAAAAAAAAAAAAAATTCGCAGGGCAGGCTTAGCCAAAGGTGCCGCACATATAAGGCGGTGCCTTAAGGAAAAAGTTTGCCTCGCGAAATTTCGGAAGGCAGGATTTTTTTTTATTACTCTGTTGGGATTTTACACAAGTTAGGCCTTAAGGCTTAACTTTTTCTTAGAATAAACCTAATTTGCTACCAAATTACGCACACAATTTTTGATTTGTGCTACTGCTTCGGAGTTTGAGCCGAGAATCTCGGGGGTTATTGACCCCTTTAAAATGCCGAAGAGTAAAAATTAATGACCAAATGATTTGAGGGCCAAAAATTAAAGACTGCCCCCGAATAAGGCCATTTGTGCGAAAGACCCAAAAACATATAATAGAAGATTTCCAGTTGGTAGGAAGAATATAGCGAAGTCCACAAAGGTCAAATTAGAGCTTTCAATAAAGGGAAAAGGACACAAATGGCATTTCAGGCAATAAATAATCTCTCGTATCTTGACATCAATATTTTGAAAATTAGCGAAAATGGCGCTATTTTTCATCCACTAGCCAAAATCTATAACAAGTCTTTTATGGCGACTTCACAAAAGATTTAAAAAGTCGCTACTAAAAGCCCAAGCGCTTAAGAAAAAAAAATAGACTTTTTGTGGCGACTTTTAGTCGCCACTAAAGAGCTGCTACAAATAAATCAGGCTTTTTAGTGGCAATTAAAAAGTCGCCACTAAAGGTTAAACATCCCAAAACATGTATAATATGCGTATATTTAGTAAGAAATATCCCAAAAAACTCTGAGGCGATTTTTGTATATAATATGTATCATTTTTGTATAAAAATATGTATCAGTACGTATTTGTAATGTATAGAAACTATATAAAATATGAATCACTAAGGTATGTATCATTTTTGTATATAATATGTATCATTTGTGTATATAATGTGTATTATAGAATAGAAAGTTGTATCGTTTTTGTATATAGTATGTATCATTTTTGTATAGAAAGTATATATATAATTTTAACATGTGTATATAAACTGTATCAGTCTTGTATAGAAAGTGTATCATACGTATAAAAAATGTATCATAGAAACTGTATCATTGTGGTATATAATATGTATCACTATTGTATATGTAAAAAAAATATCATATCATTATTGTATAACATGTATACAATAAATGTATAATTAACGTATAATTTATGTATAATAAATGTATGATTAATTCCAGCATATGTGTATAAACTGTATCATTCTTGTATATAAAGTGTATAATTAATTCCAGCATGTGTATATAAACTGCATCATTCTTGTATATAAAGTGTATAATTAATTCCAACATATGTATATAAACAAACTGTATCATTCTTGTATATAACGTGTATGTATAATTCCAACATATGTATATAAAAATGTATCATTCTTGTATACTTAATAAATATACATATATTATAGGCAAAAGTCATAGATAGTCCCCTAAACTTTGCCATTTTCCTGCAGACCTAAGCGAGGGTTATTTTACCTGTTATATAGTAGTAGACGTGAGTCCAAATTCGATCCCATTGGGTAATCTTCTTTTTCAGAATAATTGTAAAAAAAAAGAGTGTAAAACACTTTCCATGACGGGGCCCAACTTCAAATAGAGTGACACATGGCGGTGGGGTCCATCATAATAATTGAAAAATAAATTATACACCCCCTGATTTTCATCTCCTCCCCCCTCCCCCCCGGTACCAAAAAAAAAAAAAAACACACGCACGCGGGGCACCTACCCACCCCAGACCCGTCCCCCCGCCCCGCAATAATTTATTCCTTTGCTTATCTTCTTTGGATCTATCAATATCTTTCTGAAAAAAAAAAAAAGGTGGGCCCGCAACCTTTAATGAGAAGGTAAGATAAAAAAAAAAAGTCAAAGTAATGGTGAATCCTCATTTTCCGGTGAACAAGATGGTAATGCTACTTTTCAGATCTAAAAAGGACAAAGAAAATGGTGGTGAGAAATAACATCCAATTCACAAATTAATTTTTTATAAATAATTAAAAGAAATGAAGTGTTATAATGAAGAAGAAGAAGAGAAAAAGAAGAAGAAGAAGAAGAAGAAGAAGAGAAGAGAACGTACAGTGGAGAACATTTTGGGCAAAAGGGGAGGCGTGGGGTGGGGTCAGGGGACAGACGGGCGGGCGGGGGGGGGGGGGGCAGGTGGGTTAGTTTTTTATTTATTTATCTATTAAATTTTATTTAAAAGAGGTAAAATTTTAACCAAAAAAAAAAAAAATTAAGGAAAAAAAGGTTGTCCACGCGCCCAACAAAAAGTGGACTCAATTGTTGCGCCACGTAGGCACCACGTAGGCAAAAGGTACCTAATGGGATCGAATTAGGATTGGTTTAGGTACCCAATAGGTACAACCCTGGGTTAGGTACCCCCAGAGGAAAATATGGCGAAGTTTAGGGGGCTATCTATGACTTTTGCCTATATTATACATATTTTGAGATATTTCTTACTAAATATACACATATTATACATGTTTTGGGATATTTAACATTTAGTGGTGACGTTTTTGTGGCGACTTAATCGCCACAAAAGGCTTTTTAAGCGCACAGGGTGATAGGCCCTTGACCTTGGCATTATTTTGGGCAGTGATCATTTTTTGACATTAATTTGGGCGCCGGATAACTGTGGTATTAAAAATTGAAATATTAGTCGGAATATGAGATGGTTTAGTTGAATATGTGATTCCTTTTTCCCTTCAATAAAAGGGCCCATTTTGAAAAGAAGATTACAACAAAGCTCATATGAGTTCTTACAACAAAGACTAATACAGATTACAGCCTAAGCTAGAAGATCAGTAACCCAAATGAGTCCAAATCTATTGTACTACAATCTACAAGTCTACAACACCTCTGGACAAGAGTTTGGAAATCGTCATTTCCCATTTCACTGGAGTGAGGAGTCTTTAGATTAATGTCGCGATTTAAGATTTTGTAGTGATGGTAAAACAATTGAGTATTTGAAAAACCTCACCTACGCTGTAATGAGTAAATAAGTTAGAGTAGATTGTGGGAATTAGTTGTATTATTTCAAAATATTAAGAAGATTTATCATAGTTATTAGACATAATCTATGTACCGTGAGTTTATTCGTCTGTGTACACATAGGATCGGTCCTTTTGTTAGAATCTCATATTTGTTGAGACTTAAAAAAAGGACTAATGTTTTGTTTCATGTAGACATAGGACCGGTTGTATTTTTAGAGTCTCATGCGTACTGTGATTTTATTCTTTTATGTAGACAAAGCTCGATTATTTCTCAGTATATACTTCACGAAACTCAAGTATTCTTACTTAATTATTGTAGGAATTCTCTCAAACATATTTCTAATACTATACTAGCGACTCCTCTCATGGATATATATCAGTTGCAATCCCCTTCTCTATAGGAGCCGTTTGGAAATGATTTGAAATCATGTTTGGACATGCAATTTGAATTTTTTAAATTGTATTTTTTCGTATAGACATAAAATCTCACAAGTTGTGAAAACTATCATAACTTTCCCAATTCTTATACAATATCACCAAATGAGCAAGTCATAGTTCATAATAAAATTAATACGCTACTAGAAGGCCTTTCTAAAAAATACAACATCAATTGATCAAATTTTAGTTCAATAAAAAGAAAAATTTAACATGAATAGGAATGTAACTGCTCTTTAATATAATCCTCCCATATAAATAAAGGTTGGTAGAAGTTAATGAGGTTGGTAAATGGTTGGTGTGAGTAATTGTTAAAAATATCTACCAACTTATGGGTCTTTTTGTTTTACAAAATATAAACTTATGGGTCAAGTTTTACATTTAAAATTTTTGAAATCATGATTTGAAATCCCAAATCATGCCATTTTTGGATGATTTGGGATTTCATCTCATGAGATGAAATCGCATGTCCAAACGCTGATTTCATCTCATGACATGAAATCGCATGTCCAAATGCTGATTTCATCTCATGACATGAAACCATGACATGAAATCGCATGTCCAAACGCCTACTAAACCCAACAACTTACGGTACTACAAGCTGCAATTACAAAAAAAATTCTGAGAGAATAGGATATAAAATATCTCAGGGTGGCTTAACGGACTTGGTTGCCTAAATCCGACCTTAGGAAAAATCCTTAAATTTAACTGATAAAAATTTGGAACCTGTTATAAAATAAAGACTATAAAGTAAATATACAGAAAGAAGTATATAGAGAGGAATTGATTGTATATATAACTTCTACAAATGAACTCATATTTATAGGAGGAAATAAGTTAACAACTTGGTGGCCACACATACTTGGTGGGCAAGTATTCTTGGTGCCCAAGTTCATGTGATGGGCATCCAACTTACAACACTCCCCCTTGGATGTTCATTAATTAGATGATGTGCCTCGTTAAGACCTTATTAGGAAAAACCCTATGGGACAAAAAAGACCTAATGAAGGAAAAAGAGTACACATATATAGTAATACGCTTTGAGGAAGTACCTATTCCGTTAAAAAACCTTACCAAGAAAACCCGTAGGACAAAGCTTGGTTAAGGAAAAAAAGTACAACACGTATTTCACTCCCCGACGAAGACCAATTCGGATGTCGGAGTCTTCGCGTTCCCAATCTTGAATATCATTTTCTCAAGAGTTGAAGTTAGCAAACATTTGGTGAACAAATGCGGGATTGTCAACACGAGCAGTTGTTGCACATCAATATTACCATTCTTGCGGAAGTCATGTGTGAAGAATAACTTTGGTGAGAAATGTGCTTCGTTCTATCTCCTTTTATGAGACCTCCTTTTAATTGAGCTATGCATGCAGCATTATCTTCATATAATACTATGGGTATTTTTGTATCACACTTCAAGACACATATTTCTCTGATGAAATGTATCACTGATCTCAACCACACACATTCTCTACTTGCTTGAATAACGATTATCTCGAGCTGATTGGAAGAAGTAACGACAATGGTAGCTGCTTTGTAGATCGCCATGATATAAACGGATACCTCGCATGTAAACGGAATGCTTGTTTGAGATCGAGCTTTATGTGGATCGGATAAATAACACGCATCTGCGCAACTTGACAAGATCTGTACTACCTTTGTTAGTATAAAACCGAGACCCATGCTATTGGTTCCTTAAGATAACACAATATATGCTTAA
The DNA here is from genome assembly GCF_029784015.1 of Lycium ferocissimum. NCBI lineage: Eukaryota > Viridiplantae > Streptophyta > Magnoliopsida > Solanales > Solanaceae > Lycium > Lycium ferocissimum. The sequence continues at coordinate 36,810,380 of NC_081343.1, forward strand.
CTTTCGTTCCAATGTCTTCGTGTAGGAGAAGAGCTATATCTTTGTTAGCAAATTAACAAAGAACGCTATGTCGGGTCTTGTAGCATTAGCAAGATACATAAGTGCACCAGTTGCACTACAAGATATGGTACTTCGGGACCAGAAGCTCTTCGTTTTATTCTTGAAATCGGAACGGATCTTTACTCACTTCAAGTGAGTGAACAACATTGGAGTACTTAAAGGATGCGCATTGTCCATGAAAATCATTTTAAAACTTTTTCGGTATAAGCAGGTTGATGGATAAAGATCTCATCTGCTAAATGTTCAACCTGCAAACCAAGACAAAATTTTGTTTTTCCGAGATCTTTCATCTCAAATTCTTTCTTTAACTATTCAATCGCCATTTAGAGCTTTTCTGGAGTTCCAATTAGGTTTATGTCATCAACATAAACAACAAGTACAACGAACTCTGATTTTGTTTTCTTAATAAAAACACATGGACAAATGACATCATTTATATAACCTTCATTTGGCAAATATACACTGAGGCGATTGTACCACATGCGCCCCTGATTGTTTTAGACCATACAACGATCTTTGTAATCTGATTGAATACATCTCCCGAGACTTTGAACTAATTGCTTTAGGCATTTTAAATCCTTCAGGAATTTTCATATAGATTTCATTATCAAGTGAGCCATAAAGGTAAGCTGTAACCACATCCATCAGATGTATTTCAAGGTTTTCATGTACAACTAAACTGACGAGATATCGAAATGTTATGCCATCCATAACGGGTGAATATGTTTCTTCATAGTCGATACTGGGTCTTTTAGAGAATCCTTGTGCGATAAGGCGTGCTTTGTATCTCACAATTTCATTTATCTCATTCCTTTTTCGCACAAGGACCCATTTGTGGCCAACTGGTTTTACACCATTAAGCGTTTGGACTACCGGTCCAAAAACCTCACGTTTGGCAAGTGAATTCAATTCTGATTGAATTGCCTCTTGCCATTTTGGCCAATCATATCTTCGTCGACATTCTTCGACGTAGTTGAGGTTCGATCCTCAATGTCTTTCATAATATTCAGTGCAACATTATATGTAAAAACATTATCCACCATAATCTTCGATCGATTCAAATCTATCCCATCACCAAAAGAACTCAATGATAGTTCTTTACTCACTTGACTCTCGGGTTCCCTAATATCTTCAGGAGTATCATGATTAATCAGATCTTGAATATCTTCATGATATTCTTTCATAGTGTCACTTTGATCATTTTTCGTGTTTCTTTTTCTTGGATTTTTATCCTTAGAACCCAATGGCCTACCACGCTTCAGGCGTGTATGAGATTCAGAGGCTATGACACTAGTAGATTGTCCCTTTGGGACATCAATTAAGATAGGCACATTCTCTGCAGGGATATGTGACTTAATTATTCTTTTCAAATCAGTAAATGTGTCTCGCATTTGATTTGCTATTTTTTGCAAGTGAATGATCTTCTGGATCTCCTGTTCACATATAGGGGCACGTGAATCAAACTGATATAGTGATGAAACTCTCCACGCAATTTCTATTTTGATTTCTTTTCTCTCTCCCCCTAATTGTGGAAAATTTGTTTCATCAAATCGACGATCGAAATCGAGCAGTGAATAAATCTTCCGTCAATGGCTCAAGATAGCGAATAATAGAGGGTGATTCAAACCCAACATATATTCCTAACCTTATTTGGGGGCCCATCTTAATGTGTTGCGGTGGTGCTATTGGCACATATACAGGACAGCCAAAGATTCAGAGATGAGCAATATGTTACACCTCTCATTTTTATGGTAGGAAAAACTTATGACTTTCTAGTCAGGTATGCCTCGAAATGGAGATTTGTACCCGAGTATTGAGATGCTAAGTATTTTACCCCGTGTATGGAGGTACTACCAGGTATTCCAGGTATATTACAGGATTAGAAGTTGAACGGATTGAACCGACGCAGGCTGAGCAGATTCAGGGAAATCTGCAGACACCAGACATTATGTAAGGCTAGTCCGTTCTTTTTCTAAGACATGATTCCTATGACATGACTCCCTTTATCTTTCCATGACCTTCTTACATTCTGAAAAATATGAGTCAATGTTTATAAAGAGTTTCTTATGAGACAAGATAAGAGATATGTCGAGAGTATGATAATGATATGATATTTCCATGAAGCTAATGATCCTTGTACGATTCTTTGATGTTATTCATTATTGCTAGACCCACCTTATGATGCTAGTTCCTTCAAGGTGAGATATGATTATTATGATGACTCCATAATGGAATCGGGGGTTCTCGACCTTACGTCACCCCGACATAGTTATAGGTTGTCTTTGAGTTCTAACGTATACTTTATGATAAGTATATGAGGATATGATTACACCGTGCCTAGATGGCCGGACATGTCACCGCGAAGGCGGGCTACATATGATTACACCGTGCCTAAAGGGCCGGACATGACACCACTAGTGGGCGGCGTGCGATGGTTACCCGGACGCAGGTTAATAATGATTGTATATGTGATACGTATGACATGTGTTTTCTTTTAAAGGTTAAGCAGGTTATATCCTCATCTCATGCTTTATGATCTCTTTATTATGTTAGTGTTATTCATGCCTTACACACTCGGTACATTTATCGTACGCGTCCTTTCTTTTATGGACGCTGTGTTCATGCCCACAGGTAGACAGGGAGGTGACCCAGGTTCATAGGAGCTGATCAGCGGACTTACAGGCGCACTCCATTATTTCGGGGGTGCTATTTATGGTACATTCTTTTGTGTATATATTTAGGCATGACGGGGTCCGGTCCCGTCCTTATGTTTAGTACTTTAGTAGAGGCTCGTAGATATGTAGGTGTGGGTAGTAGATGTCCCAGATGATCAGATTGTGTGTTTGTATATTATTTTGATAGCCCGAGGGCCTTATGCATATGATTGGAAATATGTTTTTGGAGGTGATAAAGGTTTCCTTATGGCCAGTTGTGTTGAGAATAGTAAATGCATTTAAGATGAGTATGATGATTAGCATGAGTGGTGCTCGGTAGTCAGTTCCGGCTACCCGTCATGGCCCGTAGGCGGGTCGTGACAAAAGTGGTATCAGAGCAGTTCCATCCTAGGGTGTGTCTACGAGCCGTGTCCAGTAGAGTCTTGTTTATGGGTGTGAAGCGCGCCACACTTATAAGCAAGAGGCTGCGGGGTATCTTGGAAAAATGACCATTATTCTTCTTACTAGATCGTGCGATAGAGCCATCTTATAAGATTTTCTCCTCCCTAATTGTGCATTATGATTTCAGCGATGCCGCCAAAGAGAAAAACTACAGCCGCTCCGAAGGGTAGGGCTATGACAGAAAGGAGGATAGAAAGGGAGCCGCCAGTGAATATAGAAGAAGGTGAATCTCAAAATGAGACTCCATATAATACCTCACACACTCCGCCTAATTTAGAAGAGCAAGAGGGGGCTTCAGTTCCAACTCCTGTACCTCCAGTTCCTCCACCGGGTGCTTCGGGTCAACAAATGACCGAAGCTATTTAGTTGTTGACGCAGTTAGTTACCGCTCAGGCACAGCGGCAGAGTACAGGTTCAGGTGACAGGGCGACTAGTGCTAGAGCCCGTGATTTTATGAGTTTAAACCCTCCAGAGTTTTTCGGGTCAAAACCGGATGAAGACCCACAAGGTTTTATTGATGAGATGTTAAGAACATTGAAAATTATCCATGCCTCCGATACTGAATCTGTGGAGTTAGCATCTTATAAAATCCAGGATGTAGCGGTCCTTTGGTATAATAACTGGATATCTTCGAGAAAGGAAAATGCACCTTCCCCGGTTTGGCAGGAATTTGTGGATGCTTTTCTTCGTCATTATTTGCCACCCAAGGTTCGAAGGGCCTGTGCGGATAGGTTTCTGAATCTAAAGAAAGGGAATATGAGTGCTTGGGAGTATAGCCTTCACTTTAATTCATTGGCTAGGTATGCTCCAACTATGGTAGCTGATGTGGGAGATAGAGTACATAGGTTTGTGAGTGGCTTGGGGCCACATTTGTTTAAAGATTGCTTGACAGCTTCATTGCAAGAAGGGATGGATATTTTTCGTATTCAGGCCCACGCCCAGAACTTAGAAGAGCAGCAACATCCGCAAAAGGGTGAGCGCGATATTGATAGAGGGCAGAGTAAGAGGGCCAGATCTGTTATTGCTGGCAGCGACTATAGAGGGGGATCGAGGCAGTCATATTCTAGACATTCAGGCCAGTCGGCGACTAGTGCACCTCCCCTGTTTGCAAGCAGGAGATTTGACCGCTCAATTCATTCAGGACAGGGTCAGAGCTCGAGAGCTTCGGGTTCTCAGTTGGGAGGTGATTATAGTCAGAGGAGACCACCGATTCCGCGATGTAGTCAGTGCAGAAAGTTACATTCGGGCCCGTGTCGCCGGGGGTTCGATGCTTGTTATGTTTGTGGACGAATCGGGGCACTTGATGCGTGATTGTCCCTCGAGGTATCTTAGAGGTGGGGTTAAGCCTACAGGATCAGCAGCTGGTTCTTCCTCATCTGTGCGCCCGATAGGGCAGATTCCCAGATTCCAGCAGGCCGTGGTAGGGGCAGAGGGGGAGAGTCCAGTTCAGGTGGCACTCAGCCCCGTATTTATGCTCTAGCCGGATGTCAGGATCTTGAGTCTTCCCCAGATGTGGTTACAGGTATATTGAATATATTCTCTCATGATATTTATGCATTGATTGATCCGGGTTCCACGTTGTCTTATATCACTCCGTATATTGTTGATCGTATTGGGGTGAAACCCGATCCAATAAAACCTTTTGAGGTATCTACTCCGGTTGGTGATCCCGTAATAGCTAGACAAGTATACAAGAATTGTGTGATTGTGATATGTGATCGTCAGACTAAAGTTGATTTAGTTGAGCTGGAAATGTTAGATTTTGACGTGATTATGGGCATGGATTGGTTGGCCTCTTGTTATGCCAATGTCGATTGTAGAACGAAAGTAGTTCGATTCCAATTCCCGAGAGACGTACTTGAATGGAAAGGTAACACATCATCTCCAAAGGGTAGGTTTATTTCCTATCTCAAGGCGAGGAAGATGATCGCCAAAGGCTATACTTATCATCTAGTACGAGTTCACACCGAAGAAGCAAAGCCGACTTTTCAATGCATCCCCGTAGTAAATGAATTTCCGGATGTATTTCCAGACGAACTTTCAGGCCTTCCTCCGGAAAGAGAGATTTATTTTGCTATTGATGTGTTGCCGGACACCAAGCCTATTCCTCCTTACCGAATGGCTCCTGCAGAATTGAAAAAGCTGAAGGCGCAATAGAAAGATTTGCTTGAGAAAGGATTTATTAGGCCCAGTTCATCATGTGGGGAGCACCTGTCCTATTTGTGAGAAAGAAAGATGGTTCTCTACGGATGTGCATCGATTATAGGTAGCTGAACAAGGTAACGATAAAGAATAAATATCCGCTTCCAAGGATCGATGATTTGTTTGACCAACTACAGGGTGCCAAATGGTTTTCCAAAATAGATCTGAGGTCAGGTTATCATCAAGTGAGGGTTAGAGAAGAAGATATTCCTAAAACAGCTTTCAGAACGAGATATGGCCACTATGAATTTCGGGTGATGTCATTTGGATTGACTAATGCTCTGGCGCTGTTTATGAATTTGATGAATAATGTATTCAGGCCTCTTTTAGATCTATTTGTAATCGTGTTCATTGATGATATTTTAGTATACTCTTGGGCAGAGGCCGAGCATGCAGACGATTTACGTATTGTCCTTAGAATTCTTCGAACTCGAGAATTGTATGCAAAATTTTCAAAATGCGAGTTTTGGCTTAATTCTGTGACCTTTCTGGGCCATATCGTCTCAGCAGATGGCATTCGAGTTGATACTCAGAAAATTAAAGCTGTGAAGACTTGGCCAAGGCCCACAATACCTACAGAAGTCCGTAGTTTTCTGGGATTGGCAGGTTATTATAGAAGATTTATGGAAGGGTTTTCCGCTATTTCAGCACCATTCACAAAGCTAACTCAGAAATCAACGAAATTTCAATGGACTGATGCTTGTGAACACAGTTTCCAAAAATTGAAAGATAGATTGGCTTAGGCCCCAGTTCTGACATTCCAGAAGGACCAGACCGTTATGTTGTATATTGTGATGCCTCCGGTGTGGGGTTAGGTTGTGTGTTGATGCAGCACGGTAAAGTCATCGCCTATGCTTCAAAGCAGTTCCGAAAACTTGAAAAGAATTATCCGACCCATGATCTTGAATTGGCCGCAGTTATTCATGCACTAAAGATGTGGATACACTATTTGTATAGCGTTCATGTTGACGTTTATACAGATCACAAGAGTCTCCAATATATCTTCAAGCAGAAGGAGTTAAACCTACGGTAGAGACGGTGGTTGGAATTACTGAAAGATTATGATGTAAGTATCTTATACCACCTCGGAAAGACAAATGTAGTAGCTGATGCACTTAGCCGTAAATCAATGGGAAGTTTATGTGAGGTACCTTCGGAGAAGAAAGAATTAATTCGTGAGCTCCACCAACTAGCCAACCTTGGAGTTCGCCTAATTGATTCAGGCAATGCAGGAATTGGTATTCATAACCCAACCGTTTCATCCTTAGATATGGAGGTGAGAGAGCGCCACTATGACGACCCTCAGTTGGGTCACTACAGAGATACCTTTTATGAGAAAGAGAAGTCGTCATTTGAAGTTTCTACAGATGGAGTTCTTAGATACCGAGACAGGCTATGTGTTCCAAATGTTGCGGGACTACGTCGTCGAATTCTAGAAGAAGCTCATTACTTCGGTATTCTATTTACCCAGGGGCGACAAAGATGTATCAAGATCTTAAGCTAATGTATTGGTGGGATGGAATGAAGAAGGACAAAGCAGGATTTGTAGCTCAATGTCCAAACTGCCAATAAGGGAAAATCGAACATCAAAAGCCAGGAGGATTATTGTAAGCTATGGAGATTCCAACTTGAAAATGGGAAGTGATTAACATGAATTTCATTGTGGGGCTACCTCGTTCCCGAAGCAAGTATGATTCCATATGGGTGATCGTGGACAGACTCACGAAATCAGCCCATTTTCTTCCAGTCAGAACCACATATTCGGCAGAAGATTATGCAAGGTTGTATCTTAAAGAGATTGTGCGACTTCATGGTGTCCCGGTGTCCATTATCGGCGCGGAGGAGCACAAATTACAGCTAAATTTTGGAAGTCTTTCCAAGAAGGTTTGGGTACTCAGGTACGGCTTAGCACAGCGTTTCATCCACAAACTGATGGGCAAAGCCGAACGCACTATTCAGACCTTGGAGGACATGTTGCAGGCATGTGTGCTAGATTTCGGGGGTAGTTGGGATGACCACATACCTCTCGTTGAGTTTGCATACAACAACAGCTATCATTCCAGTATTCAAATGGCCCCGTATGAAGCTCTATATGGAAGGAAGTGTAGATCCCCAATTGGGTGATTTGAAATAGGAGAGGTATAGCTAATAGGCCCTGAGTTGATTCAACAAGCAGTGGTGAAGGTCAAGGTTATCCGAGATCAACTAGTGACAGCCCAAAGTCGCCAGAAATCTTACGCGGACAACCGTCGGCGAGACTTAGAATTTCAAGTTGATGATTGGGTATTCTTAAAGGTATCACCGATGAAAGGTGTGATGAGATTTGGCAAGAAGGGAAAATTGAGTCCTCGATACATTGGATCTTATAAGATTGTCCGCAGGATAGGCCGAGTAGCATATGAACCGGACTTACCCTCAGAACTTGAATTAGTCCATCCAGTTTTTCACGTATCAATGCTCCGTAAGTGTGTCGGAGATCCTACTAGAATTGTGCCGATAGCGGATGTTCAAATTATAGAAAAGTTAGCTTATGAAGTTAAGGGCAAAGTCTTTTGGAGAAATAAAAACCGGTTTTGCTATACTAGAAATAGGCAAGTACGAGGGGCTTAGAAATAAAGAAGTAGCCTCGGTTAAGGTCTTGTGGCGGAATATAATAATCGAGAAAAATGACTTGGTGTTGTGACGGAAGAAAACATGAAGTCCAAGTACCCGCAATTTTTTATTTCAAAAATATTATAGGAGAGATCCAAAATGAAACATCAATATTACAAGGTATGTATGCTTTCTTTTTATAAGCTATATTGGTCGTGTGTGGCCATAGTTCCTTACTATTGTATTGTAGCCCCGTGAGGCATTGTTGGAGGAATGGGGTTGAGAGAGAGAGGCATATTCTTTATTCCTTGTAACTCTCCACGGGAAGATGTTTCCCATGATGGTGAACGGACACTTATATTACGAAGGGATCCGTACAAAGTTTATGCCCGACGGAAGCAATTAATTTTTATATATATATATATATATATATATATATATATATATATGCTCCCACTTAACATTCGAGGATCGAATGTTTCAAAGGGGATAAGAATGTTTATACAATTCTCATTTTTATGGTGCAGGAAAAACTACCCGGATAAATTTTCATTCATGCGTGGAATTGAATAAATGAAGGGAAAGGATTACGGGTATCGAATCGATGAAGTGTCGAATTAGTTTCGAGAAGGACCCGTCAGCCATATATGGACTTAGACCCTTCGTCAACAGGTAGCCTGAAGCAAAGGATCGCTCTGTCACGAGATGCGACGCCATATGCGACTCGCATGTTGAACATGCGAATCGCAGGTGAAGCAGGCAGCCATCGCAGGTCGTGCCAGTGAGAAGTGGTTCTCTGGCACCATCTGCGACACGAAATGCGACTCGCATGTGTGACATGCGACTCGCATGTAGTGTCGCATGTTGTGCCCAGCCAGAGCCCTTCTCTGTCAACAGATGCGACGCGAGGTGCGACTCGCAGGCGTGACATGCGACTCGCATGTAGTGTCGCATGTCATGCCGATTCAGATTTTGCTGAACACCTTTAAATAGATCCAATTCGTCCAACATTTCATTTTTCTCCATTTTGTGACCTAGAAAACCTCTAGAACTCTCTCTAATATTCATCTACAAGAAAACCCAAAGGAAATCCATGATCAATAACATCAAAACCATGAACCAAGAGTGTGAGACCTAAGTAGAAGTCATCTTCTCCAAGGAATCCCAAGAAAGAAGAAGTAGGGTTTTGGAGCTAAGGAAGTATTCTCATCCAAGGCTTGTCCAAGCATCATCCAAGGTAAGATTCATGACTATCCTACGTGATTTAAGGTGTTGTAAGGCTAAGAAACATGGATTGTAGAAAAGCATAAGGAATGGGTCTTGAATGGGTGAATAGTGCCCTAAATGATGGTAGTTGGATAGAATCATAAATGATGATATGCTATGATTGTAAATATGTTGTAAATGATGTTTTAGCTATGAAATGAGTATTGTATATGCGAAAATGCGACGATGAGCTATATTCATGAATGAAGGGAAACTAGAGAAATTGGTTGGTTATGCTCAATGTATCCGAATGTCGATTATTAATTGTAATGTTGTGAACGTTGTTGTGAATGATGGAAGTTGATATAGAACATGGGAAGAGTAGTATAAACAAAGGAAGTGCTGTCCAATTCTCCCTAGAATGTGTAGAACAATCTTATAGTCGATTAACTAATGCTAGTTCAAATCCTCTCATGAAGGTGACGACGTGGCATCGAAAGAGAATAGGAGGACGATAGCTTAGCTAAACGACCAGGTATGTGAGGCTAGTCCTTTCTTTCCAATGGCATGAATCCTATAGTGGAAGTTCTTTCGCTCTTCATGAGTTGATGTATTCCAAGAAGCTAAAAGCCTAGATCCATAAATGTCTATATAAGATAAGAGATATGATATGATGAAGCCATATTGATAATGATGCTATTCATCTTTTCTACTCACCTCATATGTTGATTCCTTCGAGGTGAGGCGATTTGCTTATAATTGTTCATAGTAAGGTAGGGGATTCACGACCTTCCGTCGCCCCGATAGAACACAGTCAGCTACGGTCCTTTGCATATATATATATGATAAGTACATTATTATGAGCAGTATATGACAGAAGCATAACATGATAAGTATAAGAGTATGATATGAGCATATTAGAAGCATGTCATGAGCATTGCATACCGCGCCTAGTTGGCGGGCGGTCACCGCCAAGGGCGGGCGGCTATACGATATACCATGGCCGATTGGCATGGGCGGACACCACTAGTGGGCGGCATGAGATGATACCGGACGCGGGATGCACGGACGCGGGCTAATACTATTGAGCATTACACCGTACCGATAAGGACGGGCGGTTAGCATATTGTGCACACATGAGATCATGATGAGTATGAGTAAGACAGCATGCATTATTTATTTTATAATTGTCAGTCAGATTCAGATATATCATATTGATGTCAGCATTTTGTTATCCCTGTTCTCCTCATTGTTTATGTCTCTCATACTCAGTACATTATTCGTACGACGTCCGTTTCTTGGACGCTGTGTTCATGCCCACAGGTAGGCAGGGAGCTGAGCTTGACCCAGATCTATAGTTCTGACAGCTGACTGAGAGCACTCCATTGTTCGGAGGTGCTTATGGCTATTCTTTTGTTGTATATATATGTATATTCATTTTGGGTATAACGGAGCCTTGTTCCGTATATATGTAGAGTCTGTCAGTAGAGGCTCGTAGATACGCAGTGTGGGTTAGATGGTCTTTTGAGATAACATTGCATTATATATGTCAGTTATTTTGGCCGAAAGGCATTTGTATATAAAGCAGTTATGTTCTTATATAATTCATGATTTTCTATAAATTTATGCATTAGTGAGCAGAGAGCTTTAATAGAGGAATGATGAAGAATAGAATGAGAGGTGCTCGTGGGTAGCCTCGGGTACCCGTCGCGGCCCCTAGCTGGGTCGTGACAAAAGTGGTATCAGAGCAGTTCGTCCTAGGAAGTGTCTATGAGCCGTGTCTAGTAGAGCTTTGTTTATGGTGTGTTGCGCGCCACACTAATAAACAAGGGGCTACAGGGCATTTAGGAAAATGACCGTCTTTCTTCTTATGAAATCGTGCGATAGAGCTATGTATAAGATGGTATTCCCCCTAATAGTGCATTGTGATTTCAGAGATGCCGCCAAAAGGAAAAGCTAAGACCGCCCAGAAGGGCAAAGCTACGACAAAGAGGCGGGCAGAAAGAGAGCCGCATGTTAATGTTGAGGAAGGAGAGTCCCATCATGAGGCTTCACCTAGTGCCTCTACTACTCCTCCCGTTACAGAAGGGGCTTCTATTCCAGTTCCTCCACCAACAGCTTCGGGTCAACAAGTAGCCGAGGCTATTAATTTATTGACACAGTTGGTTGCCGCTCAGGCACAAAGGCAAAATGCGGGGCCGAGTGACCGATCATCTAGTACGAGAGCTCGTGATTTCATGGTCCTAAATCCCCCGGAATTCTTTGGGTCAAAGCCGGAGGAAGACCCGCAAACTTTCATTGATGAAATGTCCAGGACTTTGCAGATTATTCATGCTTCTGAGACCGAGTCCGTGGAGTTGGCTTCTTATAGACTCCGCGATGTGGCGGTGTTGTGGTACAAGAGTTGGGTAGCAACAAGAGGTGAAAATGCATCCCCTCCCGTGTGGCAAGAGTTTGAGGATGCCTTTATTCGTCACTACTTACCACCCGAAGTTCGCCGAGCTAGAGCGGACAGATTTCTGAACCTAAAGCAAGGGGGCATGAGCGCCCGAGAGTATAGTATGAGGTTCAATTCTTTGGCCAGGTATGCTTCGGCTTTGGTGGCCGACATGGGTGATCGGGTTTATCGCTTTGTGAGTGGACTAGGGCCACATATATATAAAGACTGTTTGACGGCCTCTTTGCAAGACGGGATGGACATTTCTCGAATACAGGCCCATGCTCAGAATCTTGAAGAACGGCAACCGCCCCAAAGAAGTGATCGTGACAATGACCGCAGACAGGGCAAGAGGGCCAGATCTATGGGGGCGAGTAGTGAGTACAGAGGAGGACCGAGACAGACGTATTCTAGGCACTCAGGTCAGTCTGCCGCCAGTGCGCCTCCTAGGTTCCCAGATAAGAGGGTTGATCGCCCTTTCCAGGCAGGACAGGGCCAGAGTTCGAGGGCCCCTGATTCTCAGTCTAGAGGGGACTATAGTCAGCAGAGACCTTCAGTACCACGGTGCAGACTGTGTGGTAGATTGCATTCCGACGGTGCGCCCGGGTTCGGATGCTTGTTATACTTGTGGGCGAGTTGGTCATATGATGAGAGATTGCCCAGCAGCGAGAGGCAGGGGTGGGACTCAGTCTACAGGGTCAGTAGCGGGTTCGTCTTCAGCACGCCCGACAGCACAGACTTCACAGATTGCAGCAGGCAGAGGTAGAGGTAGAGGGGGAGTATCTACTCCAGGAGGTGCCCAGGCCCGTGTTTATGCATTAGCGGGTCGACAGGATCTTGAGTCCTCCCCAGATGTTGTTACAGGTACCTTGATTTTATTCTCTCGCGATGTATATGCTCTGATTGATCCGGGTTCTACCTTTTCATACATTACTCCGTATATTGCCGATTGTGTTGGGGTGAGACCCGAGTCGATTAAACCTTTTGAGGTGCTCACTCCGGTTGGTGATCCCGTAATAGCAAGACAAGTATATAGAGATTGCGAGGTGATTATATGTGATCGTCAGACAAGGGCTGATTTGATTGAACTAGAGATGATTGATTTTGACGTAATCATGGGTATGGATTGGTTGGCATCATGCTATGCTAATGTTGATTGCCGAACGAAAGTGGTCCGATTCCAATTCCCGGGAGAGCCTGCACTTGAATGGAAGGGTAATACAGCTTCTCCAAAGGGTAGGTTTATTTCCTACCTTAAGGCGAGAAAGATGATCGCTAAAGGCTATATCTATCACCTAGTTCGGGTGCACGACATGGAGGCGAAGAACCAACTTTTCAGTCAGTTCCGGTAGTAAATGAGTTTCCGGATGTATTTCCAGATGAACTTCCAGGCCTTCCTCCAGAAAGAGAGGTTGATTTCTCTATTGATGTATTACCAGATACCGAGCCTATTTCTATTCCTCCTTACCGAATGGCTCCAGCAGAATTGAAAGAACTAAAGGTTCAGTTGAAGGATTTGCTTGAAAAGGGATTCATTAGGCCCAGCTCATCACCGTGGGGAGCCCCAGTCTTGTTCGTGAGAAAGAAGGACGGTTCCCTACGAATGTGCATTGATTATAGACAGTTGAACAAAGTAACGGTGAAGAACAGGTATCCGCTTCCAAGGATCGATGACTTATTCGATCAACTGCAAGGTTCTAAGTGGTTTTCCAAGATAGACCTGAGATCGGGATATCATCAAGTGAGGATCAGAGAAGAAGATATTCCCAAAACAGCCTTCAGAACGAGATATGGCCACTACGAATTCCGAGTGATGTCGTTCGGATTGACGAATGCTTTCCGCTGTGTTTATGAACCTGATGAATAATGTGTTCAGGCCTTTCCTAGATCTGTTTGTGATAGTCTTTATTGACGATATTCTGGTATATTCCCGTACAAAATCTGAACATGTCGATCATCTAAGGATTGTTCTTGGTGTCCTCCGAGCCCGGAAATTGTATGCTAAATTTTCGAAGTGTGAGTTCTGGTTGAATTCGGTAGCCTTTACGGGTCATGTTATTTCGAGCGATGGTGTCCGAGTAGACACTCGAGAAGATAGAAGGCTGTAAAGACTTGGCCAAGGCCTACAACGCCCACGGAAGTTCGTAGTTTTCTTGGGTTGGCGGGGATATTATAGAAGATTTGTAGAGGGCTTTTCGTCTATTTCGGCGCCATTAACAAAGCTAACTCGAAGTCGGCTAAATTCCGGTGGAGTGAAGCTTGCGAGCGTAGTTTTCAAGAGCTTAAGGATAGGCGACTTCGGCCCGGTGCTTACACTCCCGAAGGATTAGACGGCTACGTGGTATATTGTGATGCCTCCGGCGTCGGACTAGGATGTGTGTTAATGCGGCATGGGAAGGTTATTGCATATGCATCGAGACGATTGCGGAATCATGAAAGAAACTATCCGACTCATGATCTTGAATTGGCCGCGGTTATTCACGCCTTGAAGATATGGAGACACTACTTGTATGGTGTTCGGGTTGACATTTATACGGATCACAAAAGCCTTCAATATATTTTCAAGCAGAAGGAGTTGAATTTGCGACAAGCGGCGATGGTTAGAGCTATTGAAAGATTATGATGTAAACATTTTATATCATCCCGGTAAGGCAAATGTGGTGGCGGATGCTCTCAGCCGCCGGTCAATGGGTGAATTGTATGGAGTTACTCCGGAGAAGCGAGAAATGGTTCGTGAACTCCACCAACTAGCAAGTCTTGGCGTGCGTGCAATTGATTCGGGTGATGCAAGTGTCCGCATCAATGACCCCACAGTTTCCTCTTTAGATATGGAAGTAAAGGAGCGACAGTATGAGGACCCTCAGTTAAGTCATTACCGAGAACAAGCTCATGGAAAGGAAAAGTCTCCATTCGAAGTTTCTTTAGAAGGGGTTCTTAGATATCGGGACAGGTTATGTGTACCGAATGTGGCAAGCTTGCGCCAGCGAATTTTAGAGGAAGCCCATTATTCTCGGTATTCCATTCATCCGGGTACAACCAAGATGTACCACGATCTTAAGTTGATGTATTGGTGGGATGGCATGAAGCGAGATATAGCCGAGTTCGTAGCACAGTGTCCGAATTGCCAGCAGGTAAAAGCAGAACATCAGAAACCAGGAGGGTTACTACAGGCTATAGAGATACCAACTTGGAAATGGGAAGTGATCAACATGGATTTCGTTGTGGGACTACCCCGTTCTCGTAGTAAGTATGATTCTATATGGGTGATCGTGGACAGACTGACAAAAGCAGCCCACTTTCTTCCAGTCAGGACTACCTACGCGGCAGAAGATTATGCCAGATTATATATCAAGGAGGTTGTGCGACTCCATGGAATTCCATTATCTATTATCACGGATAGAGGAGCCCAATTTACAGCCAAATTCTGGAAGTCCTTTCAAGAAGGGTTAGGCACTCAAGTGAAGCTTAGCACAGCTTTCCATCCGCAGACCGATGGACAAGCCGAGCGCACCATTCAGACTTTAGAAGATATGCTGCGAGCATGCGTATTGGATTTTGGTGGAAGTTGGGACGACCATTTACCGCTAATCGAGTTTGCATATAACAATAGCTATCACTCCAGCATTCAGATGGCTCCATACGAGGCTTTATATGGGAGAAAATGCAGATCTCCAATTGGATGGTTCGAGACAGGGGAAGCACGGTTAATAGGTCCCGAATTGATTCAAGAAGCGGTGGAGAAGGTTACAATGATCCGAGATCGATTGTTGACAGCTCAAAGCCGTCAGAAGTCCTATGCAGATAATCGCCGACGAGGCTTGGAATTTCAAGTCGGTGACTGGGTATTTTTGAAGGTGTCACCAATGAAAGGGGTGATGAGATTTGGCAAGAAAGGAAAGCTAAGCCCTAGGTACATCGGACCCTATGAAATTATTAGCAAAGTGGGTCAGGTTGCTTACAAGTTGAATTTACCTTCGGAGCTTGAATCAGTCCCCAGTATTTCATGTTTCGATGCTCCGCAAATGCGTTGGAGACCCAACAAGAATTATCCCGGAAAAGGATGTGCAAGTGACGAGAAACCGACTTATGAAGAAGTGCACAATCGCCATTTTAGATAGACAAGTAAAGAGGCTTCGAAATAAGAAGGTCGTTTCGATTAAAGTCTTGTGGCGGACCAACAACCGGAAGAAATGACTTGGGAAGCGAGAGGAGCGAGATGAGATTCAAATACCCCTATTTATTCCAGCCCGGAAGAAGTACAAGACGAAACGCCGACAATATAAGGTATGTTCATTTAAATTTTTCGTTGTTGGTCGAGTGTGGCCATAGTTGTGATGATATTGCGTTGTAGCCCTGCGTGAGGCAATGATATTTTGGGTTCTTTGTGACGGAGGTTGGTAGTGCCCGATTACGGGGGGAAACTCTGGCGAAATTTTTCTAGGATCCCCGAGTATTTTAACATTCGAGGACGAATGTTCCCAAGGGGGGAGAATGTTACACCCCGGATAAATTTTCATTCATGCGTGGAATTGAATAAATGAAGGGAAAGGATTACGGGTATCGAATCGATGAAGTGTCGAATTAGTTTCGAGAAGGACCCGTCGGCATATATGGACTTAGACCCTTCGTCAACGGGTAGCACGAAGCAAAGGATCGCTCTGTCACGAGATGCGACGCCATATGCGACTCGCATGTTGAACATGCGAATCGCGGTGAAGCGAGCACCATCGCGGGTCGTGCCGGTGAGAAGTGGTTCTGCGGCACCATCTGCGACACGAAGTGCGACTCGCATGTGTGACATGCGACTCGCATGTAGTGTCGCATGTTGTGCCCGGCCGAGCCCTTCTCTCGTCAACGATGCGACGCGAGGTGCGACTCGCGGGCGTGACATGCGACTCGCATGTAGTGTCGCATGTCATGCCGATTCGCATTTTGCTGAACACCTTTAAATAGATCCAATTCGTCCAACATTTCATTTTTCTCCATTTTGTGACCTAGAAAACCTCTAGAACTCTCTCTAATATTCATCCACAAGAAAACCCAAAGGAAATCCATGATCAATAACATCAAAACCATGAACCAAGAGTGTGAGACCTAAGTAGAAGTCATCTTCTCCAAGGAATCCCAAGAAAGAAGAAGTAGGGTTTTGGAGCTAAGGAAGTATTCTCATCCAAGGCTTGTCCAAGCATCATCCAAGGTAAGATTCATGACTATCCTACGTGATTTAAGGTGTTGTAAGGCTAAGAAACATGGATTGTAGAAAAGCATAAGGAATGGGTCTTGAATGGGTGAATAGTGCCCTAAATGATGGTAGTTGGATAGAATCATAAATGATGATATGCTATGATTGTAAATATGTTGTAAATGATGTTTTAGCTATGAAATGAGTATTGTATATGCGAAAATGCGACGATGAGCTATATTCATGAATGAAGGGAAACTAGAGAAATTGGTTGGTTATGCTCAATGTATCCGAATGTCGATTATTAATTGTAATGTTGTGAACGTTGTTGTGAATGATGGAAGTTGATATAGAACATGGGAAGAGTAGTATAAACAAAGGAAGTGCTGTCCAATTCTCCCTAGAATGTGTAGAACAATCTTATAGTCGATTAACTAATGCTAGTTCAAATCCTCTCATGAAGGTGACGACGTGGCATCGAAAGAGAATAGGAGGACGATAGCTTAGCTAAACGACCAGGTATGTGAGGCTAGTCCTTTCTTTCCAATGGCATGAATCCTATAGTGGAAGTTCTTTCGCTCTTCATGAGTTGATGTATTCCAAGAAGCTAAAAGCCTAGATCCATAAATGTCTATATAAGATAAGAGATATGATATGATGATGCCATATTGATAATGATGCTATTCATCTTTCTACTCACCTCATATGTTGATTCCTTCGAGGTGAGGCAGATTTGCTTATAATTGTTCATAGTAAGGTAGGGGATTCACGACCTTCCGTCGCCCCGATAGAACACAGTCAGCTACAGTCCTTTGCATATATATATATGATAAGTACATTATTATGAGCAATATGACGAAGCATAACATGATAAGTATAAGAGTATGATATGAGCATATTAGAAGCATGTCATGAGCATTGCATACCGCGCCTAGTTGGCGGGCATCACCGCCAAGGGCGGGCGGCTATACGATATACCATGGCCGATTGGCATGGGCGGACACCACTAGTGGGCGGCATGAGATGATACCGGACGCGGGATGCCTGGACGCGGGCTAATACTATTGAGCATTACACCGTACCGATAAGGACGGGCAGTTAGCATATTGTGCACACATGAGATCATGATGAGTATGAGTAAGACAGCATGCATTATTTATTTTATAATTGTCAGTCAGATTCAGATATATCATATTGATGTCAGCATTTTGTTATCCCTGTTCTCCTCATTGTTTATGTCTCTCATACTCAGTACATTATTCGTACTGACGTCCGTTTCTTGGACGCTGTGTTCATGCCCACAGGTAGGCAGGGAGCTGAGCTTGACCCAGATCTATAGTTCTGACAGCTGACTGAGAGCACTCCATTGTTCGGAGGTGCCTATGGCTATTCTTTTGTTGTATATATATGTATATTCATTTTGGGTATAACGGAGCCTTGTTCCGTATATATGTAGAGTCTGTCAGTAGAGGCTCGTAGATACGCAGTGTGGGTTAGATGGTCTTTTGAGATAACATTGCATTATATATGTCAGTTATTTTGGCCGAAAGGCATTTGTATATAAAGCAGTTATGTTCTTATATAATTCATGATTTTCTATAAATTTATGCATTAGTTAATAGAGGAATGATGAAGAATAGAATGAGAGGTGCTCGTGGGTATGCCTCGGTGCCGTCGCGGGTCGTGACGATATTTTTACCCCGTGTATGGAGGTACTAGGTACTAGCAGGTATTCTAAGTATATTACAGGATTAGAAGTTGAACGGATTGAACCGACGCAGGCTGAGCAAATTCAAGAAAATCTGCAGAAAGCCAGACATTATCGACGGACCGTCAACCATGTCAACGGGCCGTCAATATGAACCGTCGTTATGTTTTGAGAATTTTAGTCTGCAGAAACTGATCGACGAGACACGTCGAAGGACCGTCGACACATCGACCGGCCGTCGATCGCCACGTCAATATAGCTCTGCAACTTCTGATCTGCAGAAGCTGGTCGACGAATCGTCGACATGTCGACGTGACCGTCGACCCGCTCGTCGAACCGCTTATATTTAACATTCCGGTTCAGGTAAATAGACGAGTCACACCCCAAATTTCAGATTTTATTTTCTCTCCAAGTCTTGAAGGTTCTAGAAAAATTCTCTCATTATATTATCATACATCCAAGGGAAATTAAGGAGTAATCACCAAGAATTAGTAGAATCTAGTGCAAGAATGCTCATTCCTTTGTGGAGATCAAGACACCCTTTTGTGTTGAAGTAGGGTTTTCTCGAAGTGGAGTATTCTCATCTAAAGTCCATTCCTACATCATCAAAGGTGAGTTTTATGTTTATTTCATGTTATTAAAAGTATTGAGAGGTTAAAAGACTTGGATTATGGAAGGGAGGAGAATATGGAGTGCAAATATGAAAATAGTAATATTCTTGAATCATAGTTCTTGATATGCAACGAGTATAATCTTGCTATGAATAGTATTAAAGATGTTGTAAAAGCATTGTATGAGGATGGATACGTTATGGTGCCATAGTTAGGGTTATGAAGGAGTTTGATAGGGAATGTTGAGAATTTAATAATGTCTAGCCTGATGAAGCTATTGATTAAAATATTATGGGTGTTGTTATTGATGTTGGGAGTTGCTTATTACGTGGAAGAATTCATCGAAATAAAGGAGATGTTACCCAATTTTCGTTAGCCTTAGCTTAAGCTTAAGTATGTTTTCGATTATCTAATTTTAGTAAGAACTCTCTTGAATGTAGAAATGTGAATATTGGAGGAAAGCGTTCAAGCGATAAAGTTAGCGAAACGTAAAGGTATGTAAGGCTACTCCATAATGGAATCGGGAGTTCTCGACCTTACGTCACCCCGACATAGTTATAGGTTATCTTTGAGTTCTAATGCATTTTTTATGATAAGTATATGAGGATACGATTACACCGTGCCTAGATGACCGGACATGTCACTGCGAAGGCGGGGGCGCATACGATTACACCGTGCCTAGATGGCCGGACATGTCACCGCGAAGGCAGGCTGCATACGATTACACCGTGCCTAGATGGTCGGACATGTTACCGCTAAGGCGGGCTGCATATGATTACACCGTGCCTAGAGGGCAGGACATGTTACCGCGAAGGCGGGCTGCATATGATTACACCGTGCCTAGAGGGCAGGACATGACACCACTAGTGGGCGGCGTGCGATGGTTACCCGGACGCGGGTTAACAATGATTGTATATGTGATACGTATGACATGTGTTTTCTTTTAAAGGTTAAGCAGGTTATATCCTCATCTCATGCTTTATGATCTCTTTATTATGTTAGTGTTATTCATGCCTTACACACTCAGTACATTTATCGTACTGACGTCCTTTCTTTTGTGGACGCTGTGTTCATGCCCACAGGTAGACAGGGAGGTGACCCAAGTTCATAGGAGCTGATCAGCGGACTTACAGGAGCACTCCATTATTCTAGAGGTGCTATTTGTGGTACATTCTTTTGTGTATATATTTGGGCACGACGGGGTTCTGTCCCGTCCTTATGTTTAGTACTCTAGTAGGGGCTCGTAGATATGTAGGTGTGGGTAGTAGATGTCCCAGATGATCACATTGTGTATTTGTATATTATTTTGATAGCCCGAGGGCCTTATGCATATGATTGTAGATATGTTTTTGGAGGTGATAAAGGTTTCCTTATGGCCAGTTGTGTTGAGAATAGTAAATGCATTTAAGATGAGTATGATGATTAGCATGAGTGGTGCTCGGTAGTCAGTTCCGGGTACCCGTCATGGCCCGTAGGCGGGTCGTGATACAGTATTTGATTCATGACCAAATACTAATTGTGACGGGGAGTATTTATTATAATGAGTTGGTCTGAGACGAATAAGAGATGCTGCATGTAAGATAGCATGACCCCAGACGGTAGTGGGCAACCGTGTTTTCATAAGTAGTGGTCTTGCTATCAATTATAGTCGTTTAATAAATGACTCAGTAAGGCCATTTTGGGTATGAACATGAGCTACAGGATGTTCAACTTTTATCCCAACTGACAAACAATAATCATCAAAAGATTGAGACATAAATTCTCCGGCATTATCGAGGCGTATAGTCTTAATGGGATAATCCGAAAACTATGCCCTTAAGAGTATTATTTGTGCCAATAATTTCACAAACGCCAGGTTGCGAGACGATAGGAGGCACACATGCATGAGACCATCTTGAAGATGCGTCTATTAGGACCATAAAATATCTGAATGACCCACAAGGTGGATGAATAGGTCCACATATATCCCCATGTATACGCTCTAGAAAGGCAAGGGATTCAATGTCAACTTTCATTGGTGATGGCTTAGCTATCAATTTACCCTGATAACAAGCGGCACATGAAAATTCACCACTTTCAAGAATCTTCAGGTTCTTAAGTGGATGCCCATTTGAATTTTCAATAATTCGTCTCATCATTATTGATCCAGGGTAACCTATTCGGTCATGCCAAAGCACAAAATACTTGAATCATTAAACTTCTGGTTTATGATTGAGTGTGCTTCAATTGTACTAATTTCTGCACAATACAGACCATAAGACAAAGTTGGTAATTTCTCCAAAACATATTTCTGGCCGGAGACATTCTTTATAATGGCAAGATATTCATCATTTATTTCGTTTAATATCTCAACGTGATACCCGTTACGGTAGATATCTTTGAAACTTAACAAGTTTCTTGGGGATTTAGAAGAGAATAATGCATCTTCTATAACAAGTTTCGTCCCCTTAGGCAGAAATATAGTAGCTCTTCTAGAGCCTTCAATCAATTTCAAATTGCTAGAAATTGTATTAACATTTCCCCTTTTCCTACGCAAGTGAGAAAAGTATTTATCATCTTTGAATATGGCATGCGTTGTTCCACTATCAATCACACAAATATCTTCATGATTGGTCATTGATCCAATTAATATTTGAGGAATTTCCATATATTCTTCAAAATGAAAGAATAGACAAAGTGAACATAAAAATAGATATTATTATTAAACAAAGCATTACACAAACTTTATTTACATAACTATTATAGCTAATAGTAACAACATGGATAAAAATATCTAAACTATTACAGATCCATCACCGATCAGATGATCTATTTTTCCTTCAAGGAGTTCAAAGAAATCTGCCACATCTAGATGCATGGGCTCAACATTATCTTCAGAAATAAAATTTTCTTCGGCATTCTTTTCTGCCTTTTTGAGGGAGGCTTGATAAAGCTCAACTAGATGCTTTGGCGTACGACAAGTACGTCACCAGTGCCCCTTTCCTCCATATCGGTAGCATTTATTTTCTGAATCTTTCTTTTGCACAGCTTCATGCTTTTCATCCTTCTTTTTACGCTACTAGTGGTGAAGGGTATTATTTGGTGCAAGTCGAGAATCATGATTAAAATTTCTTCCTCGAGCACGGCCATCACCACGATTGGGGCCACGGCCTCTTCCACGCCTAGAATGGCGAAAATTTGCCTCATTCACTTCAGGGAATGGGGCAGTACCAGTAGGTCGGCTTTCATGATTTTTCATTAATAATTCATTATGTTGTTCAGCCACTAGAATATGTGAGATTAGTTCAGAATATTTCTTGAACCTCATCTCCCGGTATTCTTCTTTGTAGGAGCATACTCGAGCGGGAAAAGTGGAGAATGTTTTCTCCAGCATATCATGATCAGTGATATTTTCACCACATAATTCAACTGAGAAATAATTTTAAACATGGTAGAATTATACGCCCAAATAGATTTAAAATCTTGTAGCCTCAGATGGATCCAATCAAAACGTGCTTGTGGGAGCACAACCATCTTCAGGTGGTCATATCTATCTTTTAAATTATTCCACAACATAAGAGGATCTTTAACAGTGAGATATTTCAAGCTCTCATCAAGGTGATGGCGAAGGAATATCATTGCCTTGGCATGGTCTTGATTCGATGCCTGATTTTTATCTTTGATGGTGTTTGCCAGACCCATCGCATCAAGATGAATTTCGGCATCAAGAACCCAAGACAGGTAGCTTTTGCCAGATATATCTAAGGCAACAAATTCACATTTAGAAAGATTTGCCATTAATTAAGAAAAAGAAAGTCAATACCTTCGAGGCTTTCAAAGTATTTGCTCGAGATTGCAGAGTCTCGTGCTGATAACGTGTTATAAAATAAAGACTATAAAGTAAATACACCAGAGAGAAGTATATAGAGAGGAATTGATTATATATCTAACTTCTACAAATGAACTCCTATTTACAGGAGGAAATAAGTTAACAACTTGGTGGCCACACATACTTGGTGGGCAAGTATTCTTGGTGCCCAAGTTCATGTGATGGACATCCAACTTACAACAGAACCTTTATTTTTGGGGCCTAAAACAGTTGATTTAGTTGACTGACCTTGGAATAACTCAAAATAGATTTTCCATTTTTTGACTTGAAAGGGCCTCATTCCTTAGCCTTTTACGCTTGTGTAAGCGAGGATCTCTAAAAGTGTGCAGTCATTTTCAAACTACACAGTTCAGATCATCTCAGTGAATCTAATTAATGTACTTATTATCTATTTTATATATAAAAGGAGAGTAGTCTAGCTTAATATTAAGCCAAGTGACGTAATATGAACAAGTCACTTCGCAACAAATTCTATTTGCATTAATTATAAAAGAAGTTATTAATTATAGTTCAAAATATTACCTAATTTAATAATCTACTACTACTACTACTACTAATAGTAATAATTAATAATATTAATAATAATAATAATAATGAACTCACATAATATACTCATACGATATTATCAATACATAGTAGTAGTAATTGTTAATAATAATAATGAAAATAATAATGAACTCACATAATTTAGTGTACTTGATTGGAGAAATATAATTAATTGATATTCTTGGATCTAATTTATAGTCAAGAATACTCCTTTAAATGGTAAGTAAATAATCAATTATCAATTAAGATATATATATATATATATATATATATATATATATATATATATATATATATATATATAAAAGGAGAGTAGACTAGCTTAATATTAAGTCAAGTGACATAATATTAACAAGCTACTTGGCAACAAATTCTATTTGCATTAATTATAAAAGAAGTTATAGTTGTAATTTAAAATATTAATTTAATAATCTACTACTAATAGTAATAATTAATAATATTAATATTAATAATAATAATGAACTCTCATAATATACTCATACGATATTATCAACACATAGTAGTAGTAGTTGTTAATAATAATAATGAAAATAATAAAGAACTCACCTAATTTAGTGTACTTGATTGGAGAAATATAATTAATTGATATTTTGGGATCTAATTTATAGTCAAGAATACTAATTTAAATGGTAAGTGAATAATCAATTATCAATTAAGAGATATATTTAGAAAAGAATATTATGACCAAGATATAATTCAAAATTTAAACATAGAAATATAAATATGTAAGTTTAAACTGAATTTGAAAAGATATGGGAAAACATTTAGGGGATATTATTATCAAAGAGTGAATATTAATACAGATGGGGCATTCATCTTATATTTATCAATTCCATATCCCAAATAATTAAGATTACTTATTTAAAAATCAAATTCAAAGATAACATCTAAATTCAAAATACGAATTTTTTTAATTTAGAATTGGATGATAATGTTTTCCATCTTATCTAATTAAATCAAGATATGAAAAATTAATTACCATATAAGGGACAATGTTATATAATTTAAAAAATATCCATATAATATTATTCATTATATGGACATTATAATATTTGATATATTAGGAATACTAAGATGATAATAATAATAATAATAATAATATAAAAAAAAAGGTGCTCTAACATACCTTTTCCATGAGAAAGACTTTCCATGCGAAGGAAATTGTATATACTTCTTCCATGAAAAAGATTTTTCAAAAATTTACTGTTTAATAAATAGAAGAACAAAGCACTTTTGAACACTTTCCTCTTCCTTTCTGATAACCAAATGGTAGCAAAGGATTCTCTGAATAATTTTTTTTAGTGATTCCTTTGAAATATATTCATTAATCTTATTTCCTTTTTTGTCAAAATATTGGTGTAATCTTTTAGGAAAATAAAGTATCCTAAACGTAAATAATAGAAAATTATCTTTTCGAGAAGGAATAAAATTGTCTTCAAAGTATTAATTTTTTTAAAAAAAATACTCATTGGAATTATTTAATGCTTACCTATTTTGGTGGATATTAATTGAAGAAATATACGAAAAAGATGACATATAAAAATGAAATTAATATGCATTAACCTATTTTAGTGGGATATTAGTCTTGAAACAAGATCCCATATTCAAAGGGAGTATTTGTAGGAGTTTAATATATTAACCTAACAATTCAAAAGCCATACCAAAAAAAAAACTATGAAGAATAATGCTACTATATGTTTGGAAATAAGAATCCTTTGGACTTAAAAGGGAGCAAATTGTATAATAGGCCGGAGCAACCTCGGCATGCAAACTGGAACTATCATAAGGAAGCCATGGTTTGTGGCAAATCCAATCAAGATCGCTCCTACGAAAAAAAAAAAAAATTGCAGAAGCAAAATAATTGTGTATCGACCTATGTGATAGCAGATAGTTAAACTTTTGGAATATCAGTTACTAATCTTTTTTGTGGTGCTTTTAAGGTCATTGTAATTGCTTATTCATCTATCATAACTATATTTTATTTGTGTTTCTATACTTTATATAGGACTTGGGATCACCGATTGACTTGGATTTCGGTGGAAAAGATGGCTTTAGAAGAGAATTGGAGGTGAGTGTTATAGTGAAATCAATACAATGTTATTAAACTGTCTGTTCAGTTTCTTCTCATCTCCTCAAAATTTTGATTTATTCATATCCAATATTTACTTATTTATAGAGTCACGTTTTGCTTCTTGTTTGATAAAACGTTTGACTTCATTATTCTTCGATAAAACCAATTACCTACTTTGAAGTCTGTCTTTTGGATTATGGTATGTTTTGATCCGTAAGTCTTAGTTTTCGTTTTTTTTTTTTTTTTTTTTTGATTTCTTTTCTATTTCAATAAACTTCTTTGTTGATCTCTTTCAGAATAGGGGTTTAACCTTTGAACTAAAAAAGTTTCAGTTGGAATGCGTTTTTCATACTTGACTATCATGATTCATGAGCAGCGAGAAGAGGCTTATTAATCCAGTCTAGTCAGCTCAGTTGTTTCCCATTCATAGAATCACATAAAAGCACACGAATTGAGATATTTAAAAGAAAAATTACCCAAATCAAAAAAATGGAGGGTTGGTCGGGAATTACAATGGGTTTGGTAGAAAATCTCTTTCTACATTTGCTTGGCCGAAAGTGTTCCAGTAATTTTCTCTATTGACGAGCTTAAGAAGCTAATTTAATCTTTTGATTATCTATTTTTAGTTGATGTTAAGTTAAAAGGTAATCTTGATTATGTTAACGACGTTGTAAAGCCAATGAACTCCTGTGTATTTCTTCTTTTTTTTTTTTTAAAAAAAAAAGTCCTAAAATTGTTACTGAAATTTTTTTACCTCTATATTTAAACTAGAACCAATTTAAAATAATTTAAAGAAGCATGTACAGATGTATATATTATGACATGTAATTTGTATTAGACTATGCATTTATTAGTGCTCAAATTTACAACTTAAGTATATGCTAATTTTTTTATCTTTTAGGTATATCTATCCTAATAGAATTGATTTTCGGTTACTTAAGTTTGAAAAAAGGAGGATGGTCAAGCCTGAGGCAAGTGGTGTATGAGAACAAACAACTTGACACTATTAGAGAATCTTTGTTGGACTCTATTCGTACTAATTTTGAAATTTCTTATTAATTGATATTCGTTAATAATTAGATCTGAAGATTAAATATTACATATAAGGAATAATTATATATGACAAAAAATATTCATGATTTCATTCAAATTGAGTAAATTATAAAATCATTACAAGCTAATCGATAAATAGAATGAAAAGTGAATAATTAGTTAGCAATCAATAGATATAATTCGAAAATAATATTGCAACCGAGAGCCCTTCCAAAATAAAAGGGGAGAATGACGTATATATACATAAGAATAGGGTATATTTACAAAATATGACGATACTTTTCAGTTTACAAAACATAACAATAAATTTCTTACAAAACATATACGAAAATTTTCGCTCAAGGCTTAAAATTTTATGTATGAAAACTGTATGAAATGTGTATATCTCGCTCAAAGCTTAAAAATTTCGTTCAAAATTTTGTGTATGGAAACTATATGAAATGTGTATCTGGCTCAAGGCTTAAAATTTTGCTCAAAATTTTATGTATGAAATATGTATATCTCGCACAAGGATTAGAATTCTCACATTTTTCGTATATGACTGTATAAAAACGGTATGCAATATGTATATAACTGTATAAATTTTATACAATACAAAGTTTATGTTAGCTTTTTGAAAATTTAAATGCAATAACATTGGATACAACTTTTATACAATGTTAACGCAAATTTAATATTGTTTATGTACTTAGCATGTAGAAAATAAAATTTAAACATGTCATATATTTATGGGTTGTATGTGTATGAAGGGTTGAGCTGTGGTTAATGCAATGGTAGTGCTGGCAGTTGTGAGATTCGTTTTTTTTCTTTTTGTTTGAATTTATGATTCTGAGAGATTTGTTGGAAAAGGGAAAGGGATGACAAAGAAAAGAAATGGGACAAACAACAAAAATGGCTTTGCTGCAATTCAAATTCGCTACATCGGTGGAGTCAGAGAACGGAAAGAAGGGAAGGGGAGGGTGGGGCAGATCTGTTCCCAGATCTGTATTGAAATAGAGAACAAGGAAAAGGAGGAATGGTGGGCTTTTAATTTTTTTAAATTTGGTATATTTTGTAATTAAATTGTTATATTTTGTAAATAAGAAAAAATATCCTTATGTTTTGTAATTAAGAGTCTTAACTGGTATTATTAGGTCATTTTCCCATAAAAAAAACCCCTATGAGTATTCTCTTTTTGAAGTAGTTAGCCATATATTTCTGTGAAAAAATGGTTAAAAAATTATCTCTTTTTTCGGCTTTTCTCTATTTATATTTTTTTTATTTTGCATTCTCTCTTATTAATCTACTATATCTTATTTAAATAAATAATTAAAAACATTCACTATTAGAAAAAAACAACCAATGCCTTATATGAGTCCAGAAAATCTCCCGAAATTTGTGGAGATAGTTAAGTAATCAGTTACATATTATCAAATCATAAAATTAAGAGTGATTTAAGGAGAACTTCATTAAGAAAGATTTGAGTGGAAGTTACAAAAATGATGAAGCGGGCACATAAATAAGGTATGAAATAATAGAATATCAATCAATAATGATACATAATTATGGTATATTTATTTTTGTGCAAATTATTAAGCGAAAAAAGGGTGATAGATTTCTGGAGTCGTTCTATTTATGCCATCAACCAACTCTCCAAACATCCTCCTTGCTTTTGCTTTTCATTGCCTATGTGTAGTTTCTTGATTTTATGTTGTTTTGCATAATTATGATATAAAGGTGATTGACTTTCTTGATCTTTTTCTTTTTTATCCTTTCAACACCAGGTTTTGGTAGAGTAGGAGATCAAGCATGTTGATGAGAAGTTTTCTCAAGGACATCACTAATTCAAAATAAGTGCTAATGGAGGTTGAACGCTGAATTCACAACGTATGTTTGGAACAAGAAAATTATTTGTCGCGAATGATTTGAATTATTCATAGTGTTGGTAGTTGGTAAGTTTGGTGAATGCTTGATTTGGATACAAAAGTTTATACTTTCTCTGTCCCAATTTATGTATACTTTTCGCTTCTCAAGATTCAAACTGCATGAATTTTGATTATCATTTTGAGATGTATTTTTTTACCAAATTAATATGATAAAAGTTATAACTTATTTTTCATGTAGTTTTCAAATAAAATACTAATTTTAAAATATTGAGATAATCTAATCCAATTTAGCTTCAAAGTTTAATCAAATGGACTCTCAAAAAGTGAAAAGTATCTCATAAATTACATTTTAATATGATTAATATTCTTTAATTTTGTCCGCGCATCGCGCCGCTTCGAATACTGGTTTACCTTAATAGAAAAATAACTTAGTACTAGCTAGTACGTACTAGGCACTACTCCCCTAAGTGAAAGTAAACTGTATAGACGTACTCCAACGCATGCTTCAACTTGCTGATTTTTCTACTTGAACCCACGAGTTTCTGTCTCCATGCGACACTTTTTATATACTTTAAGGTGGGATCTACGTGAAGAAGTAGGAGACAATTGCAACAGAAAAAAAAATAGGATATATAAATAATGATAATAAGTTCAGAAAATGGTAAAGGTACGCTTAGAGAAAATGTAAAGAAGAGAAGTTCGGAAAAAAAGAAATAACGATTTAAATTGGACACAAAAAAGGCATAAAACTAAAAGATTTAAAGCTTATACCTTTGGGTATAAGTTTAGACACATACGTCTCACACCAATAATGAGGAATAACATCAAGAAGACGAAATATAAACGGTCTTCTATAATAGTAAATTTTTTTTAAAAAAAAATTAAGGTGGAGCCCACTCTTCTATAATAGTAGAAATTTTTTTAAAAAAATTAAGTTGGGGCCCATTTTTCTATAATAGTACAAATAAAATAAAAACAAATTTAAGGTGAGGCTCACTCTTTCATAATAGTAGAGATAAAAAAATAAAAATAAAGATGGGATCCACGTGAAGAATTATGAGATAATTGCAAAAAAAAAAAAGGTGGGGTCCACGTGAAGAAGGAAAAAAAATAGGATATATAAATAATGATAATAAGTTCAGAAAATGGTAAAGGTACGCTTAGAGAAAATTTAAAGAAGAGAAATTCAGGAAAAAAAAAATAACGATTTCAATTGAACACAAAAACCGCTAAAGAAGTCATAAAACCAAAAAATTTAAAACTTATACATTTGGGTATAAGTTTAGACACATACGTCTCACACAAATAATAAGGAATAACATCGAGAAGATGAAATATAAACAATCAAGAAACGTATAACACATATTTTCTTAAAATGATGAAGTTGGTCTATACTTAAAAATTTAAGACTACAGCAGATGCTGACACATGAAAGCACTTTTCAGTATTGTTGAGTAGAAAGAGACGATGGCATGAAACTCGGTAGGAAAAGGTGAATTTCAAATCTTTCAATGGAGAACCAAATCAGGAAAGTCATATATGGGAGAAGCGGACTAAGTAAAATAATTTATTGATATTTTCAATTAATTGAATTATAATATTTTCTGTAATAAAAATTTCATAATTATATTACTAAAAGGTACTCTCTCTATCCTAATTTATGTGACGTAATTTGACTAGAGACGAAGTTTAAAAAAGAAAAGAAAGGTCTTTGAAACTTGTGGTTTAAAACAAGTCATAGATATTTGTGTGAATTTAAATCATTTCATTAAAGGTAAAAGAAAAAACTTCAAGTTAAATGATTT
Source organism: Lycium ferocissimum (assembly GCF_029784015.1). Taxonomy (NCBI): domain Eukaryota; kingdom Viridiplantae; phylum Streptophyta; class Magnoliopsida; order Solanales; family Solanaceae; genus Lycium; species Lycium ferocissimum. Next base: position 36,840,723 of record NC_081343.1, read on the forward strand.
CTAAACATAAAAATATATCATTTTTTTTAGACAGTCTAAAAAAATGTGGTATTATTTTTTACCTCCAACTCATGTTAAAAAAAAATAAAAACATGGACCCGAAAAAAAAGAACATGGACCCCATATTTTAAAAACTCAAGCAATATAAAAAAAAACGTGGACCCCATATTAAAAAATAAGCAATATCGGAAAAAAATTGTGGACCCCATATTAAAAAATCAAGCAATATTCATGTAATTGTCAAAGTATCCTCCATTAAGTCAATAATAGTGGATTCATTCAGTTGAATTTCTATACCACGTGCTGCATTTGCAGCATTTTTGAATAACTGTAAAAAAAAAAGTGGCCCCTTTTTTTGGTAGATCAAAGTATTCACTTTCTCTTATTGCGTTGTTTTTCTAATGGTCTTATTGGATATTCCAAATTTATAGATAACATGTGTTACATCTTCTGATGTCAGCTTAATATAAAACTCCTTCCTTCTCCAAACAAAAATTGATGGAGGTGGTTTCGTCGTCCACCCCCAACTCATGTGAAAAGAAAAAAAAAAAGATGAGGATCCACATGTGTGCTGTGGGTCCTACCAAAACTTTCTCCACATTTTTTAGGCTCATTGTCACTTATGCCCTTATTTTGTGTTGCTGTTTAATTTTTGTCCCTAAAAAAAATAAAAATAAAAATTGTGGGGTATAAATTTATATTTCTGCGTCATAATATCTCACAAGTTATGTTCCGCACCGTTAAAAACTTATGGCCACTAGGCATAAAATTTAGGAAAAATAACAGCCTAAGTCTATTGGGAAAAAATATTTACCTGAAATGACTCATATTTTTAATATTACCCAAAATAACCCTTTTATATAGTATTATACACTTTTATATAAGATCGACACATTATTTACAGTAAGTGTATAATGTTGTATATCGTTTGTATAAAACACTATTATAAAAAAAGTTGGCTATACGAATGTAAATTAAAAATATAACTACGTGGATATAATATTTTATGCTGGATTGTATATTATTAAAATTATTCCTAAAATTAATTGCTAAAGGCAAAAATTAAATACCAGCCAATTTGAAGGACAATTCGTGCAATTTCTTCAATTTTTTTTAGTTTTTAATTTGTAATAGACAAATTTTCTTTTTTAAACCTAAACTATGTAAAAGCATGAGTTGAAGAAGTGGATCGTCGACCAAGGGCAACCAAGGGCAATTTAGTCAAAGCACTTGCCATTGAATAATTCCATTAGTTAAAAGTAGAATCTTACTGTAGCTTAGTATTAAATATATTCGCATTTTTCCTATTTTGCCCCTGCTCATAAAAATTGCATCACAACAGATGATGTCATTTCAAGTGGCAGGTATTAATTATGTTTTTGGCCATGTGTCACTTTTACACTCCTTTTATTTTTTACTATTTTATCATACTCACATAATTCCACTTAATAGACAAATAACATTTGTGTATATGTATTAATGTTCATCTATATATATGCATCGACAGTGCAAATTTAGGTATGTTTATTAGCAATATAAAATATATACTATCACTACTCAATACATAAATCATTACAATTATGCACAACTACATACACATAGATACATTATATAATTCAAAATGTTGCGCACGGGCATACGCCATCTAGTATATTTGAAAAAGGTAGGCACATTACTTGAGTCCTTGATCACCAATGTTGTTGGAGCAGGGCCGGCCCAAGGCCAAAGCCACTAAGGCAATGGCTTTTTGGGGCCCCTTGTTTTTTATATTAAGTTTTATGCTAATTTGTTTTAAAAAATTATTGTGACTTATGGTACTTTTATGTAGCTTCTATATATGTAAATCGTTTTTCAAAAAATTAAAGATTGTATGTTTGAATTCACGATAAACTAAAGAAGTTGGACTATTGAAATTCAAATTGTGTCACATAAATTGAGACAGAGGAAGGGCACAATATTTATAAAAGAAAAAAGGAGAAGAATTTTTTTTAGTCGCGTGATTGATTAGCTATATTGTGATTTGAATTTTTTTCGAATTAATTGATTTGAATTTTTTTGAGCAACTTTGCATTGTGCTTGACAATTATAAAACAATAATTAATGACTTCGCATATTAAAAAAACTAGAAAAGTAGACTTTAAATAAAAATATATATGTCGATCTTTCTCTTCAAAAATAAAATAAATTAGGGCCTCTCTCTGAAGTTTGGCTTTAGGCCCCCAATATTATTGATACGGCCATGTTGGAGTCACCATTGCATTTTCTAGATAATCCTTTTTGTCGTTAATGTTTCTTTACTGTTTAAAGAGTACCACTAATTAATTGTCTCTTTTCCAGCAAATGATGAGTCTTTTTCTTTCTATATTATTCCTTTCTGTGTATCAAGAGCTCAAGGGCTTCACATGGAGAAGAGCGAAACAACCCCTAAACAAGATCTTTCCGAGGTGATTGGATCAGAATTAATATAGTCACTCTTCATTATAAAAATTAAAACTTTGTGTTGCCTTTTCAAAGAGCTCAAGGGCTACCTCTTAATTTTATTGAGTCGTAAAGAAACTAAAATTATTATAAATTGGTTAGACAGTACCCTTAAAAAGTGCTAGTATAATGTTAATTTTGTATTGGACCTTGTCCTGCTAAGGTTTCTTTCTTTAAAAAAATAATGTTGCATGTCGTATTAGAGGAACTTGACTTGACTTTACAGCCAGAAGTATTTAGAGAATTAGAGTGACCTTTGCGGCTTCCAACTTCCAACTTAAAAGCAAGATCAATGCGCACAAATAGGGGAAGATTCCGTTTGCAATTTATGGCAAAAAATATTTCCTTTTTTAGAGAGTCAAAAAGTAGTCTCCATGGCTTAAGGAGCTAAGAGGTTACTTGACGTACAAATTTCAAATTATTGTCTCAAGCAATAGATAGTGGACCCTAGTTAGCCTAGGATCGGTCAGTTACACTTTGATTCCAATGTGATATGTTTAAATATACGTCAATGGGGTTGGTGAAAGATTTCTTTGATTTATAACAGGGAGTGTGATGTAATGGATAAAAATTTTTTCACCTTTAATTAGAGGTCTGGAAATCGAGCTCTGGATATGAAAATAGATCTGTTCGGGAGAGATTAAATTTTAAATGACCCTTATGCCGCATGAATCCGAATTGATCGAGACTCTAATATAAGTATTGGACACCGAATGAAAAACCAAAAGAAAAAAAAAACTTTAGGTTTGCTGCCTTCGTTTGGATTACAAAGCTAATGTTAGGCAACCTGTTTAATTTCTACTCATATTTACTCCATTTTTTCTTTTTGAGGGATAATTTCAAAGATCCCTTTAGATTTAGCCTCCTAACATTAACTTTTTTCTTTTTTAATTTTACGGTTTAATATATTACACATGCCTCCCTTATTTTAATTTTTCTTATAACTTAACCTATTTATTTTAATATAATAAATTATGTTTGGACTAATTTTGCCCAACCAACCTCAAAAGGCAAGGCAAATAACCTTCGCCGGCAGACACTTGTCCCCTACACAGCCACCTTCCTCTCACCACCTCCACAACCTCTCGCATATCTAATTTGGTTTAAGATAGGTCATTTAAAAAAATAAAAAAATTAAGAAGGTATTAATTCTTTATCCAAAATTATCCTTATAACAGTTAAACCTTTCTATAACATCATTGGGTCGAAATTTTTTGGCTGTTATAGAGAATTGTTGTTATACACTTATAAAACATTTGGCATCTAAGTAATAGTTGACTGTTATAGGCAAAAAAGATGCATAAAATCTAATTTTTTTATATTTTTAATATTATAATAATAACAAAATTACTTAAATTTTAAATCTAAAAAAATATATGCATACTTCACTACCTAAAACTAAAGAAAGCTAATACAATTTCAATAAATTCATAACTGAATATATAAAGTTTTAAGCTCTAAGACACACATTTTAAATCTACTTGAAAATTAATATTTTTTCAAGATTAATGGAAGAAATTTATAAGTGTAGTTTGTTTCGTAGATTCCGTTTTAAAAAAGATTATAAGAATCAAATATTTATCTCTTTACTTGCTCTAAAGGATAGGATTCATATTCCTTATTCACATTGTTCCCCTTTTTAAAAAATTATTTATAAATAAAAATAGCAGACAATGATATTTTCAGATTACAAATATGTATTCATATGTAATATTTGCCATAAATAAAATATCAAATTAAATATTTGACCAAAATTTCTACACTTATTATTAGTAATCATAGATATTCTATTTTTTTTTTTGTTTTAATAAAGATGGTTAATATTACCAAAAAACAAAAAGATAACTGTTGCATGGGGTGTAATTTTATAAGGAGCGTACTGTTATAAAGTTGGTTGTTGCTGTTAAAGATAAATGTTGTTATAGAGAAGTAAAATATAACATAAAAAATCGATTTCGAAAAAATTTAGCTGTTATAGAGATGTTGTTATATGCGGACGCTGTTACAGAGAGGTCTCACCATATAAATGATTAAACAAATTTCTAAGAAATCTTTGCTATTTCGTTTGTGTAAATTTGAGAAGAGATAAATTACAGGTAAAGATAATCAATGGCATTCTTGATTAAAATTCCAAAATAGCTTTCTTAATAAGTGTGCCAAAGACTAAAAAAATCAAATGCTAAGAAAAAGCGAGAGAGTGACAAGTAGTTCTTCAATTTTTGTATTTATTCCATTAACATTGATATCTTCAAAAACTTTGTTCTTGCTTTCATCCATACCTTCAGCTGGCCATCGTTCTCTGACAAATTCTAAAGCTTTTGAATAAGTTATGCGCTAATATTGTCTCCTTCCCCTCCCTTTTTGGAACAAGGAGTGGTACGTCAAAATTATAGGTGAGGACATATATTGTATTCCATTTGTTTTTTTTCACTTATATATCCAGTATATTGAAGTAATTTTTTTTACTTGTCTACTTTAACCTTGAAATAATTTTTCCCCAATTTTAACCTTATCATTGAGTGACTACTTCCCAGACTAATTGGAGTACTAGCATTCAAATTAGGTTTTTAAAATATCATTAATAAATATAATTTAATAAAATAAACACTTAATTGGTATTTTTCTTTAAGAGGAAATGCAAAATGCAAATAGAACAATAGTAAAAGGGAATCGAGGGAGTTGCTAGATTCAAAATAAAATAAGGCTTAATGTACTTCAAGACCCTCTGAACTAGATACCTTTTCTTCGATGAAGACCTGAACTATTATTGATCCTAATTACCAACGTGATATTTTGATACCTTTCGCCCTTCCTAATTGATTGGCGCAAGGAAACATAGTAGCTTGGTACTCCCATTCCTTGACATGATTTTAGTGACATTCAAGGTTTGCTCAACTCAAACATGGATTAGAATGATATGCACCAATTAATGTTTGAAAGGTTAACGATTTGGTTCAACCTCACCTCACAAAACAAATTTTAAGAGATGTCTCATTGTACGTCAGACAAAATTAAATAACTAAATGTGTCTCTCTGCAATACAAATAATTAATCTTTTAAATGATGTGGCGCTCAAGTTTTGGTATCGCAGTAGCTAGAATCCAAATTGTGATCCAATGTATAAGAAAAGGAACTTCAAAAAGAAGGAAAACCGGGATGACAAATATGTCACTCTAATTAAAATGAAAGTTGAAACGAAATTTACAACATTGAGTCCTACAGATTAACCTAACCGAGCTGATGAAGTACTACATTAATACATGCATGAAAAAATTGAAAATGACACAAAGAGCATTACAAACGAGTGATCATCATCACTAAAATAGTTACATTGGCCTAAGTCAATCGTGTTTGGAGTGACCAATGCCTGGACTATGACCTGGGGTGGAAGGATGAAAAGAATCTACTGATCCTTCCATCAATCTAAATCCACGTCTCCCAGCCATTTTCTTAGGCCTTGCAGTGATCTTCTCTTCAATCTTTGCTCCTAAGGTTACTTTTAAATTATTAATAAGATTCACATTTTGTGTTGACGCTAGGTTTCTTCCTTGGCTGAAAAAGACAACGTTTGAGAAGATTAATAACATGAAGAGTGAACCATAAGTTTGAAAGTTGGCCATAGGGCAAAATAACTATAGAGAGTAAGCAAAAGCTAGTTAGAAGTGTTTAGAGCTATGCTTAGTTGTGTACGTTTGCCAAGGGTTTTAGGTGGGTATTTATGGAGTTAAAAAGCTGAAGAAGGCATGCATGTGAGTGAAGTTCATTCCCCAACATCGAGGAAGATTCCCTTGGGAAATGTATTTACTAATATAACATTGTGCATCGAATTCGTACTACAAAAAAAGAAGTTGGTGGTGGACAGAAAGGCTTTCATGTTAGAACCTCGCAAGAATGTCGTCATTTAATTATTAGAGTTTTCCAACTGCGCGCTGCTTCATGCCTTCATCAACGTTACATGCATGCAATTGTGTTGGCCTTCCTGTCTCATACTCTCATTGTCTTCGTATTTTAGTATAACTCTTCAACATCACACAACGCATCACACAACGCATGTTTAAATCACGAAATTCAGAGGGTACTTTAGTATATTATACACATAATTAGTCAGAGACGGATCAAGAATTTAAGATTTATATGTTCAACTTTTAAAATTTTATCATATACTGAACCCGTTGTATTTTAAAATTATTACAACTTTATAAATTTCTACACGTAAATTTATATACTTTGGGTCAAAATCACTGCTTTTCTCCATTCGCCTCTGCTTAGTTCAAAATCACAAAATTAAAAGTATTCTTTACTGTCTTAAGAAGGGAGTAGTAAATAATCGTTTGGTTTTCCTTTGTGGCAAAGGATAAATCATACAAGTATAGAAGTTCCACTGGTAAATCTCTTTTATTAATTTTTGGCAATTGTCCCTGTCACTATTTTCATGGAATTTGAAATTCCTAGTGATATAATTTTGTCACCTCTTCGCCATGTAAATTGTATAAATCCAATCTCATCTCCGCTTGACCCTCCATTCTTGTAAGTTACTTTAATGAAGTTGGATTACTACAAATTAACAGGAGCCAAAGATCAATTCATGCACATTCATTCGGTATCATGTTAACAAACTCCATGTTAAACATAGTAAAATTCAAATATTTGACAGGCATTCATAGTTAACAATTGGAAGGAAGACACGCAAATGCATGCAAATATCAAAGAAACAGTCAAACAGGTTCAACTTCATTTTACTGGTTTCCCTTTTCCTATTTTACAAACCCATATCTCTTGAAATACGATAAAATCAATTATTGGGAGGAAAATTCTGGACAAGGAGAATAAATCCGGCATATACTCAGAATCACTTTTAGCCTCTGAAATTTAGACTTTTTAATATATTAGTACTCCTCCTATATTTAGGGTACAGTTGCTTTGAAGTACTTTTAATTTTCACGTTCATATGAAATTAGAACAAACACTGTGCTGTCAGAGTCAGAGCATTTGTTTGTTTCCTTTTCTCCTTTTTCTTAAACAATGAGCAATAACCAATTCAAAGAATAAATATTCTTTTACTACAATTTAATGTACTTGGCGACAGATTGGAGTGTCATGTGACTCATTTATATCACATAGTACCTAAATTGCTTTAAATCTACTCCTTCCATTTCATAATAATTGGTGTTTTTAGCTTATGCAGATCCCGTAAGAAATTGCTGACTCCTAAGAAATTAGGAGTGTTTTTACTAACCTACCCCTAATCTTTTTTACCTGTTTCTAAGTTATATCTTTCCTAGAAAAATTACCTAATGATTCTTGATTATGTAAATAAGGATAATTTTAGAAGAATAAGATCAAATTCTTCTTGAAATCCTAAAGCACCACATTTATTGAAATAAAATAAAAAGCCTAAGATATCATTTAGTTAGAAACGGAGGGAGTGCTTCTCCACTACTAAAAAACTGCCCAAAATCGACGGCCAAAACCGACGGACTGCGTCTCAGTGAAAACTGACAGACTATGGGTCGTTGGTTTAGGTTGCGTCGCTGTTCTAGAATCGACGGAAAACCTACGGACTCCGTCGGTTATGTGAAAAAAAAAAGTATAAAAAAAATGAAATATAGCAACGTAGAATCAAACCCATGTATGCACCCTGAAATTGAACAACTCTATTGCTAGACCATTTATGTTCTTTGAGCAAACATTTCAATTGTTTTAATTTATACTTTTAAACTGCACTTTCCGTTCCAAGAACCAACGGATGTATGTCGGTTTTTTTTTGAAGAAAAAGATTTTAAAAAATTATCCGGAAAAACCAACGGCTTGTTTTCCTTCTGTTTTTCCTTCGATTTTTTCCATCGGTTTATACTCCTCCCATAACTAAAGTACTCCTCCATCCATTTTTTCTTTTCTAACTTGACAGCTGGCATGCCCCTTGAGAAGTAATTAATAAAGTGATAAGTTTACTATATTTACCCTTTGAATATAATTATAATAATTGTTAATGTCTTGGAAAATGCATTAGGAAGTGATTATAGTTAATAATAAGAGTAAATTAGGAACTAAGGCCTCATTTGTTTGCACTTAATGGAGCTCTGAATCTAAATGGTTCAAACCTTAGGCCATTGAGTGCATTTGTTTACATTAAGACCTAAGCATTTATTTTGTCTGAATAGGTCTTAATCATTAAGATCTTGAACAATGTCTTAATATCATTAAGAGGCATTTTTTATGAATAATTTTTACCACCGGCTCCATCTCACCCCACCCCCAACTCCCACTACCCACCCCACCCCTATACCAACCCCCACCACCCACCCCCAACACTACCCCCTACTCACCACCCCACCCCTACAACCTACCGACCACCAGCCAACCCCCCACCACCGACCTAATTTACCCCAACCACCGCACCTATACCCACCCACCATCTACCTAACTTACCCCAACCACCTACGCCCACACCCACTACACCCCACCACCACCCCACCCCTAAAAACCCCACCTACCACCAGTACTACAAAGCACCTCCACCATTACTAGCTAACATAAATGTTTCATATTTTTATCAACTAATATTTTTATTTTATAAAATTTGTATCTATTTTCTAATATTAATTAGTTACTATTTTGATTTAAATTTTATATTTATTATATTTAAATAAATACATTATGCACATTTAGATGTTGAAAAACAAATTGTCTTAATCATTCGGTGTTCAGATCTAGAAACAACATCTTAATCCTTCAGATGTTCATTCAGATTCAGACATATTAACATTAATGAAAACAAATGAGGCCTAATCATAAATTTTGTCTTGATTTTCCAAACTGGACAAGTAAAAGCGGACATCTATTTTAAGTATAGTGGACAAATAAGAAAAGATAGAGAGGTTATTAGATTTTTAGTAAAATAAACTGAATATTTAAGTAAATTAAATCGAATATAACTTCAACTAAACAATTAATTATTCTAAAAAAACTATAGAGATGCAACATCCAACACCAACTCTGCCAAGTCCCAACTCTGACAGATTGAGCTGGTTAAATTGTACGAGCTATAGCTTTCTCTCAAAGTTCCCTCGAGAAAGGGGAATGAGTCTAGCATAGTTCTTTAGTACATTTCTTAATTTAGTATCGGAGAATCTAATAGCCTTTTCTCTAACACACATTGTTTGCTAGCTGTGACTGAAATAGAATAATGAAAACAAGTTGGTCCTGGCACAATTTAAAACAAAGAGTCGTACACACATGGCCAGTGGATTCTTCTGTCGGTCCTCTCCAATATTTTACTGTAAAATGAACGGCCTCAAATTACGAGCTCCTTGGCCAAGAAAATCTTGGTGGTGTTGACACTTAAAAAGTCTGCTCAATGGGACAATGAACAATCTTATGATCTCTTTGCACATGCAAGGATCCAACTTTTATATCAGCCGCCATTTTGCGTTTTAGACTGAACCACAACCACAATAGTAAAATGAGATAATCATATATTACTTCCCGCCTCAATTTATGCGAAAGTGTTTAACCGGATACTGAACTTATGAAAAAATGAAAGGTTTTTAAAACTTGTAATTTCAAATAAGTCATAAAATTTTTGTAGCTATAAATCATTTCATCAAGGTACGGGTAAGGTCTGCGTACACTGTACTCTCCAGACCATACTTGTAGGATTACACTAGACATGTTATTGTTGTTGTGTTGTAAATCATTTAATCAAAGATAAATTAAAAATTAAATTATTATTAAATATGAAAAAATATCATTCTTTTTGGAATGGACTAGAAAAAGAGCGTCACATTTTAAATTGAGATGAAAGGAGTACTACCTTTCCTCCGTTTAATGATTCATTTTCAAATAAATGGAACATAGCTAGCTCAATAAGTGAGGATTGCCCGAGATTATATAAGGTATCCAGATTCTCTCCGACCCGCCGATGTGGGACTTGACAGCCTTACCTTTGTTTTTAATGTTTCTCATCAAGAATGTCATTTGTATTTTGTACTAATCTTTTCTCCATATTGTTATTTTACTCTTAATGATATTCCTTTTATACGAATGTCATCATATATTTAAGCCTATAAAGTATAAACGCATCGCTTTTCTGAAAAATTGGTTTTACTTAATTATAAATTGAGAGCTCTCCTAGTGCATAGGCACGGCATATTCTTGGAGGAATCTTAGCACATACAGCTATGCGACCTCAGAGATCCTTCAAGATTCCACTTTTATACCCTTTGTAGCTCATTATTTTAACTGCCTATAAGTCAAACCTGCGATATTATATCTTTTAGTATATGAGTGCTTGTCTTGGCCCTTCTAAAGAAGGAATGCGTTGATTAGTGATAGAGACCCTTCCTTAATTTTGTTCATGCTCTTTTGATTAGTGACAGAGACCTTTCCTTAATTTAATTGGTGCTAAGGTGGTGGAAAAGACAGGTTGACTGAGCCCTAATTTCATACCGAGTTAATTAGTGTTGTTTTAAGTGGTATACTTCCTCTAAATCAAAACGTATTTTATATACTCCAATTATTAATATTTTTTAAAATTCACCCTTATTGCTTCAACTGGTGGAGTGTTCATCAGGTGACAAAAATAAGAGAGGTAAAGATTTTAGACAAATACAGATCTTCTAGTAGTTGTTATTTGATGTCTAGCAATAGGAGGTGTACAATAATCTTAAGAGATAAATAACTATAAGGACTGGATGCCGTCATTTTATCTTCCCTTTCACCTGATAAGATATTTCACCTATTGTATATATTCGTTTCCCTTGATTTTTTTTACAGTATCCGTGACACAGTCTAATAACCTTTGTTTTTTTCTTTTTTCTTTTTGATCTTTTGAGAAAGTAGAGTCTGAATCCTTTATTATTCTGAAGAATCAGGAAAATGTTCAATGGTTCGCATGTGCCTTTACGCTGCTTAAGAAGTTCGTTTTTATTCTAAAAATGAACATCTTTATGTATATAGCACTATTGTTTTTTATTCTACATATAAATGAACTTCTTAATGTATATTGTACTGTTGTTTTTATTTTATTCTAAATATGAACATCTATATGTATATAGTACTATTTTTTAAAAGATCTTATAAGTGTAAAGTGAATATAAGAGAACGACCAGCAAAGAGTCATGAAAAAAGTATATAGTTGATGGTTCGCATGTGCCCTTTAGATTGTTTAATCGCATGTTTTAGTGCATAGACTAATGCAAAAAAGTGTTTATTTGGCTTTTCCAACTAGTGTGCTAATTCAAATTTGCCTCTTTACGTCTTTAGAACTTGGCTTGGCCAGCGAGACATTAACAATTTTTTAAAAACAGAGGTTGTCGTTATAGTTTGCCCTATTTGGAAAACCCCTTTGCTCAGCTGTAACTGTCCGGTCCACTTGCTATGTACTTTTGACTATGTATACTGTATGTATTAGTCGTATTTTTGTAGGTTCATGTTCATATGAGAACTATCAAAATGGAAAAGTGCCGCTTTTCCAAATGCTAGGTGATGGCTTCTTTTCAATTGAAAGAACTTTAGGCCTATTTCTACCAAGCAGAACGATCATATATGATAAAAGCTTATCCCCGTTAATGTTTATATCAAATCAATGATACCATAATATGTATCTTAGGTAAGCTCTTTATCATCTAGTTATTGTTAATTATACATATGTAATTTCACCTCACTTAGTAGGCGTTTGGCCATAGAAATAAAAAAAAAAAAAAATTGGAATTTTTGAAGCTAGAGTTGAAGTTGTGTTTGGTTATAGTTTTTGCTAATAACTTTTGGCCGTTGAAATGTACGTTTTCTAAAAAACATGAAATACGACTTATACCCCCAATTTCTAAAATTAGCAAAATCACCCAAAGCAATTAATAAACATAACCGGCGTGTAGACACTGCCCCTTCAACCCCACCTTGCACTTGTACTCCACACAAAAACCCAACGTACAAGAACTAAACCGAGTAGCTGTAAAAATAAACACTTTGAAAAACTTTTGTAAAATAGCTATGAAAATAAACACTTTGAGGGTCATTTTTATAAAAATTAAACAGTAAAGCAAAAGTAACGGTCCAAAACAGAAAATGAAAAATGTGAAAAACAAGGTTTTGGTTGTTTTTCAACTTCAAGTTGTGTTTGAAATCTTAAGGCCAAACACCAATTTTTGAAAAAAGTGAAGAAAAAAATCCGAAAAAAGTGAATAATTCTCATGGTCAAACGGGTCGTTATATTGTCCAAGTTCTAAATAAAAACAAATAAACTAGGAGTATCCAGTTCAGCTTGGGGTTCGTTGCTATGGGACGTACGAAGATTAAATAAATAAATGAGGACCAACAAATTGCATATATGCATATTGACTAGAAAATATCGAAATGTTTGTAATTGATGTAGTGATATGCTGTTTACATGTAGGAATTTAAGGTTTTACAGAAATACTAAAGTCCAATTTGATTTGTGTACTTATTATAGTGCTAAATTCATATAAGTACGGTATTTTTAAATTTTGCATAAGTTGTGTGATTCACTTTTTGCTTTTCATTCCCTTCCAGCCCCATGGGGCTTTTTCGTTTTCTGAAAACTATATTAGTGATTCATTTGCATGAAAATGAACATTGAAGGAGAAATCAAATATGTTCTGGATATACATATTCAATTATTACACGGTACATTTACGGGAACAACTACTACTACTTTATTTCCGATATATAATTCCACTAAAATGAAATGTAATCTTTTGGATGTACATTATTCCCTTTGGTAAACGGTTCCAAGATAAAACTGATGATATTCAAGCTTAGATAAACCCTTGGATTTACAAGAGATAATACAAACTGCTTATGAGACATAATTAATTTACGCCAACAGAAATTAGCAATATCGAAATTTATCGTTACTCTGTCGCTAAATAGTCCGTAGCTAATAGATTTTTTTTTATAGTACATATATTAACATTAGACATTAGGACCAATATTCTTATTGTTGTGAGAAGAATGACCGATACCCGGGCTGTGTCCTGTAACTTCACGATCATTTCCTTCAACAGTGGAAGTGTCCCCAATTAGTGTCTTATAATTATTTGGTTTAGGCCCTTTTGAGGAATGTCCCATACCAGGGCTATTAGTTTCGAGACTAAAATCTTGTTTCTTCAGCTGTCTTCCCTCAGTGAATAGAACTTGATGACATGCAATTATTGCAAGACAGATAATACATACACAGATGTAATGTTTGATACAGGCCATAACAAGATATATAGGGTAAGAGAAATTTTGAGCTTGTTAACTAAAATGAAGGCTGTAATAAGAATAATGCTATTACTGTTTTGCTTGTGAATGAATGCACACCTTTGGAGAAAAAGAGGGAATTGATAGTACTCCACAAGGTTATTATTTAGGGGTTAATTTGAGTGAAGATGTTTTCCCTCTTCAATTTCTTTGTATATATAGGCATAGGAATAGGATACACACACTAAGCATGTAAGGATCATATTTTTTCATAATTAGTTAATTAAAAAGTAGTCTCTTTATGGCAACATCAATTTGGATGGTTCATGGTCTTCTTCAAAATGTTAGGATATGCTCTTTTAATTACTACTAATTGTTTAGTAAACTGGCTTTTCTAAAGATCTTTACTATAATATGTGTTGCCATTTTCTAGTCATATATGCAGCATTGGAGTTCTCGCAGAGAATTAAGTAAATATGTCTACAGTGGTGTTGGCTCTTTGATGCAATTAATTGCTCATGCCGCTTTATGGTTCATTGGTTTTTGTAATGATTTTAACTTTAACAGTGCAAATAAATTTTATAATATTAGGACACTTATATAATCATCCATATTGATTGAAATTAATTACCTAGCTAAGGTAAGTTACCTGAGTACTCCCTCCGTCGCATATAAGTTATCCACATTACTAAAAATATCCGTTCGAAAATACTTGTTCATTTACAAAATTAAGATAGAATTAATTAAAATTTTCCTATTTTGACCTTGACATTAACTGCTTTTGAAAGTAACTAATATTAATTAGAATTTAATTAATTGAAGAGAGATAAAAGTAATGTAGCAAAAGTATACTTTTATTTATGATTTCTTACAAGACGTGTAAAGGGGGAAAGTAGACAAGTAATATGGGACGGAGAAAGCACCAGTAAAAAGTGCATTAGTATTCATGTGGAGATCTAAGTTATTAATTTGAAATTTTAAACATATAATTTACTCTTCCCGATCACTTTTATTTGCCCATTATACCTACAATAATTTTTACTTTTATTTGTCAAATTTAGCATATCAAGAGAATTTTTTTTTTCTACTTTACCCTTTGATATCAATTACTCATTTCCCAAATCATTTTCAAAACCATTAAAATTATACTTCAATTAATATGAATAGAATGGTCAAATATATGCACTTTGTTTATTATTGATAAGGGGAGTACAAAGTTCACTGAGGATAAGTAATGAGTCAGCCATCCCAACACTGAAATTCAGCATCAAAATACTGGAGTCTTCATTACTTTCCACTTGGTTGTGCCTAAATTCAATACAAGGGGGACAAGAGCTTTTGTGCCTTAAATTGGTGGCCTTTAGTTTTTATTCTTCACCTAATACCCTGAGATTCAGGGTTCAAATCTCATTTCAGTATGAAAAAAAAAAATCGCAAGGCAAAAGTTTGGATTCGCAAGACAGAATTAACGCCTGCAGGCCTAACTTTGGCCCCGAATAGGCCTAACTTTGCTACAAAACTTTGTCTTGTGATTTTTTTTTTTTTGATTGAGTCGGAGTTCGAACCCCAAACCTCATGGTATTGGGTGAAAGACAAAAATTAAAGACCACCAATTTGAGGGACAAAAGTTAAAGACCACCAATTCAAGGGCCAAAAATTAAAGACCACTCCAGCGAAGGACAATCCTGCAAATTGCCCGATTCATTTTATTCAATTGGGTTTCTCCAGGTAGTACTGTTGGTAGAAGAGTTTTAATTAGACACTCTTTTCCAATTATCCACTCAGTCGGTCAAGGTGAAAAATACTTCTTTGGTCAACGTTAAGTACTTGACAACTCGTTCCTGCTAACAGCATAAATAAATTGGAGTGATCCCTCATCAACACCTTTTATTATTTTTGCCAGTGTTACACATCTAATTGTGCACCGGGTAGGGATTTAATAGCTCAGTTGGTTGGCTACCTGAACTTTGACCTTGTTGGTGAGGGTTCGAATCCCCACATTGTAATCCCCTCCCCCATTTCCCCTTCCCCCTATGTAATAAAAACAATTTTTAAAAAAAAATTGTGCACCGGGAATTTTAATAGTATTTTTGGTCCCGTAGTTATGGTAAATTTTAATTTAATTTTGTGATATCTGATTAAACACATTTAACCTTCAATTATTTGAAATGCACACTTTTGATACTTTACTTATAAATTTTCAAAATGATTAACCGTTACATGTTTAATTATCCATGTGTAATGTGTTGAGCTTGAGTTGTTACCCTATAATTGAGGGTAATATACTTCTAAAACTAGTCCGAATAGGCATATTTCCTACATAAAGGGTCTAAAAACACACATTTGAATATATTGTAGGTTAGATATGTTGAGTCATACATTACAAGGCCCAAATCAAAATAATTGAGGGACCAAAAGTGCTATACTCCTTTTTCCCAAAAAAAAAAAAAAAACAAAAAAATCGGAAAAACTGTTTTCAACCAAATTCTAGCAAATGAATTTTTTCAATTTTGCAAAAATTGAAAAACATTGAAGAAATTCAATAAGTACAAAGACATTACCATTCTTTTGTTAGATTGGAAAATAAAAATGCATGAAATTGAATACAATATTTTTAAAGCAAAATTTTAAAATTCTGAGGCAAATGTAGTTTCTCAAATTATTAGCTGCAACAATTCCTTGTGAAATCACGTGAATTAATTCCAATTATTTTGGACATTTGGAAAAGTAGGGGAAAAATTAAGAAGAGCACGAAAAATCATTACCAAAAAGATCTGTTATTACCTTTTTAATCTTAAACTTGTATACGGTAAAAACCGGGTTAATGTTTGACCGGTGGGATCGGGGGCCAGGAAAAGGGAGAAAACAAGTATGAGCGTTCAGACCGGGGGAATTGCATCAGTAGTGCTTGATCAGAAGAAGCCGGAGGAAAACCGTAAGGTCCGATTTATCCGGCCAAACTACTTATCAGTTAGTCCGGTTTCTACATGGCTGAGTTGATCGTGGCCGTTGGTCCCCAGTTTATATGCATTTGAGCCGATCGTGGCGGTTAATCGGTTTCTTCGCGGACCATTATGATCGTGGCCGTTGGTCCGGTTAATCAGTCATTCAATTGCCACGTGTGAAGATTGTTTTGCCACCTATTACTGTCAGTCGTACGGGTGTCAGACCGTACGACCCAACCTTATCCATATTAGGGCTTCCTTTATTCTAAAAGGGTTGGATGATGTATGAAAGACCCATAGAGAAAACTATAAATAGGGGGCACTTCCCTACTTTTAAAGGTTGGCTTTTCAGATCCAAAAGATTGTATTAGAATTTATATTGAAGCTTTCTTTCTCTCTCTCTCTCTCTCATTCTCTCTGGTTTTGGTCCGGTTTGAAGTATTAACTTCATTTAAGCATATTATTTAATATTACACTGTAACACACACATATATATATACCTAGCTCAAACCCATAACACAAACTCATCCGTCTAAATCATTAGCATATCTTGGTTTACATATATTTAAA
>NC_081343.1:36858017-36980031 GCF_029784015.1 Lycium ferocissimum
CTTTTCATTAATCAAAATAAGATTAAAGTATCCACATATCCTATACCTCATTTACAAATTCAACT
This sequence comes from Lycium ferocissimum, assembly GCF_029784015.1. NCBI lineage: Eukaryota > Viridiplantae > Streptophyta > Magnoliopsida > Solanales > Solanaceae > Lycium > Lycium ferocissimum. The sequence goes on from NC_081343.1 coordinate 36,858,083, forward strand.
TATTATCTAATTTTAGGGTAAACAAAACTATGTGTATATCTGTTTGGCTCCTGCTTCCTACTGCAAACTCAGTTAGGTCTCACATTTTTCTCACTCCATTTATAAATAAAGCAATCGTTTTTTTTTTTTTTTTTTGGTGAAATTCAATAAACGATTGAAAATTGCCAAGTGCCAAACTACCAATAAGAAATAAACAGGCAAAATAAAATGATTGACAGAATGAGAAAGACTTAACATGTGTTATTTGGATTTGAGACAAGAAATTCAGCTCGAACAGACGTGCGAATAGCATGGGGAGAGTCAACTGTGCTTATTAAATTAATTGAACATCAATCATAAGAGCCCTAACAAAGACGGCAAAAATCTTGCTGCCTCCTCTCTTGACAAGACTCCTTTTCACCCATATGTGAAAGAAGTGGTAAAAAATAGCAAACTAAGTCCATAATGTGAAGGGAAAAAAAAAAGGGTCTTTGACATTTTTTTTTTTTTAAATTAAAGGCCACTAGGCTTTTTATCACCTAGGGCTTATTTTATTAATTTAATAAACAACAAAACAGAGATAGTCTGAAACAAAGCAACAGAGACAAAACAAAATGTAAAAAAATGAGCTTGCACGAATTAGAAAGTGTAGGCCAGGTATATCAATGGTCAGATCGGCCCTTCGTCGGAGATGTCAATGTCGTCGCCGGTGGAGCTTCCATCTTTGTCCTCTTGATTGATTCCATCCTTGTGTTGCACATGACCCGGGTTTGTTGCTTTTCCTCATCTTTGAATTCCAGCTTTTGTGCTTCCATTTTCGTTGTGTTCTGTGATGTGTCGGAGCAGATTCATCTTGTTGTTGCTCCGATCTTGTAGTTGGTTTGGTTCCTTATTGATGTTTTTGTGTATTTCCATGAATTGATCGATTCTCCTGATTGAATTTTTTTTTTATTCCCATTTTGCCCTGGATGTTTTGTTCCTTTCGTACTTGCATCTCAACTGCTTGCCTCTGTATTTGTGATCTGCGTCTGTGTATGCTCAAGTTGCACATATTCCCTGCTAATTGGCTTGTTGTATTGGTGCTTGACTTTGTGTAAGAGTTGCCCCTTTCCTGTGGTGCTTGATTTTTCTTCTCTGTAGTGAAATTTGTGTTGTTGTCCCGTTGTGTATGGTTTGCTGCGAGTGTAGCTTGGTTCCACAGTACTGAAAATATGAGTAGTAATCCTGCACATGAAACAAACAAGTTAGAGTAAAATAACATCTTCATTCTCTCCTTCCAAAGAATTTGAGAGTGCTGATGTTTGGTATTCCTCTTCCTTATTCTCCCATCCTGCTCTACTTTTTCTACCATTAACCACATCATCCTTTACAGTTCCTGATTCTAAGATATGGTATATTGCTCTTGTCACTGTTAATAAGCTTCCTTCCCCATAGTACCAGATCCTGAAAGCTATTAGCAGTGTAATCTCCCCTGTCTAGAGCTAAATTTGCTAGAAAATCAGCAAGTTTATTCCCCTCTCTGTACACATGAGAAACCAAAATAGTTCTTTCACTCATAATCCTCCAAATTTCCTCCACTATGTTAATGATGCGCAAGGATTGCCACTTCTTCTCCATTACATTTTCATCAACATGGAGTCGGTTTCACAACCATCGGTTTATCTCCATTATCTCCGTGTCTGTCTGTGGAATGGCTTAGCACGCTTCCTCGGTATTAGAAAAATTGCCTGCTTTCATTTCCTTAGACTGAGCAAATACCAGATCTCCATTAGCATTTCTCAGACAAAAGCTCCATGAGCTTCTGCCAGGGTTACCTCTTGATGCCCCATCAGTATTGCATTTCATCCAACCTATATCCGGAGGTCTCCAACACACCTGAGTAATCTTCAGCTTGGGAGTATAAGTATGTAATGCTTTCAATAAATCAACCCAATAATAAGGAGCATACTTGAAATTCTTCCTTCTTGCCTTCATAAATAGTATAATGGAATGCATAATCTTATACCTTAAGCTATTCACAGACAGCTTTCCACCATGCAGTAAAGTATTTCTCCTCTTCCAAAGTTCCCAAACAATAACAATTGGCACAGCTTGAAAGATAATCTTAATGTGATGGTTTACAGATGCTTCCCACCAAGCTGTAATAACTTGAGACAACTGTAATCCTTCAATCGTAATACATGCTGGTCCACTAAAATGCTTCCAAATCTGTTGTGCCACTTCTGATCTTAAGAACACATGTGCAATTGTTTCCTCCTGAGGTGTCTGACAACAACTACATCTGGATGCAAACTGGAATCCCCACTTTTTTAAAGTGTCATCTAGAGGCAATTTGGCTTGCCACAGTCTCCAAACAAAGAAACTCATCTTTACAGGTAATTTACTCAGCCACATGTATTCATAGATCTTTCTAGAGTCTTTCTTCTGTCTCAATAGTTGATAAGCAGAACTTACAGAGAAAGTTCCTCTAGAATCCCTTTTCCAGTAAGCTTTGTCCAGCTTCTCACCTCCAGAAGGTGGTTTCACCTGTTGAATTATTTGATTAGCTAACTCTGCAGGTAGAATCTCTCCAAGTTTCTCTTCTTTCCATCTTCCTTCATCCTGAACATCCTTCACCAGTACTACTGTAAAATCACATTGAAAATTTGGTGGCACTCTATGAAATAATGCTCCTAATCCAGTCCAGTTGTCTAGCCAAAAATAAGAATTTCCTTGCTTAAGTTGCCACCAAATTTCTTGATCGATATCATCTCTACACTGTAGCATCTTCTTCCACACATAAGTACCCCCTTTCCACTGAGCTAAAATAACATTGACTCTCTTTAAATATTTATTTCTCATGTAGGTCCTCCACAATGATTGCTTTGTCCTAAAGTTCCACCATAGCTTGGCAAACAAAGCTCTGGACATATCTTGCATGCATCTAAAGCCCATTCCTCCCTCTTCTATAGGATAACAAAGTGTAGTCCACGTTGTCCAATGTTTACTAGAGTTCCCCACTGAATTACTCCAGAAAAACTTAGCCAATAATCTGTGAATCTGAGCAAACACTCCTGAGGGTGGATCGCAAGCTGAAAGTAGATGGATGGGCATGCTCTGAAGGACATGCTTAATAAGAATAGTCCTTCCCCCTATAGACAAAAGCTTACCAGTCCATAAGCTTAGCCTCTTCTGTATCTTGTCAATGATCTCCTTAAAGTGACAAATCCTTCTTCTTCTATAGTATATTGGTACTCCTAGATAGGTAAAAGGGAACTCTTTTCTAGGAATACTTGTCTTCTCAACCACATCATTGGCCACTGTCTGAGAAACAGAGTGATGTAAGTACACGGCACTCTTATCTTTATTGATTTTTTGGCCACTAATCCTCTCATAATCTGTCAAAGTTTCCATGATCTTCTGCAAAGTATCAGGTTGTGCAGATGTAAAGATGATAGTGTCATCTGCATATGCTAAATGATTGATATATGGACTCCACTTAGGCATCCCATATCCCACATATCCTTCTTTATAATGTAGTTTATTCAGTGCCCTTGTCATGCATTCAGCAGCTAAAATGAATAAGGTAGGTGATAGAGGATCCCCTTGCTTTACACCTCTAGAAGATTTAAAGAAACCCTGTGCCTGTCCGTTTATCAAGATTGAATACCAGTTATTAGAGATGATTCTGTATACCATGTCAATTAGACTCTCCCCAAAACCCATTTGTCTAAGCACTTTGGTTAGGAAAAGCCAAGATACCCTGTCATAAGCCTTTGCCATATCCAGTTTAATAACTGTATTGGCAGGTTTACCCCTACTTCTGATATCATGCACAATCTCCTGAACAAGTAATATATTCTCCACAATGCTCCTTCCTTTGACAAAACCAGTCTGCTGAGGTGAAATAATATTTGGTAACAACTTCACCAATCTCTCATGAATAATTCTGGAGAATACTTTGCTGATGAAATTACTCAAGCTTATAGGCCTCAAATCAGAACAAGTAAGCACCTCCTTCTTTTTAGGCAATAACACTACATTAGTTAAGCTCACTATTTTGATCTGCTGATATCAGATTTGGAATGTTATCCAGCATCTCAAAATCAGTAGCCTCTTCTTCTGCAGTAAACTGATGCTGAAATAATTAACAGCTTCCACCGCAATATCCTCTTCTCTTTCTAGCCACACTCTATTCTGATTCTGAAGTCTGTTAATTTGTAGCTTCTTTCTTTTGCCTTGCACATGAGCATGAAAAAACTTTGTATTTCTATCCCCATCCATGAACCATTGCATTCCTGATTTCTGTTTCCAAAACTGCTCCTCAACTGCATAAAATTTTATCAGTTCTGCTTGCACCTTTTGTAACCTCTCTCTATTGGCACCAGAAGGATTCTCTTCAAATTCCTGTTCATGAATTTTAACCACTTCTTCTAGTGTATCAATCTGTCTGAATATGTCACCATAAGTATCTCTACTCCATTTGGATAAGATTTTACTCAACTTCTTCAATTTACTATGAAAGATGTAAAAAGGATCTGACCCATGAAATCCTGACCAATTATCCTTCACCATATCCATAAAAGTAGGATGCTCAATCCAGAAATTAGGAAATCTGAATGACTTTTTGATTATCCTGTTGTCCTCTTTACAATTAATCAACAAAGGTGAATGATCTGACCCCTGTTTAATAAGATGCTCCACTTCAATATTCGGGTATAAATCTTGCAGCCCCTGATTAGCTAAACATCTGTCTAGCCTCTTGAAAATGCATTGTTCATCTGATCTTCCATTCCACCAGGTGTACATGCTTCCTTTGAATCCCAATCGGTAGGTACGTATATTAATACACCGATTAAATCTTCCACTTCCACAAAAGGCAACTTCTAAACCTCCAAATTTCTCTATTTCATCCATTATAACATTAAAATCACCACCCACAAGCCATGGTGCATTAACAGTGTTAGAAATATGAAGAAGATCATTCCATAATGTTACTCTAGTTGCCCTATCTGTGCTGGCATATACAATAGAAATGACCATTTCTTGGCCTCCAATCAATTTTGTCAATTTCAAAGATAGCAATTGTTCTGTATCCTTTTGGGTCTCCACCTGATACTCATCATCTACAAATACCCAAATTTTGCCATTACTATTATGCCACGCAGTTGACATTCCCACCCATAATTTATACATCTCAATGTGTCTTTGATGCTGAAATGGTTCCATCAAAGCAATAAACTTGAACTTTTTCTGTCTGTTTAACATCACCACTCTTTCAAAAGCTTGCTGAGTGTTAACAGATCTAATGTTCCATATTAATGCACTATTCATTGAGAAACTTTGGATTTGGAAGCTGTTTTCCTTGTTTGTATACCTCCAACACCTACTGGAGGCACACTTTTACCTCTGGTTGTTTTTTTTGTGTTCTGCTTGTTGGTGTTTGCAACTTGCTTTGGTGATATGTCTCCTTTGGTCATAGCTTTTTGTATGCTTTGCGCTATGTTCTCTTCATCCAGTTCATCATCATCACCAATTTCAATTTCATTAGTAGTAACCTGTGGTTGTTGCTGGCCTCCATGCTTAAATTTTTTTTTAGTCAACTATGCATTTTTCATTTGACTGTCCTCCACTATAGTACTAGACTTACTCTTGTCATTCTCCACATAAGCAATCCAGTTTTCCCCCATAGCTTCTCCAATTTGTTCTTCTTGACACCTATTCTCCCCCTGTTGACCTCTATTGATCCTTTTATCCACTTCTGACGATGAAAGAGTATCATCAGGTTGTTGAATCAACGTTCCAGCCTCTTTAACACTTTCACTTATGCTTGTATCAGGTGGTTTATCAGGCACTTCATTTAAATCCACATCTTGCATTATTTTAGTCTGCCCCTGTCCCTTCTCCACATCTGCTGCTTTAGTTCCCTCCTCCTCTATTGCTTTGCTTTCCATTCCTTTGTTTACATGATCTTCTTCAGTTGTATTTTGATTGCTGGTTGTGATCTTTTCCTTGTTCTCATCAGATTTTGGTAACTCTGCTTGTGTTTTGATTCTTTGTTGTGTCTGCTCATGTTTGCTATTGACTGCTTCTTGTAATATGCTGCCTTTCTCCTTTTTTTCCTTGTCCCCAGATTCATCAGATGAGTTGCTCTCCACTACAATTGGGGCTTTGCTACCCTCTTCCTTTGTCTTATCAACAGATGATTCCACCAAAGGTTTTGATGACTGTACTTGTTGATTTCCTTGTTCTTTGCATATTTCTAGTGAAGTTTCTTCATCTACCTTTGATAGTGCCTCAAAAGAATTTCCCTTGTTCAGCTCCTTCTCTACTGTCTTTTGGTGTGTATTTTCCTCTTTGTTATCTCTTGTTTCCTTTCCTTTTTTCCCCTCTTCCATACCTTGCTTTTTGTTCTTTTTATGTGTCACTGCATTCCATTCCATTTTATTGTTATACCCATGATTCCTCCCATAATAATTGTTTGTTCCATTCCATCTTGCTGCCACTGGTTTAGCAGGTTGAGAACCATTATTCTCAAAATGTTTCCCATTCGGTTTGGTAGCTGCTTGATCTTTAGTATCCTCATTAACTTGTTTCCTCTTGGATTTTTCAGGTTCATCATGCTGCTCCGGCTTTGGTTCCTCCTTCTTGGGCCTATATTCAGGATGCACCACCCAACAACTTTGTATATCATGCCCTTGCAGTTTACAATGTGTACAATATTTTGGCAAATAATCATATTGGATTCTTTGCCATTTTGCTTGTACTTCCCCAGTCTCCTCATCAACACAACTGATATGAATCCTCTTTGGCAATTCCTTCAGTAAATTTACTTCCACTTTCACACGTGCACAACTTGGTCTCGTCTGATTAGTAGTAGCTTTATCAAGTACCAATGGTGTGCCTACTGCTTGTGCCAGAGTAAACATTGATTCTCTATCAAATAGATTTGTGGGTAGTCCAGGGAATGAGATCCATGCAATTGCTATCGTGGTTTCCTCCTCTGGGTTAAACCATGGATCCCATATTAGAAATCGTACAGGGTATATCCTTCCCCTATAATGCAATTCAAATGCACCAGATGTTAGGGCTGCATAATCTTCAAGTCGTGAGAGTCTCAATAAAAGATGTCTCTCCTCCAAAAAACCAATATCACACCGCCCTTTAATCCCCAATTGAATAGGTAGAAACTTCCTTATTTCATGTAAATCTGGTCTGCCATGAGAGAATTTTGCAATAACAAAGATATTTTAGGTTTTGACGTCGCGACAATTCCTCAAATTCCTTCTTTGTCCATGCAAACGTTGGTTCCCCATGTAGATATGTTATAGGTTTAAGGTTTAAAGCTTCCACTTCTGGGGGTGGTTGTAAAGCAGATAGAAAATTAAGTGTAGGTGTAGTGTCGTTTGTGGTGTTGGTCAATGGCAGACCAACCACCTGGGGTGGCTGGCTGCCGGTCTTTGACATATATATACATCTTAAGGAGAAATATTTACGAAACGTGACGATAGTTTTATATTTACAAAACATAACATTACAAATCCTATACAAAACATGCTTTATATTTAAAAAAAAAATTATTTTTAAATTATTTTTTATTTTTTAAAAATCATTTTTTTTTAAAAATATTTTTTTATTTTTTTTTAAAAAATAATTTTTTTAAATTTATTTTTATTTTTTTTAAAAATTAATATTTTTTTTTTTGCTCAAAAACTTATGTATGAAAGTTGTATGAAATGTGTATATCTCGCTCAAGACTTAAAAAGTTTGCTCAAAATTTAGTGTATGAAAAATGTATGAAATGTGTATATCTCGTTCAAGGCTTAAAAAATCCGCTCAAAATTGTGTGTATGAAAACAATATGAAATTTGTATCTTGCTCATGTCTTAAAATTTCGCTCACATTTTCATGTATAAAGTTCATGTTAGATTTCTGTAAAATTAATACAACTACAACAATATTGTATATAACTTTGATACAACATTCAAGACTTAAAATAATCGCTCAAATTTTTGTGTATGAAATGTGTATATCTTGATCAAGGCTTAAACATTATGCTTAAAATTTTATGCATGAGAATGGTATGAAATGTGTATATCTTCCTCAAGACTTAGAATTTCATTCACATTGTTTGTATATAAATTTCATATTAGGTTTACGGGAAAATTAATACAACTACAACAACATTTTAACAATTTTCATACAATATTCAAGGCTTAAAGTTTTCGCTCAAAATTTTGTATATGAAAATTATATTAAAAATTTTGCTCACACATACACATTTCATACAACTTTCATACACGTAAATATGAGGTAATTTTTTAAGCCATTGAGCAAAAAAAAATAAATTAATATTTAAAAAAATATATATAAAAAATATTTTTTTAAAAAATAAAATATTTTTTTTAAAAAAAATATTTTTTTATAAAAAATATATATATTTTCTGAAAAAAAAATAAAAAAACGAAAAATATATGAAAATCCGTCATGTTTTGTAATATATCGTTATGTTTTGTAAATAAGGAAAACTATCGTTACGTTTCGTAAATATTTCTCCTTAACATGTATATATACGTAGTTTTCCCAAAAAAAAAAGTGGTTCCGCATCTCATTGAAATTCTAAAATTCTTAGGCCCTATATAGTAGGATTAAGTCGAGAGGATGACCTTCTCAAATTTGCTTACCTTAAAACTCGTTTAATAGGGTCAACCAGTAAAATTAATAATAAAGAGGTCACAAAAAACGTAACTAACTCAAATTATGTTAATCTTTTCACGATATAAATATAACAAAAAATAACGTAATAAGAATAACAAATCAGATAATCAAAGTGATATAATTGAAAAGTACGAAATTGAGGAATTCTTATTGATTCTCCTGATTCAGATGACAATAAAATTTTTTGAAGAACAGTGATGAACAATAAGGTTGACAGAAAATGAATACAAAGTCGTGTGTAATTAGGTGAATCTAGATTGATATGATAGTGAGGAAGTGGGGAAATTTATAAGATAAGCTGGTGGTAACTACTTCCGTGATTCTCGTCTGTTTCAGCCGTCATGGCTAAGATCGTGAGCATTAAATGGAATTTCATCTATCTCGAAATCTGGGCGATGTTGTTTGATGGATCTCCTGTCCAAACACTCTAAACCTCCCCGGATAGATCTTCCAGGCTCTTGCTGTCCGGTGCAAGTAAGGCGGGTCCGGAAACTGATTATACAATGATCTAACAAGTGTTCGGTCTGACTGGTGTTGAGTGACTCAACATTTGACAGTAATGCTCTCTAGCCTTACCATGTGTCCAATCAAATAGTCTTTGCTTGTGTATTTTGTCAATACAATGTTTCTATTTTGTAATAATAACATATTCACAATTTTATACAAATTTAATCGTTTGAGAACTTTTTCATTCAGACGTACATGTTTGGTGTCTTTTATTTTCTCTATATTCACCAAATATTGTTAATTTATAAGTTCTATACATTTACAGAAAAAAAAAAAAAAACTTTTTCTTGAGATTATGACTAACGAATGTCTGCTGCAATTGATAGAGTTATATAACTATGTACATTAATTGAGAGGAAAAACAAGAAGAAAAAGATTACTCTCTTTAAATATTGTTTATTTTATAAGTTCTAATATTTTGTCAAAAATAACTATATTTTTGGTGAGAATAATATGACTAATGAATCTCCCCTGCAATTCATAGAGTACTTATTTCTCAATGCACATTAAGAAGAAAAATAAAAAGAAAAAGATTACTCATCCATGCTTTCGGAAAGAAATGAAAACAAAAGGTTTACCATGAGTCAACGTGCCCTTTCTTGAACACAATAGACTTGACAATAGGAAAATATTAAAATAAGAGGTTATATTATTCAATTAATTCATTTTGTTAATTATGATGTGGTTTTGGTAGTTTATCATTTGTGTCGGCAATATGTCATCAAATGAGTGATTAGCTCTGATCCAGTAACAATTTGTCTGAAAATAACCTAACCGACGTGTTTTCTAGCTAATACAAGAAATTATATATATCTTATAAAGTTTAATAAAGCAAAAACAATTTGTTAAACCCAAGGCAAATTGTTAAAATACTATAGCATATATTTTATAATGACAATGGTCTAACCAAAGCTAGGTTGAATACCGAAAGAACTTTGGCCAGCTAGATGGACAATTCTACCAAACCTAACAAGTATTCAAATGCTATTTGAACACGTTTAGATAATCTTTGATTACAAACTAGTGGTAGTAATTAATGCAGAGATGACTACAGCAATATTATTGAGCGAGTTTTGTTTGAAAAATGAGTGGTAAATCACTAGTAAAAGGACTTTTTGCTTTCTATTATATATCCGGCCCTCCTCTAAAAAAAATGTATAGATTTTTTATTATGCTTTGGAAGCAAATAAAAGTAATATTTAATGCAGAAATTATGGAAGCAATAAAATCAAACCGAGTTTTAATTGAAAATTGAGAAGTAATTCATTGATAGAATTTTTGTTTTCATTTATCGTGCCCTCCGCAAGAAAATTCAAAGAATGTATAGACAATATAATGCTTGGGAAGCAAAGGGCCACATTACGCGTGACACGTTGCTAAGAATCAAACTTGTAATAGCATTGCTTAACACTTTAGTGACTCAAGCTAATGTGTGATGTTCAGATCGCAACTAATTTCTTAATTTGTTCTTATGCGGTTGACCATCTTTCTCATTATAAGTAAAAAGTTATCCACAACTGCTGAGTACTTTCTCCGTCTCAATTTATATGATATAGCTTGACTGAACATGAAATTTAAGAAATAAAGGAAGATTTTTCAATTTTATAATCTAAAATAAGCCAAAGATATTTATGCGATTATAGATCATCTCGTTAAGCGTGACATGTAAAGTTTAAAGTTAAATTATTATCAAATATGAAAATGTATCATTCGTTTTAGGATAAACTAAAAAAGAAAAATATCACATAAATTAGAACAGAAGTAGTAATTAAATTTGATGGAAAATTATAAATGGAATCTAAGTCATACAAACTATTATCACGTCCTTTCTGCATTTAAAGTTTAAGAAAAAACCAATCCATCTACCCACCAACTACGGAGGAAATTCCAACTTAAGATACTCGTATCTAAATCAAATATTTAATCGGAAAACAAATGATTAACCCTTAATAATCTTTAGGTATGCCAGAAACTTTTTACATTTGGGCGCTGAGTTTTGTCCATATAATTCTTTTTTCGTGCATAATATAAAAATAAAAGTAAAATATTTTCCCTATATTTTCGGGTAGAAAATACTTCCTTTATTAAAAAAGTTATACTAGCGACAGCCCCCAAACTTGTCCACAGGTGCTTCATGGCCACTTAAATCTAAGCTTATTCCAATTGAGACCTAAACCATTTCGAATTTGAACCACTTAGATAATTTTTTAACAATCAATGAAAAATGTAAGTGTGTATAGTCCACTCACGGATGAGAACCAAAAAAGGGCGTCAAAAGCAGAACCAAAATACAGCACATTAGGAGCCCGTTTGGATTGGGCTTTATAAGTTGCTTTTATGGTAAAAAAATTTTTTCGAACTTTTTTTGAGTGTTTGGGTGATCGAACTAAAGCGTTTGTCTTAAAATAAGTTTCGAAAATATTAATTGGGTTTGTTTGGGCTTAGCTTATCTAAAAACGCGTTACATAAAAGTCGTTTTCAGCTTATAAGCTGCTTTTTTTAAGCCCATCCAAACAGGCTTTAGTTCGGAATCCATGGAGTTTCGCCGGAAAACGAATAGCTCCGGCCAAACAAAGTGCAAAAACAATCTTAAACATAAAAAACGGCTCAAAAATAGGGACAGATCTAGTAACAATATATAAGAGAGACGTAGGTCGGAGAAGGGGAAACAAGGCTCAATGACGTTGCTTCGACGGTAAATCACCAGAGTTACGCATACGACCATGTTTTATACAGAGCAAGCAATATCATTTAAAATCAAACAAATCCAGTTCAACAAAGACGAACCGAACCCAAGAGACGGAGGAGGATGGTGAAACAGTGGTGGCGTTGAGGAGTTGCTACCAAGAGGAAATTTAAAAAAAAATGAAAAAAGAGAAATTAGAGAAAGGAAAAAAAGGAAAAAAGGAAATGAATTAAGCATTTTTTAGTTCCTGGACGCGCTTAAGGAGAGTGGAACACACCCACTTAGCCATGTCTGCAAAAAGTGTCTAAGTAATTTAAATTTAGATTAGTTTAGATGTCAAATTGGAACAAACTTTTATTTATGTGGCCACAAGAAATATGTGGACAAATTTAGGAGGCCGCTTATGACTTTGGCCTAAACTTTAATTTTACCCCGTCTTCCAATTTATCTTTCTGGTCCCAATCTTGTGAAAAGGGATAGAATTATAGGTGGTGGTTTGACTGAAAAGGTTAGCTAGCTAGCTGGAGGTCTTGACGAGTTACTAGAATGGTTAAATTTTGAAAATATTGCATTACGAACAATAATTGGAAGTTTCCTTGGTTGTCTAGTTGTGGAATGGAAGTGTTGAATGGTTATAGCTCTGAGGCTTACAATGGTCGCGTCTTAGTTTAGATGTGGAAAATTAGAAAAAGCTAAAACATCATTATAGTCTTTGATTTGAGGGGACGAGAGATTGCTAAGGAAATTTTAAGACTTATGAGTAATCATCCACTACTTGTAACTGGAGACAACAGTTCTTAGCAACAGTAATTGAATAAGCTATATGCCTGAAATGATCCAGATGTGATGGTTCTGTGTTTGACTTTAAAATTGTTGGCAAATACAGTACTCCGTCTGTCCCAAGTTGTTTGAAACTTTTCTTTTTTTTAGAGTTAATTTTTTTAATTTTAATTGTGTATTTGAACAAAAAATTCTTAAATTTTTTGAAATAAAATTTACATATAAAAACTATATAAAAAGTACTATAAGTCACCATAATTAATGATTTAAATATTTAAAAAACATATGAAAAAATTACGGTCAAAGACCAACTCATTTGACTTTCAAAAAACGAAAAGTGTCAAATAATTTGGGACGGAGGGAGTATGACTTTTGAAAGCTAATGAATGATAAAGCATGAACAGTCACACAATATCATATCATATCATATCAATAAATCGAGAAAAGGATATAAAGGTCCCCAATGAAGCATGAGAGTAGGTTAATAGTCATATGCACTTAACGGTTTCGGTCCTTTAAGTTTGCCATAAGTTAACAGAAATGGAACCTTAACTATGAGAGTTGGTTAAAAATATTCCCTTCAGTATGCACTTAACGGTATTGGTCCTTTAAGTTCGCCAAAGTTAACACTTTTAGTGTCCGACAAAATATTTACCGAACTGACAAATTATTTACCGAACTCTGTTTGTTAGATTTGACGAGAACTATAAATAAAAGGAAAAAATTAGCGAGAACTCACATCTAGAGGTACACATTATTAAAGAAATGGTCAAATGCCTCGGGACAAAATCGACGGATGTCAGTCGGTTATAGGAAAAAATCGAGAAAAAACCTACAGACTTGATAATGTCAGAAAATAGTGTCTCGAAACATAAAGACCGACGGACTCTATCAATTAAAACCGAGGGAATCCAAAGGCTAAATAAAATACACTAGACTTTAGAAATAATTTAGAAATAGCGTATAAACTAAAAATAGTTGTCACTATAAAAAACAAGCGAAAAAATGATGGACGGACATTTTTGGATAAAATCGAGGGACACTATTTTTTAATTTTTGTTTTTTACAAAAACCAACGGAAAAATTTATTTTTGAGGAAAAATGTGCGGAAACTATTTTTTTTTAAAAAAATCGAATCACTTTTTTTTAGTAGTATTTATTTTTTTCTCGAGTTTTCTAAAAACGAGTCTAGTATATTTTACTTAGCGAATAGAATCCCTCGATTTTAATCGACAAAGTCCATCGGTCTTTGTGTTTCGAGACATTATCTTCTGACATTATCAAGTTTGTTGGTTTTTCCTTATAACAGACTAGCGTCCGTCGGTTTTGTCACAAGGTATTTGGCCTTTTCTTTAGTAATCTAGAGTTCTCGCTAATTTTTTCCTTTTTTTCATAGTTCTCGTCAAATCTAACAAACATAGTTCGATGAATATTTTGTCGAGACTAAAACTGTTAAGTTTTGGCGAACTTAAAGGACCAAAACTCTTAAGTGCATACTTAAGGGACTATTTTTAACCAACCCTCATAGTTAAGGGACCATTTTTGTTAACTTGTGGCAAACTTAAAGGAGCAAAACTATTAAGTGCATAGTTAAGGGACTATTTTGAACCTACTGTCATAGTTAAGGAACCATTTATGTCCTTTTCTCTTAATATTTGGGAAAATTATAGAACTATGTTTTATAAAAATGAAAAAATTAGAGAGTGTTTGTACTCACTTTTTAAAGGTACACAAAATTAAAGAAATGGTCAAATGCCAATCGGGACAAAATCGACGGATGTTTGTACTTTTATAGGAAAAAAATCGAGAAAAAAAAAAACGGACTTGAAATGTCAAAATAAGTGTCTCGAAACATAAAGACCGACGGACTCCGAAACAAATGAAAGAAAAACGAGGGAATCCAAAGGCTAAATAAAATACACTAGACTTTAGAAATAATTTAGAAATAGCGAGTTAACTAAAAAGTTGTCACTATAAAAAACAAGCGAAAAAATGATGGACGTTAAGGAAGTGGATAAAATCGAGGGACACTATTTTTAATTTTTATTCCTTTTTACAAAAACCAACGATAAGTCCATCGATTATTTTTGAGGAAAAATGTGCGGAAACTATTTTTTTTTTCAAAAAAGAATCACTACCTTTGGAAGTATTTATTTTCTCGAGTTTTCGGTAAAATAATATATATCTAGTATATTTTATATATATATATATATATATATCCCTCGATATTTATATATATATATATATATATATATTTGTGTTCCGAGACATTATTTTCTAACATATATCATATATATATATATTTATATATATATATATATATATATATATATATATATATATATATATATATATATATATATATTTGACCAATCTATAGAGTTCTCGCTAATTTTTTCCTTTTTTCATAGTTCTCGTCAAATCTAACAAACATAGTTCGATGAATATTTTGTCGAGACTAAAACTGTTAAGTTTTGGCGAACTTAAAGGACCAAAACTCTTAAGTGCATACTTAAGGGACTATTTTTAACCAACCCTCATAGTTAAGGGACCATTTTTGTTAACTTGTGGCAAACTTAAAGGACCAAAACCGTTAAGTGCGTAGTTAAGGGACTATTTTGAACCTACTATCATAGTTAAGGGACCATTTTTGTCCTTTTCTCTAAATAAATCCACTGAAGTATCAAATCGTGTGAGCACACATACTATGAGTGTCACGGTCAACTCTGAATACGTCGAAACTAGGAGTCCGCGACTTTTGTAGCATAAAAAAAAACAATACTAGGTTCCACGTACTAATTTAGTGCGTGAAAGGACTAAACTACAAAAATGCAAGTTGGGCCTTTCACGCACGAAATTCGAAAAAGGCAACAAAAAGTCGCCCCTCCTTCCCCCCAAAAAAAAAAAAAAATTTCACTTCCCCACCAACCCGCCATTAACGCTCGTTTTCAGTGGTCCCCAACCCCCCAAAACGCTATTTTCGTGTTGTTTTTCAATCCAAAACTCAATATTCTTGGTATATTGAAGTGTAGGAACAAGTTTCTAAGGTTAGATTTTGGAATAGAGCGGCGCGGAGCTCATTTTGAAAACTCAAAAACACCTTCATTCTAGGTATTTTACTACGAATTTTTTATTACATTGCTAAATATATTATTACCTTAGGTATGGTGGGAGGGATCTGTGGTGGATTGCGCTTTTTTTTTTGTGCGTTTTTGGGCAAAACCCACCACTTTTGCCCCCTTTTTTTTTTTTTTTTTAAATTTGTTTATCTATTGTTAATTAGTTAATTATTTATTGCTTGTTTATTTAGTATTTGTTAATTGTTCGATTAGCGACTTAAGTATTTATTAATTGTTAGACTAGCTATTTCAATTGTTAGACTAGCTAATTATTTATTTAGTTTTTGTTAAGCCAATTGTTTATTTGTTAATAATTTCTTAATTGTTTCATTAGTTAATTAATTGTTTATTTGTTAAATATACGATAATAATTTATTAATTTTTTGATTAGTTACTTAATTGTTTATTTATTAAATATATGATAATAACTTGTTAATTATTTGATTAGTTAGTTAATTGTTTATTTATTAATTATTTATACTAATTGTATTGCTAACTAATTGTTAATTATTTGACTTATTAATTTTTAATCTTTATATTTTAGGATTGAAAACCCTTAGTTTAGGATTCATAACCCGTAGCTTAGGATTGAAAACCCTTAATATAATTTTCGATAAAAGATTACATAACTAATATTACTTGTTAATGATTTATTTAAAATACGTAAAACAGATGGGTCACCACAATCCTTAATAAAATTTTGATAAAAGATTACATAACTAATATTACTTGTTAATGATTGATTTAAAATGCGTAAAACGGATGGATCACCACAATCCTTAATAATTTTCGATAAAAGATTACATAACTAATACTACTTGTTAATGATTGATTTAAAATGCGTAAAACAGATGGATCACCACCCTCTTGATCCAGGGCCCTTCGACCGAGAGTTACTATATCTTCAGCCCGAGCATAGGTCGCAACATATATGGACATCCGACCTGCAGCCTGAGTCTCAGGTCCGTACCCGGTTAAGGGACTCAGCATGGGAGATCTTGGCTGCTCGCCCCCCACATTCTCGTGTCTTGGATATACTACGTCGGGGCGGTATCTACCGGTGCGTCAAAGTTGGTCGGGTACAGCACGATAGGTCGCTAGTGACGGCATTGATTGAGAGGTGGCGACCGGAGACGCACACATTTCATCTCCGCACCGGTGAGGCTACCATTACCCTTCAGGATGTGGAGGTCATTTATGGGCTACAGGTTGATGGACGCCCATTGTATATTAAGGAGCCTCATGTGCTGCCGCCTTACCTGGATGAGTTGACTAGGCTCACTTGGTTTCGCGGCTCGGATGGTCATATTTCCGGCCGCAGTGGCTTTTGTTGTCGACCCTTTATGCTCACTTGCGCCTCACAGACATGCAACATCCGATTGGAGAGGACACACCTCAGGCTGATGTTGACCGACGTGCGCGTCTATACCTACTCATCATATTCGGGGCCATCCTGTTCCCGAACACTTCGGGTTCGCATATGAGCTTGAGGTATCTTCGGTATATCGACGATCTCGCCGAGATAGGATGTTATAGTTGGGGCGCTGCTATGCTGGGCTATATGTATCGAGGATTCTGCCGATGTTCTATGGGCACGAGGGTAGAGGTCCCTGCATTTTGCTCGCTCCTTCAGGTAATATATTTAAGTGTGTGTAATTAAACACAAAATATATTTTTTTAAAACGACGACTGATAAAATATTTTTTAAATGACTATATCATATATGGGTGTGGACTAGGTTGAGACCTTTTCAGCCCATACCAGCTCACCCTCCCGCTGACTATCTTACTGTGCCGATGCCATACGCGCGGAGATGGTCGCGAGGCGTACGCCGACGTGCGGAGACGCACCACAGCCTTCTCCCGTTTAGGGATCAGCTAGACCGCATGACGGCGCGTACGGTATGTTCATATTTTGGATCCACACGCTAGACCACATAGCTACTATTTTAGTCTTTTATTGTTAACTAGTTCAATTCTTTTTACAGGCTTTTATATGGACGCCGTATGATCATATTTTGGATGAGTTCTGCCGGCGTTTTGTAGGGCTGGTCAGCACATGTGGATGTCGCGGTGTCCATTGATACATATGGATATCGTTGAGTATCACGCGCCCGACCGCGTGTTACGGCAGTTTGGGTATGTACAGAATATACCCGCGGCTACGGATTGGGAGCATGACCACTATGTGAGGGACGAGCGTGCGGGCGTCGATGATGCATGGCGACTCCATATGCAGCAGCAGGTCCAGAGTTGGGATGTGAGGATGACGAGCCTAGCGGTGGTCGGACATGACACTCCGATCCATGTGTACATGGAGTGGTACATGCGAGATCACTCGCATCGTGGACAACCCCTCTAGGCGTCGTCCAGATGGCCTGGGATATGTAGCTCTCGCAGGAGCGTACGAGGCGCTGGTAAGTTTTATTAGTCTTAAACTTAAACCATCGTCTTATGTACTACTTTACAAATTTATTCAATTGTTAATATTTGCAAACATATGCGGCACGGACCGTTCGGACGATGCGCTATGAGAGTTTTATTAGTCTTAAACTTAAAGTATGCGATCGTCTTATGATTTTTTTTCAAATTTTACAATTTTTTAAGTGGAAATTTATTCGGCGTATTGTTTTGAATATTTGGTTCGAAACATTGCGGTTTTTTGGCATTGGTTAAGCAATAGTCACCGTTCAAATGATTCATGATCACATATCAAGATGTCTTTAGTACAAATTTCCGTTCAATGCCGTAGGCGGCCGAAGGTGGCAAGGGCGGCTGCGATGATCGGCGACCGGAGGTCACTCGGAATCGGTAGTCGAGTTCTCATTCGGCGACTGTCGAGATGTCCTAGTAATAACAACAACAAATTGATATAAAAACATATTATACTAAATATTCGGTTAAACCGAAAAATCAAAAATCCGAAACCGAACACCGAATTTGCTATTTAAAAAAATCGAAATCGACCAAGCACATGACACCGAAAACTCGAAAAATTAAGCATCGGTGATTCGATTTTTCGGTTTTGGTATTTATGCCCCACCCTTGCGACGGATGATTGAGCTTGCCGAGACTTTGTGACGTGACATGACTTCGACACCAGCGTGTTCATCCCCACCTCGGGGCGGTGGTCGCGGTCGCCGAGGAGCCGGTGGCCATCGCGAGGTAGGCCGTCGACAGAGTGATGAGGCTTCGACTTTTAGATCCCGCCGAGTTCTTACCGGCCGGCGACACGATATCCCATCGACTTCTCATTCCCGCCGTCGACTTTTACCTTTATATACGCCGGACCCTTTTTCAGATTATATGCCCTGGCCTTCATTTCCACATCCACCGCCGTGATCCATAAGGTGAGCGGCGGTTGATCTATATATTACTTCGACGACTCCATGTTCGAGGACTTCGTGTTTGATACGGCACCATCCGCATCTCCGCCCGGGGGGCCGCTCGGAGCCCTCTCACCAGTATCTCGGAGGCCGTCGACACACGTTTGACTTTTACAATAAAGTAAAATAATTTATTAATTATTTATTTATTTCAGGTTCATTTTAGAATAAATCTAATCTAAATTGTTTATATATTATTTCAGGTTCATTCTTCTACGCCTGTGGACCCATCTCCTGCACCGGGGCCCACTCAAGAGACCGTTGAGGAGCCAGCTCAGGAGCCCTCTCACCAGGCATCTCAGGAGGCCGTCGACACACAGGTTTGATTTTTACAATAAAATAAAATAAAATTATTAATTAGTTGTTTATTTCATGTTTAGTTTAGAATAAATCTAAATTAAATTATTTATATGTTATTTCAGGTTCATCCTCTGCGCCTGTGGACGGGTCTCCTGATGAGTTTGACGAGGAGCCATGTTATGAACCGGCCCCACCGCCCACCGTCATTTCCCATAGAAAGCATGTTATGAACCGGGGACCGGGTCGAAAGAAGGGAAGGAAGGGAAGCAAGGATGATCATGCCATAGAGCATGTACAGATTAAGAGGAGGAAGGGGGATGGAGATGATGGTGGTGGTGGTGGTGGTGGGGTTAGCCTTAGGCCTAGCCGAACTCTAAAGGCTCCCACTTGTGGGACCTGAGATTGTGAATGTTGTAAATAAAGTGTACATTTTATGTTATTATTTTCTTAATGATAATTAGTTATCTTAATAATAACTCGTGCGACGTATGGAAAAAAACGTGATTTTAATAGGTTAAAAAAAAAAAAACCAATATTAATTACAAATGAAATAAAAGTGTAAGGGGGAAGGGGAGAATTAAACAAAAGTACACTCTTTCACACACAAAATGATTGAAAGTGCAAAAACTTATTTCACATAAAAACTTAACCTTTCACGATATAACCGTGACAACGCATAATTTCGTGCGTGAAAAAAATCACAATTTCAAGAATCTATGACACATTTTGACAATACATTACCGCATTATTTGACCATTTTAATACGACTTGTATTGCGCACCATTTTAATGCGCACTAAGTATTGATTTGACAACACACCACGCATGACAATTTCAGGAATCTATGACACATAAAGGCTTGATTTGACAATACATTGCTGCATTATTTGATCATTTTAATACGACTTGTATTGCGCACCATTTTAATGCGCAATGTAAGTATTGATTTGACAACACACCACGCATGACAATTTCAGGAATCTATGACACATAAAAGCTTGATTTGGCAATACATTGCTGCATTATTTGATCGTTTTAATACGACTTGTATTGCGCACCATTTTAATGCGCACTGTAAGTATTGATTTGACAACACACCACGCATGACAATTTCAGGAATCTATGACACATAAAGGCTTGATTTGACAATACATTACTGCATTATTTGACCGTTTTAATACGACTTGTATTGCGCACCATTTTAATGCGCACTGTAAGTATTGATTTGACAACACACCACGCATGACAATTTCAGGAATCTATGACACATAAAGGCTTGATTTGACAATACATTGACCATTTTAATACGACTTGTATTGCGCACCATTTTAATGCGACTATTGATTTGACAACACACCACGCATGACAATTTCGTAATGACACATAAAGGCTTGATTTGACAATACATTGTTGCATTATTTGATTTTAATACGACTTGTATTGCGCACCATTTTAATGCGCAATGTAAGTGTTGATTTGACAACACACCACGCATGACAATTTCAGGAATCTATTTAACTTGAAGGCTTGACGAGTGAAAAACTCATCAATTTCATAAGTCTAAGTCTTACAAGTCATTTAAAAAAAAAAAAATCAAACTTCATAGAAAAAATGTCTCAAAATGCTTCAACTGTTAAGGTTTCACTATTTTGGGATGGAGATATCATCGAGCACAATTACTCTGTTCGTTATAGTATCAAACCAAAAGCCCATGTTAAATTTTCAACAACTTTAAATTATGAAACACTAGTCAGTTACATGCACAAAAGAATGAAAACTACACCCACCGAGTTTGGAATCTCACTAATTATTATATCCACAAACAATATCAAACGGTGTAGTGCGTTATGGCATGCACAATATCAACGATGATGAATCTTTGAGTGATTATTTGGGATCGCCGAAGAATATCGTGATTTAGTATTCATTAATGTTCTTGAGATGTATGTTGAAAAGATACCTCGAGAAGAAGTCCCTCAAGTCCATTATTATTCATGGTAACACTTATGGGGACTTTAGTTCTTATGGAGACATTTTGAGTGGTCAAGTGCCGTATTAAAATCTAAGCTATATAATTTAATCAAGCTTACAATGAAAATTGGTAAATATGGATTTTTCATATTATTATATGTGTAGTAGCACGTGTTTGTTGTATGAATTGGTAAATAACCGCTTTCAAATCTTTATAGGAACTATTCTCAAAACTCGCCAAAGGTGGTACCAAATATGGATGTTGGTCAATCCTCTCGGTTCGGTGGAGTTGATCATTCTCCACACCATGACAATGCTTATGAACAATAGTAAGTTCATCATATATATATATATATATATATATATATATATATATATATATATATATATATATATATATATATATATATATATATATGATGTTGGTATTTAAAATATGTTACTTTTCGTGTAGGAGGATGAATGCACTTGATAATGAAGATTTTCCTAATTATTATGAGTCATCATCAAGTGATGACGATGAAATAGCTAATAATGCAGGTAACCGATGATGAAGATGATGATGATGTTCAAGTTGGTATGACCAACAATATTCCTCAAAGCCAAAACCAACAAGAACCAATGCACCACCACGTACCACCACCGATGGCTGAAAACCCAACTTCTGAAAGCCCAATTCAGTGGCATTCTAACAATATCCCTTATCTTGACAACTGCTGCGGGATGGGTCGTGATGATGCATTTGTCTTCACAAGAGAAGATGATGATAGTCGCCTAAAAACCTGGATTGAACCAAAGGATCTCAACAAAGATCGATGCTACCTTGCAAAGGGAATGTTGTTCGCATCCAAAAAGGCGTTGCAACGGGCTGTCAAAATTTATTGTTTTAAGGACATGAGGGAGTTTAAGGTTGATCAGTCAAACACAAAGATATGGAGGCTAGTTTGTAGATGACGGTATCAAGGCTGTGAGTGGTTGCTTCGGGGAATTGTTAAGCCTGATGGTATGTGGGCTATCACAAAATTCCGCGAAAGACACACTTGTGATATGGAAGAAAATCGAGCAGATCATTATAATTTAGATACAAACATGATTGCTCAAGTGTTACTTAAAGACATTGCCGAAACGCCAAGGTAACTTATCCTACCTAGTACATTATATGTCTTATATCAATTGAAAGATCATTACTAAATGTTGTTTGTTTAAACTTGTGCAGGTTCCCCATCAAAGATTGTATTCGAAACGTTCAAACCGTATATAGTAAAACTATAAGCAACAGAAAGGGATTTCTCGGCGTAGACGCGCTTTTGAGATGGTCTTTGGAAATTGGCATACTTCTTTTCAATCGCTGCCAAGGTATATGGCAGCTCTACAACATTTTAATCATGGTACTGTTGTAGAGTGGCGGCTTATAGAGGGTAAAATCTTCAACTTCGTATTTTGGACATTCAAACCATGCATTGATGGTTTTGCTCACTGCCGACCAGTGATATCCATAGATGGTACGCATGTATATGGTGCCTACGACATCAAGCTCCTAATTGCAATAGGAATGGATGCCAATGGGTCAATATTTCCTCTTGCTTTCGCAATTGCCGCTAACGAGAGCAACAACATATAGGGGATCTTTTTGACCCATTTGAAGACTCATGTTATTAAGGATCGTATCGGCATATGCGTGTTGTTTAATCGTCATAAAGGCATATTGCACAATATGGATAATTTATCGGGTGGCGGTACCTCCCTTTGTTTACCATCGCTATTGCTTAAGGCACTTGAAGGCAAATTTGCAATCAAAGTTTCACAATGGCACTCTAAACAAATTGATGTGGGGGGCTGCGATGGAGCATCAACAACGAAAATGGGCTGCAAAAATGGATCTGATCAGGGCAGTGAGTGAACCCGCATACGTTTGGTTGATGAAGCTCGAAGTTGAAAAATGGACGCTTCATGCTGATGGAGGCAAAAGATGGGGCTGCTCACAACAAACAACTCGAGTCTTTCAATGGCTTGCCGAAATCGCTCGAGGACTACTCGTCACCGCAATGGTAAGAATGACTTTCAAGCAGGTTGTGGAGTGATTTGTGGTTAGGACAAGGTAGGCCAGAGCGATATTAGCCGACGGCGGGACATGGGTGCCAAAGCCCTTCAAAAATATGGAGCATTATAGAAAAAAATGTGAGTATCACCAAATGACCGAGTATGACCCAATTCAACATGTGTATGAAGTTAGGACAGGTTATTACAACGGTAAGGGTGGAAACGTGCATACCGTTTATGAGGCAACAAGAACATGCACTTGTGGTAAGTGGCAAACGTACCACATGCCGTGTTCTCATGCTGTCAAGTGCTTCGAGAGAATGAGAAAAACGGTAACAAGTTATGTGGCGAGGGAATACAAGGTCCACAGTTACCTTAGATCATATTCCGGCCAATTCCACCCACTTGGTAATGAAGCTTATTGGCCAAACGAGCCATTTTCGATGGTTGCTAACAAGGATTACATCGTAAATTGGGCATTAACTCACGGAGTCGTAGACCCAATCAAATGGATGTTAGTGAAAGAACTTACTCTCGCAAGTGCTCTATATGTAAGCAATATGGCCATGACAAGCGTTCGTGTGGGCAACAAGGCCGTGGTAGTACAAGCACGTCTCAAAGTAATAGAGCCTCTAGAACTTGAAGATTGTATTGTTATTGTAATTTATTATTGTATTGCTTTGAATTAGTATTGTAATTAAATGGAATGAATTATTTTTTAATTAATATAAACCTCTCGTATTGGATGAATTATTATTAAATCAAATATTTATATTTGTACATTCAAATATAATAAATCACTTAAATCAAAACCTTATAAATATGACAAGTTTCAAAACTTACTTCGGGGCACTTTAGAACCCCTAAAATGACGATCCAAACGTTTAGGTGGACTTGATGTAACGAGCCGACATTATTGCACGCAAAAAAAGATATTAAGTTTTATATAAAATATTGATATTTTGGGATTTTGAAACATAACTAATCTTTGCCCAAAGTATTGAATAAAACGTGATTTGAAAGGTAACACAAAAAAAGAAAAGAAAAAAAGGCCTCCTTCACGCACGAAATTCGTGCATGAAAGGCCCAACTTGCATTTTTGCAGTTTGGTCCTTTCACAAACTTAGTAATGTTTTTTTTTTTTTTTTTTTTTTTGTGTTAGTTTGGTTCAATTTTTTTTTTTTTGTGCTACAAAAGTCGCGGACTCCGAAACTAGCTAACCTAGCTCATACTCGGCCAAACACATGAACTAGATGATTTAAATGTATACAAGCAACATATATCACCTGCTTTTAAGGAAAAACAATCAAACCAAGAGTTAAAGTTTCACTTGCTTTATAACAGGCGGACAAATCTCTCTTAAATGTTGATCTCTGTTCAAAGAATCTTTAGTAACCTCAATCGATTCAAAATCATAAATAATGAGTCCAAATTAGGTTAGGAGAACTATTCCAAAAATTTTAAGATGCCTAAGCATCAAAGTCAACCCAATTGATCAACTCAAACCCGTCCATCATGGGTCAGCGATTCGAAATATAATTTTTTTACATGAATGTGTTACCTATAAGCTGGAGTCCAGTTCAATAATCAAAGCTCTATTTTGATATATTTGCTAAGTCAAATCATTGTTTTTTAATTTTAAGTTTAGGTCTAAAATCTCAATTTTAATTAGCCTCTTAAATCTCTATTTTCGTGGCCCAATTTCTATGAAAGTTACTTATAATCATAAGTTTTATGTAAGGAATCAATACCTCAAATATATGGGGTTGAAACTCCACCTTTTTGTGATGCAAACCTCAAATTTTCTTTTAAAAACGTTGTTGGCTCAATTTTTCTTTTAAAAACGTTGTTGGAATTTCTCAGCCGTATTTATACTACTAAACTTCTTCACGATCACAATCAAGGATTTCGCATTTGCATGCGTCGTCTTACCTGGCTTGCGCGATTGGGCCAATACCTCATGTCACATAAGACGCTTAACCTAGGGTTGACTGACCTTAATCATCGCGGTCGATCCCTGGTCCCTCTATCTCGATGCGCGACGGCGCTGTGCGATTGCGAAGAAAGCATATCATCACCAGAAAAATCTACAATCTCAATTATCCTCACATGGTGCCCAAACACACCCAGACCCTTGCTCCAATCACAACATACCAACAAGTCCAAAAACATTAGATGAACCTATGTGAAACCTCAAGTCATGCAATACCATATG
Source organism: Lycium ferocissimum (assembly GCF_029784015.1). Classification (NCBI taxonomy): domain Eukaryota; kingdom Viridiplantae; phylum Streptophyta; class Magnoliopsida; order Solanales; family Solanaceae; genus Lycium; species Lycium ferocissimum. The sequence goes on from NC_081343.1 coordinate 36,883,761, forward strand.
TATACTCAAAAATAGAGGTTGGAATATTACACCGTAGGTCCTAGATTGGGCCTTGTTTGCTCCTTAAAAAGGTAACGATTAAATTTGTATGCCGTAGCAAATAAAGCTAGCTGGGCACAACTCATTCGGTCGTTTGGCCCTTACAATAAATCCTCGTGCGGGAATTTCAGAAGTTCTAAAGATAAAATTGATTCTGCCTCAATCGGCTATGTGATAGTCCCCTAGTGCTCGTGTTTAAAGTATGAGAAGAGAAACAATATCGTTGATACCAGGCAATCCCCAGTCCCAAAGACTTGTCTGGTCTTTAGCATTAAAGTAACACGCTTTACGTCGTTGCCTCGTTAAAACCTTGTCGGAAAACCCACTTTGGGACAAAACCGAACTAAGAGAAAAAGAGTGTAACACGTGTTTTCAGGCCTAACTCTAATCTTCTTAACTTCGTTCTGGCTCGCTTCTGCAAAGATTGAAACGGATAAGCTTAAGAAATTTACGAAGGGTGTAGGGATCATACCTTAACAATAATATCTCTTCAAGTGAGCTATATTCCAATTACTTGGCAGCTGTTGACCGTCCTCCGAGTCGAGTTGGTACGAGCCTTTGCCAGTTATTCCGATCACCCTGTACGGCCCTTCCTGGGGCCGTACCAAGCTTCCCCTCGTGAGGGTTCTTCATGTGCAACGTGACCTTTCGAAGGACCAAGTCCCCGATTTGGAAGTGCCGAAGGTTCGATCTTTGATTGTAGTACTTTCCCATTCGTTGGTTTTGAGCCGCCATAGGGATAAGCTAGGTTTCGCATAATTTCTCCATTAAGTTGAGTTTTACTGCCATAGCTCGTCGTTAGATTTCTCCGTAGCGTAATTGAACCTCAGGCTCGGTTCTACGACTTCAATTGGGATCAATGCTTCCGCACCATACACCAAAGAAAATGGCGTCTCATTGGTGCTCGACTTCGAGTTCGTCCTATAAGCCCATAGTACTTTTGGCAAAATTTCTTTCTACCTGCATTTGGATTCATCTAACCATTTCCTTAAATTCTAAATAATAGTCTTGTTCGTTGATTCTGCTTTTCTGTTTGCAGTTGGGTGATACAGAGTGGACATTATCTTCTTGATCTTCAAGCTTTCAAGGAAATTATTGACTTTATTGCCTATGAATTGTCGGCCATTGTCACATGTGATCTCGGTCGGGATACCAAACCGGCAAATGATTTGGTCCCATATGAAGTTGATGACCTCCTTTTCTCTTACTTTTTCAAAAGCGTACGCTTCAATCCACTTAGAAAAATAATCAGTCATAAATAAAATAAAACGAGCCTTATCGGGTGCCCAGGGCAAAGGGCCGACTATGTCCATTCCCCACTTCATGAATGGCCATGAAAACAATACCGGATGAAGCAATTCCCCTGGTTGATAGATCATTGGGGCGTGTCTTTGACATCGATCACATTTCCGAACAAAATTCTTCATGTCTTCTTCCATATGATCCACATAGTAACTGACTCGAATCAGCTTTCGAACCAATAACTCAGCTCCGGAGTGATTACCACAGGTCTATTCGTGGACCTCGCGCATAGCATAGTCCGTCTTTTCGGGTCCCATACAGCTGGCTAAAGCACCGTAAAATGAACGTCGGTATAGTTTCCCTTCAATTAAGTTATATCTTGATGTCGTGGTCCTAAGAGCTCATGATTCCTTAGGATCTGCTGGTAACTTTCCCTCCTCCAAGTAGTCTATAAATTTATTCCGCCAGTCCCAAGTTAAACTTGTCATGTTGACTTCGGTGTGGCTGCTTTCAACAGCGGAGTTCATTAATTGGACCACCGTACCTGAGTTAAATTCTTTCGTTCCTACCTAAGATCCCAAGTTAGCTAATGCATCAGCTTCGATTTTTTTTTCCCTCGGTACATGTTGCATAGTCCATTCTTTGAATCGGTATAGAACCACCTGAATTTTCTCCCAGTATTTCTGCCTCCTATCATCTTTCACATCGAAAACCCCATTTACCTGATTCACGATCAAGAGTGAGTCATATTTTTCTTGATCTCCGCCCCAAGCTCCTGGCCAGTTCCAAACCTGCAATCATAACCTTATACTCGGCTTCATTGTTAGTCAATCTTAAAGTTCTTATGGACTGTCGGATAATATTGCCCGCAGGGGCCTTAAGTACAATCCCAAGTCCGAACCCTTTCACGTTGGATGTTCCATCCATGTACAGGGTCCAGATCCCCGAGGTTTTACCCGAGGTTAATAGAAATTCTTTCTCTACCTCGAGCACCATTGCGGGGGTAAAATCCCTACGACGTCTGCCAGATCTGAGACTTTATAGTCGTTCGGGGTTTGTATTCGATGTCATATCCGCTGATCTCGGCTGCCCACTTTGCTAACCTACCGGATAACTCCGATTTATGCATAAAAATTTTTAACGGATATGTCGTTACTACGCATATAGGGTGACATTGAAAATAAGGCTTTAATTTTCAAGGTGCACTCAATAAAGCTAAGGCCAATTTCTCTAGATGGGGATAACGTTCCCCGCATCCCCCAAAGTTCTGATAACATAATAAATCAGAAATTACGTACCTTCTTCCTCGCGAACCAGCACCCCACTTACTGCAACTTCGAACACTGCCAAATACAAGTAAAGCTGCTAGTCTGCCTTCAGAGTGTGCAACAAAGGCGGGCTCGATAAATACTGTTTCAATTCTTCTAGGGCCTGCTGACAGTGGCGGATCCAGGATTTTTATTCAGGGTGTTCGGAAAAAAGAAGAAGCTAAATATACACTATAATTTTTTGCCGAGGGTGTTCAAAAGTTAATATATACACATAAAAATAGAAATTTACCCTACATATACACTGTAATATTTTGCCGAGGGTGTTCGGGTGAACACCCTGGACAACACCTACATCCGCCCCTGCCTGCTGACACTCCGGCATCCATACAAACTCATTTTTCTTTTTGAACAATGAGAAAAACTGGTGGCTTTTATCCAAGGGCCGAGAGATGAATCTGTTCAGGGCCACAATCCTTTCGGTCAACCTCTGCACGCCTTTCACATCCTCGACTACCCGAATATCATCAATGGACTCGATCTTGTCTGAGTTAAATTTGATTCCTCGATTAGACACCATGAAGCCCAGGAATTTACTTGAACCTACTCCGAAGGCACATTTCTCCGGATTCAGCTTCATATTATACTTGCGTAGTATATCGAAAGTTTCCTGCAAATGCTTCAAATGGTCCTCTGTTTCCAAGGACTTAAGTAGCATATCATCAATATAAATCTCCATTGTTTTACTTGCTTGTTTTTCGAACATCTTGTTAACTAGGCGCCCTATAGGTAGTACCGGCATTTTTTAATCCAAACGGCATTACGTTGTAACAGTAAGTTCCATACTTAGTTATGAAAGAAGTCTTTTCTTGATCTTCTGGGTTCATCCGAATTTGATTGTACCCGGAATAAGCATCAAGAAAGCTTAGTATTGCATGACCAGCCGTCGCATCAATCATGCGATCGATGTTAGGCAAAGGAAAGGAATCCTTCGGGCATGCTTTGTTCAAATCTTTGTAATCCCTGAACGTTCTAAATTTATTACCCTTTTTGGGTACGAGCACTACGTTAGCTAGCCAATCCGGATATTTAACCTCCCGGATGGATCCTATTTTTAACAACTTCGTTATCTCCTCTTTGACAAACTTGTATTTGACCTTAGCCATCGGTCTCCGCTTCTGTTTTACCGGGGTGAATTTCTAATCAAGGCTCAGCCGATGAGTAGTCACCTCCAGTGGAATACCTGTTATATCTAGGTGGGACCATGCAAAACAATCGGCATTAGCTTGAAGAAATTTGATTAATTTATTCTTGAGCTCCGAGGTTAATCCCGTGCCCAGGTATACCTTCCTGTCTGGTAAATAGACGAACATAATGACTTGCTCAAGTTTTTCCACCGTTGATTTTGTTGCGTCCGAATCATCCAAAGAGTACAAATGACCTGGGAACGCCGAAATCAGATTCTTTCGAGTCTATGTTTCCTTCGACTTCGAGTCCGGCCGGATTCGCATCCCGTGATTGCTATTTGATGCCTTTGCTTTCGTTCGGATCATCCGTCTCCTCATGCTTAGTTACCTTCAGTGTTTGAATAACTTCTTCGACCGCGAACATTTCTTTTACCGCAGATTGTTCTCCATGAATGATTTTTACCCCCTCCGGGGTTAGAAATTTCAACATTTGGTGTAAGGTTGAGGGTACTGCCCTCGTGATGTACAACCATGGTCTTCTGAGTAAGGCATTGTACCTCATCTCTCCATCAATGACATAAAACTTTGTGTGCTGCACGATGCCGGCCGCATTTACTGGTAAAGTGATCTCACCTTTGGTAGTTTCACAGGCCATGTTAAATTAGTTGAGCACCCGAGCCGCTGGTACAATCTGATCTAACAGTCCTAGCTAGGGTTGGGCATAAATATTGAAAATCGAAAAACCCGACCGAACCGAACCGAACCGAATCGAACTTCAAGAAATCGAAATCGAAAGAACCGCACCGATCTAGTTTGGTTCGGTGTTCGATGACCACCTTCAAAAAATCAAAATCGAAATAGCCGAACCGAAATTTGATAAAACCGAACCGAAGAACCGAACGCCCATCGAAATTTAATACATTAACTAAAAAAATTAAAATAGTCCAGGCCTATTAAGTCTAATTCCAAAAAAAACCAATTGTAACAAGCCCTCTTTTGCTTTTGTATCCTTAATTTTTCACTTGCTTGAGCAAATCAAATATCCTTAACAAAGGAAGGTGACTAGGATGTGTCTTTAGGATTAATGTATATCCTTTATCTTTTTCTTAGTTATTCTTACTGTATGTATATAACACCTAGTAATTCTATATCATGGTTATGATTTTCAGTTCTTGTGTATCCTGTTTGTTTGATTTTGATTTCAATTTATCAATTTTATGTTTTATTACTTTTGAGAATATGAATTAGTGTAAATGGAATCGTTTCTAATATCATATCAAAAAAATCGAATTGAAAAAATTGGAACCGAACCGAACTAGTTTGGTTCGATGTTCGGTGTCCACCTTTAAAAAATCAAAATTAAAATAGCCGAACCGAAGTTTGTTAAAACTGACCGAAGAACCGAACGCCCACCCCTAGTCCCAGCTGCTCCACTACTTTCCATTGGATAATGTTGGCCGAGCTACTTGGATCAATCAAAATGTGTTTGACACGAGTTTTATTTATGAGAGCAGAAATTACCAAAGCATCATTGTGCGGTTGAATAATGCCCTCCCCGTCTTCGTCGCTGAAGGAGATAAATCCATCCGGTACATAGTCCCTGGACCTCTTCTCTCAAGTGATTAAGAATTTTATCTTCTTCATCATCGGGCCTTGGGGTATTTCTACCCTACTGATGATCATGTTGATCACATGCTGGGGTTCCTCCAGTTCGGTCTTCTTGTTGATTTCCCTGTTCTTGAAATGATTCTTTGCTCGTTCACTCAGAAACTCTCGAAGATGATCGTTTTTTAACAACCGTGCCACTTAATCCCTTAACCCTTTACAATCGTCGGTCCGGTGTCCATGAGTACCATGGTACTCGCATATCAAGTTTGGATCTCGTTACGAAGGGTCAGTTCGCAGCGGCCTTGGCTATCTCTCATCTTTAATGTGACCGATAGCAGTGGGCTTTCACCAGTGTCTGATATCCCGGCGGTGTTATTTCTGAACTGTAGCCCCATGCTCCTCGAGCTGCGATCACGTCGTCTGTCACTTCTCGTTGTATGAGGGCCAGGACCGTTTCTTCCCTTATCTGACCTGAAGCTGGACCTCTCGGGGTGAGGGTATGGATGATATATGTCTCTTGATGGTTGGAACTTCGTTTCTTTTACCCTTTTTGGTCTGTCAGAATTTTCATCCGGTTCACCAGAACTGGTGGGAGCCCGAGCTGATCATCCTCTACTCGTATCTTGGATTCGTACCTGCTATGGACATCTGCCCATGTAACGGCTCCGAACTCCAATAGATTTTATTTTAGTTTGAGGGAAATGTTTGAACTTCGGGGGTTAAGTCCCTTCATGAACCGGAGCCAGCAACATTCTCTCCTTTTGGAACCTTGTCACGAACTCTCTGAGCTGTTCGCCGTCCCTTTGGAAGATCTTGAATATGTTGGCCTTTCTTGCCTGTACCTTCCGGGCACCGGCTTGAGCCTTTATGAAAGCATCCGCGAGCAGCTCAAAGGAAGGGATAAAGTGTTGGGGCAGCGTGCAATACCATTGCATGGCTCTCTTAGTCAATGTTTCACCGAACTCCTTTAACATTACCGATTCAATCTCATCATTCTCCAGATCATTGCTTGTTATAGCACAGGTGTAAGCGGTTATATGTTCTTGTGGATCCATTGTACCATCGTATTTCGAGATATCCGGCATCTTAAATCTCTTTAGGATTAACTTCGGAGCCGTACTTGGTGGGAAAGCTCTTCGAACAATATATTTGGTCTCCGGTCAGGTCAGAATTGGAGGTGCCCCTGGAATCTGATTTACTCAAGAATTATAATCCTTCACCTTCTTTTCGTTGGAGTCGATCCATTTAGACAGCACCTCCAACATCCTTATCACCTCGGATGATCATTGCGCACCGACCATTCTTGATGGCTACTTATCTCAATTTCCCTACGGGCTGGCAATGGTACTCGGTTCGAATCCGCTGCCCCAACACTGTTGTTGTTTTTATGGAGTTGAGATACAGCCACTTGGAACTGTAGCATGGTTACCTGATGTTCCTGCAATAAATTATAAATCACACGTAAGTTAATTTCCTCTTCTGCCTCTTCGGCTAACTTACGGCTACATTAGAGTTGACAGTACTTGTATGAACAGAAGGATCGTCAGCTGGGTCGCCCGGAGGCATGATGTTCAACGGTACCCCATTGTTAGGGTTCTCGTCGTGGTTGTTATCTGCATTGTTTAAGCGAACAGAGTGGCCGTGGTTCGACATGTCGAAGTTAACCTAAAATCACAAAAGGCAAAAGAGCAAGTGGAAGTTGAATTGCAAACAAATCACCGCTATTATCCTTATCCCCGGCGCCAAACCGTTTACCCCTTAAAAAGGAAACAATTAAATTGGTATGTGGTTTAAAGGATATGCGATTTGATTTGTTTATAGAGTAAGAGAATAACAACAATGAAATAAAGATTAATAACAAGAAGGTAAAAAGATAGCCTCAATGGACAACGTAAAAACCGGACTGAGGCTTGAACACTTCGAACCCGAACCAATTTGTGAAAATTCTATTGCCTTTGATGCTTACAGAGCTTTTGAGAATTAGGATTTTTTCATATACATATGCTGAAAAGTAGAAGAATCAGATGCTTCCCTATGAGGGTTTACCTCCCTATTTATAGTACAAGTATGTGTTTTACATGGTATCTAAATCAGTCATGGGGATAATGATTCCCTGAATCTTGCGCTCGGTAGCTGTATGGCGCGTTGCACGGAGAGAAATCTGCAACGGCCGAATTTCTCGGACTCTTATCAACTTGAAACATAACCCTTCGGATCCCGCTGCGTCTGAATAACTAAGTCTGAAACACTCCTATCCGACTAATCGAGCTTAACCTGACCTATTGGCCCCCCGTTCTTGCTACTAACCTTCAGTCATTGGGTGGAAAACTTAGACCCCAATTTTTACCGTATACAGGCCTAGACAAGTGAGGTTGTAGGTTCATAAATCATCCTATCTAAATCGTATGAATTATATGTTAGGTTGTTCTTCTAGTTTAGGTCGGGGCGTGTATAATTTTTTACCACTAGAATTATTTCCTCCACTTTCTAAGACTAAATTGTATTTGCCTTAGGAGGTGGAAGTCGCCAAATTAAAAATTACTCAAAGATTTAAATTCTGAAGACGTGTATCCGCTCCTAAATGGATTGCTTGCTTCTACAGGTGGTTAAATGCAGTTGTTCGGATTTCAATGGTCATAATAGGCTATAACGGTTCCCTGAGCTCAGGGAACAGTTAACTCGAAGTCCTACTTGATTCTAGGTTCGTCTTACTTGTATTATGGAGTGGTTACATTACGGGCAAGCCTATGGTATGTCGTATTTTACATGTGATATTCTTTGTGAGAGTGAGCGTACTTATTGATTTTAGGTCCATTGATTTAAACATATGTGATTCTTGAGAGATATGGACTACTTTATTTTTGGTGAGGGCACATAATTAGCAATAGAGGGTGGAAGTGTTGATTTCTTGATCATAAGGTTGCTTACATGCTTTAAAGTGGTGTCGTTGGGTCAATTGGTTTTAAAATTGAAGTGTTCTTTATAAGGTGGCCCTTGGTACTAAAAATGAAGTTTTTAAATCTTTGGCATGGCTTTCGCAACTCGGCTCATTGTTTTGGTTTTGAAATCTTTCTTTTGAGATAGCCATACTAGCTGAATCCCGTTGCAGATCTGTTTGAATGTGTTAAGCTAGAAGTGTAGTTTGGTGTTGGTTTGTGTTTGCTCGAGGGCGAGCAAAGTCTAAGTAGGGGGTGGTGATGTTTGGCACAAATAGCTATGTTTCGTGTCATTTTACATCCTTATTCTTTATGACTTTGGTCGCTTAATCTATGATAAAATCGTCGTATTTGAACTTATGTCGTTATATTTCATGTGTATAGGTACGATGAAGACAAACGATGGAAAATCGGGCTAAAGTGATTGATTTTGGAGCATGTGATGATTACGCGAGGTGATGAGTCGAAGACCACAAGTGATGAACTAAAAGGAGAAAAATTGAACTGAAGGTCCCGCTTTTCATCCGCATCGCGTGAAGAAAGCAGACAAAACCAGCTCCAGTACCATCAGGCTTTCCTTCCGCGAAAGCGGGAGGCCTCAAAACATTGCGCTTTTCATCCGCATCGCGGAAGGAAAGCGGGGTTCTGCGCAGCTTTCCCGGTTCGACTAGGATTAGGTTTACTTATTTTTTGTTTTTACCCTAGACTATATATAGACGTTTTATTAGCTGAAAACGGTGTGCTGGGATTATTCAAAGACTTGTAAGCCACCGTTCTATTTTCTCTCTCTAGGTTTATTTTATTTTTCATCTTTTTCAACCCTAGATTATTCATGAATTCTTTTGTCTATGATCGAATCATGAGTAGCTAAACTTCTTAATTCTAGGGTTGTGGCGAAAGACTTGAAAGTTGATTTGATGACAATTATTATCTATTGATTTTTCATATTTTGGGTTGCTTATTTATTCTTGATCTTAATTGTTTGATTATACGGCCAATAGTTAGACAACGTCCGTAGTGCGCGAATTGGACTTGAGAAAGGGAATTCACGTACGTAATAAGAATAAATAGAGTTTGTTCGATTTAATCGTTTCGCTACGAGGATAGAGATATACCCTTTAGCCCTACTTAGTTGAATACGGAGAAATAAATGCGTTCTTGTTACCTCGATGACCATAGAGATATAGGCATTATAGTAACATCTACTGAAGCTTGTGAGTAGTTCGAGAGAATATCATAAAGTATAATTAACCCGTCAACTAGTAACCCGGGGAAATAAAATAGGTGGAATTGTCCGAAGATCAACTGGATTGCCCGAAAGCCATGACCTAGATCTTTCTCTCATCTCGATAATTCTTACAATCTTTGTCAAGATATTCCCGATCCAAAAACACCCATCACAAATTGTTTACTTTTCGGCTTTTAGTTTAGTACAATAAACATCTTGATTTTCACTTTCTTGAATAGTTTCATCCGAATTTGAATTAGCTTAACGAGAATCTAAGTTTCTCGTGGGATCGATATACGGACTTAACGATCTATATTACTTGTACGACTACGTATACTTGCGTGTGCGTTTGGGAGCAACAAGTTTTTGGTGCCGTTGCCGGGGACTTAGCAATATTACTGTTTTCCTAATTTGGATTTTTGAATTTCTATTCAAGTTTTTATTTATTTATTATTTTTTTAACTTAATATTTTGGTTAGTTTGCTTGACATGGAATCTTGGAGTAAAAATTGGTCGAATATTGGTTGTTCCTATTTTGGTGATCCGAGTCTGATTTGTGGAGGACCCCACTTGTGGCAACATTGTCAAAATATTTTCGGGAATGGGTTGTGTGCACCTTCCCAATCTTTTGAGTGGAATATTGGTAATATATGTGGTGGTCAAGACGGTCACTGGAATGGTTGTCCTAACTCTTACTCCCCATCCCCGAGCCCATATTATGATTCTCCTGTTATTTATGATGTTGATAGTAGTAACGAAGTGGAGGATGCGGAAAGTCTTGCTTAGGTTAGCGATATGATGAAGCAAATAGGGGAGCAAATGACGGAGCATGATGCATTAATGTGAGAGCAAAACGCAGAAATGTGGAAAGCCATAGAGAGGATTCTTGCCAAACTCACAGAGATGCAGGCCGAGGCCGAAACTTATAATGATCTACAAGTTACAGGCTTAGCCAATACTCAAGACGAACCTCAAACAGAAGAAGAGAGCGAGTTCCCACACGTAGATAGCTTTGAAGAAGCAGAGATAGTAAGCCAATCTTGTCTAACAGAACAAGCTCAACAAATGAAATTTCATGGGATTCTCCGTGATGGTCTTACAAACATGGCTACATAACTGATAGAAGGTAGAACTGAGTTCGGACAAGAGATAGACTAATTTGGCTCAGATATCCATGGCTTGTAGGCACAAATGAATAAAAAGGTTGAGGCGTCTGATGCCCAACTACATATTACCTTGGATAGTGGCCCGCATGTGGAGCAGATAGAGGAACTCCAACCATTCGATCATATCTTTGTTGATGATGTCATTGTTGAGGAGGTATACAAAAGTGAGGATGTCAGAAATAATGCAGTTTTAGAGTTAGGGCGTGTTGAGCATCGTTCTAAACATTTTTCTACATTATGCGTGGTTGGCGACATGGAAATCGAGCCTTCCATGCCGATGAGGAAGTGTATTGATAAGGAACAAGAGTCTTACATCCTGAAATTTGTCACACCGAAAAGACAAAGCGACATTCCTCACTTAAGGGCCAAGAAGTTCAAGAAACGATATCTATTGATTGGTTCCTTTATTTTCACACCACCGCCCCAGAAGCGTGATAGAAAATTGGATGCAAAATTAGGGGTGAAATTCATAAGTTCAAGGTGGAGGAAAAAGTTGATTCATGTCGTGCCACGACGATTAGGAAGTCCGGTACCCAAAGTTGAAAGCTGAGGAGCATGCCAGAGTTTTAAGTGTGGAGTTATTCGCCCCTTGATGATAAGAGCATGTTGCTAGCTAGGCCCTAGTGGGCCCCAAGGAGTATTTCTTACCTTGCTTGCGCTTTGTTTTTTTCAAATATATATGCATTGAGGGCGTTGCATAATTTTAAGTGTGGGGTGAGAAATTACGTCCCTGGTTTGTAACAACAAGTTTTGAGGTTGCGGATGATGATTAGTATGCCTTAGGATTATTTTTTTTTAGTAGTTTTGCATCTTAGTGTCGAAAAAAAAAATAGAAAAAGTTGAAAAAAAAAATTCAAAAAGATTTTATTTTTCTTTGATAACTTCTTAAGTCCCTCATTAGTAGGCATTCATCATCCACCCCCTTTGGTTTTCTTATGACCTCGGTTCTTTCCCGAAGGGGGGCCTTTGAATCGAGCGTAGGTAGATTTTTTTTTTTTTTAGTCATAGAAAGAGCTTTTCCTGATGACGGGTGGATGACAACCTGCTTGAGGGAAAATTAGTCCTTAGGATAGGTGTATTCAAATGCTAGGTGCACGGGTTAGGTGAAGTATTGGCATATGAGTGATCTTGAAATTTTTTTGTGAAAACATGCCTTGAAAATTGTATCACTTTTCTTGAAAGCACTTGCAAAATAGTCGTTATTTGACTCGTATGACCCACTTGGCATTGTTGATTTTCATTGTTGTTTGATTCGAGGGACAACCGGATCCCTCTTGCATTGATTGTGTGCCATGTGTGAGTAAGGTTTTGCATTTGAATCCATGTTTGGTATTGACGTCTAGAACTTGCCCTGTGTGTTCACAAAGCGAAATGAAGTTCCGTTGAGCCTGGAAAATGATAGAGGCGTTTCTTTGATTAGTCACTAAAAAGCCTAAAAAGTTATCCCACCAACTTGCAAATAGCACCCTAGTTAACCACTTTTGAGCCTTTAGCCTTTTCTTTGACGGCGAGAAGCATTAATTAGCCTTTACCCCTTCGTTCTATAAACCGATTTTTGATCCAAATACTCTATGAGCACTTTAATCATTTACATGTATAATGGGAGTTGGGATGTGAAATAAAGAGGGGAAATGGGTGTTAATTGTAATCTAGGAAGACAATGGGAGCATCGAATGAAAAGAACTAATTCACTTGTTAGTTGGGAATTGAAAGAAAAAAAAAAAAAAGAGAAAAGAAAGAAATCTAAAAACGAAAAAAAAAATGTAGCGAAAAAGTTCCCTTCTAACTTGTGTGACTTTTAAAAAGAGTGGTGCTTAAACAAAGAAAAAATGGGTGAATTGGGAGAAATGTAAAGGTTGGTCGGTGTTGAATAAGGGCTAATGAAGAAATTGTGCAAGAATGATAGAAGTATATGTATTAAAGTGCTTAGGAAGGATAGTCACTATTATCCAAATAATTCCTACCCGGCCCTTAGCCTACATTACAACCCTCGAAGTCCTACTTGATTCTAGGTTCGTCTTATGGAGTGGTTACATTACGGGCAAGCCTATGGTATGTCGTATTTTACATGTGATATTCTTTGTGAGAGTGAGCGTACTTATTGATTTTAGGTCCATTGATTTAAACATATGTGATTCTTGAGAGATATGGACTACTTTATTTTGGTGAGGGCACATAATTAGCAATAGAGTGGTGAAGTGTTGATTTCTTGATCATAAGGTTGCTTACATGCTTTAAAGTGGTGTCGTTGGGTCAATTGGTTTTAAAATTGAAGTGTTTTTTTTTAGGAAGGTGGCCCTTGGTGCTAAAAATGAAGTTTTTAAATCTTTGGCATGGCTTTCGCAACTCGGCTCATTGTTTTGGTTTTGAAATATTTCTTTTGAGATAACCATACTAGCCGAATCCCGTTGCAGATCTGTTTGAAAGTGTTAAGCTAGAAGTGTAGTTTGGTGTTGGTTTGTGTTTGCTCGAGGGCGAGCAAAGTCTAAGTAGGGGGTGGTGATATTTGGCACAAATAGCTATGTTTCGTGTCATTTTACATCCTATTCTTATGACTTTGGTCGCTTAATCTATGATAAAATCGTCGTATTTGAACTTATGTCGTTATATTTCATGTGTATAGGTACGATGAAGACAAACGATGGAAAATCGGGCTAAAAGTGATTGATTTTGGAGCATATGATGATTACACGAGGTGACGAGTCGAAGACCACAAGTGATGAACTAAAAGGAAAAAAAAAATTGAACTGAAGGTCCCGCTTTTCATCCGCATCGCGTGAAGAAAGCGGACAAAACCAGCTCTAGTACCATCAGGCTTTCCTTCCGCATCGCGGAAGGAATACGGGAGGCCTCAGAACATTGCGCTTTTCATCGCGGAAGGAAAGCGGAGTTCTGCGCAGCTTTCCTGGTTCGACTAGGATTAGGTTTACTTATTTTTTGGTTTTACCCTAGACTATATATAGACGTTTTATTAGCTGAGAACGGTGTGCTGGGGATTATTCAAAGACTTGCAAGCCACCGTTCTATTTTCTCTCTTTAGGTTTATTTTATTTTTCATCTTTTTCAACCCTAGATTATTCATGAATTCTTTTGTCTATGATCGAATCATGAGTAGCTAAACTTCTTAATTCTAGGGTTGTGGCGAAAGACTTGAAAGTTGATTTGATGACAATTATTATCTATTGATTTTCCATATTTTGGGTTGCTTATTTATTCTTGATCTTAATTGTTTGATTATCGGCCAATAGTTAGACACTATCTGTGGTGCGCGAATTGGGCTTGAGAAAGGGAATTCACGTACGTAATAAGAATAAATAGAGTTTGTTCGATTTAATCGTTTCACTACTGAGGATAGAGATATATCCTTTAGCCCTACTTAGTTAAATACAGAGAAATAAATGCGTTCTTGTTACCTCTGATGACCATAGAGATATAGGCGTTATAGTAACATCTACAGGCTTGTGAGTAGTTCGAGAAAATATCATAAAGTATAATTAACCTGTCAACTAGTAACTCGAAATAAAATAGGTGGAATTATCCGAAGATCAACTGGATTGTCGAAAGCCATGACCCTAGATCTTTCTCTCATATGATAATTCTTACAATCTTTGTCAAGATATTCCCAGTCACAAAAACACCTATCATAAATTGTTTACTTTTCAGTTTTAGTTTAGTACAATAAACATTTTGATTTTCACTTTCTTGAATAGTTTCATCCGAATTTGAATTAGCTTAACAGTAGAATCTAAGTCTCTATGGGTTCGATATCTGGACTTAACAGTCTATATTACTTATACGACCACGTATATTTGTGTGTGTATCTAGTCTCGCATTTTGTATAGATACGTCCCATCCAATCATTCATTTTTAGTTAGAAAATGACTTGCTAACAGTAGGTCAATTACGTACATACCAGCTTTATTCTCATGCCTGGTATTTTAGATTTAAGAGATTATTGAGCGTCATACAGCAATGCTCCATCAATCAGAAGGAAAAGCTTTGACACCATAAAAAATGGGGAAAGGATCGCCTCCAGTAGGAACCCGAGACTTAAGTAGTACAAAAAATAAAAAGTTGAACCAAACTAGTACAAAAAAAAAAAAAAGAACATAAGTAGTATTCACGCACGAAATTCGTGCGTGAAAGACCAAACTGCAAAAACACGCTTTGGCCTTTCACGCACGAATTTTGTGCGTGAATGGGGTGACCAAAAAAAAAAAGAGAATATTGGTATCACGCACTAATTTTGTGCGTTAATGTTTTTTTTTTTTTTTTTTTGCGTTACCATTCCAATCACGTTTTTTTCCATACTTTGAGCAAAGATTAGTCATGTTTTAAAATCCCAAAATATCAATATTTTATATAAAACTTAATATTTTTTTTTGCGTACAATAATATCGGCTCATTACATCAAGTCCACCTAAATGTTTGGATCGTCGTTTTAGGGTTCTAAAGTCTTGCCAGTAAGTTTTGAAACTTGTAATATTTATAGGGTTTTGATTTAAGTGTTTTAATAATAATTCATCCAATACGAGAGGTTTATACTAATTAAAAAATAATTCATTTCATTTAATTACAATACTAATTCAAAGCAATACAATAATAAATTACAATAACAATACAATCTTCAAGTTCTAGAGGCTATATTCCAATCACGTTTTTTTCCATACTTTGGGCAAAGATTAGTCATGTTTTAAAGCGTTATTTTGGGATTTTAAAATCATTCATTTTTAGTCAGAAAATGACTTGCTAACAGTAGGTCAATTACGTACATACCAGCTTTATTCTCATGCCTGGTATTTTAGATTTAAGAGATTATTGAGCGTCATACAGCAATGCTCCATCAATCAGAAGGAAAAGCTTTGACACCATAAAAAATGGGGAAAGGATCGCCTCCAGTAGTATTGAATTCTACTTTGGGTTCACGCCATGTGTACAAAGATTATTGTATGGCTCTGATTCCTTTTGCTTGCCAATAAAATTAAATATGGTGAAGCAATTCTAACAAAGAAGAGAAAACGGACAAATGAAAGTTAACGGTAGCGTTCCATTACGTCAGCCAGCCTTTGGTGTCAACATTGTCTTTCCACCTCTTTTTGCTCTCAACATGTAATTAATTTTATTTTTCAACATGTAATTAATTTATTCACCCCATGATGAAAAATAAGTGGTATACAACATTAGGCACTGAGTAAATATGATTTCAACTCAACTACTCTCTCGTATGTGCTTCTTTTTCTTTTTTTGTTGTTCTCTTGTCATTTCCTTTTTCCTTTAAATATGAATTTAATTATTCAAGAGTTTTGATTTAGTGTCCACATAAATAAAATGATGCAATATTTTTCCGTGTGCTTTTGTCAAACTTATTTAAAAAGATAGAAAAAGACTGATTTCTATGAAATATTCAAATAGTTGGAATAAATACTCAAATTCGTATACTTCTTTCCTTTCAGTTTAAGCGTTTTACCTTTATAAATACGAAATTTAAGAAAATAAGAGAAATTTCAATCTTTTGATCATAAATTAAAAATATAGGTAATATGTCTAAATATTCCTTAAATATGTATTATGCTCCTAAATAAGTTTAAATGTTATAAAATATAAAAAATGCATTTTCTTAAACAAATTAGAAATAAAATTAAGATAATTAAATTAAAAAAGAGGAGGTAGTTATTTAAAGAAAGTAGAGAAAAGACATCATTTCCCCCTGGAACTTGGCAGCAAAACTCACTTTAGCAACTAAACTTAACTGGTAATTATTTACCCCCCTAAACAACTTAACTGATAATTATTTACCCCCCTAACGGGTGACGTGGCAAAAAGTGTACTCAATCTCTTAAAAGCGCGTGGGAGGAAAAAATAAACACTAAAAGTGATCCCAACCGTACGGATGTCATCTTCTAATTGGATGATATATTAAGATTTTCTTAATATTTTATTTTCTATTTTAAATTAACTTTTTCCTTTTCTTTCTTATTCTTTTCCCTTCTCTTTTTGCGTTCTACTTCACAGTTCCCACTATTTTTCTTCTTCTTTGTTTCTTTGTATATAGATTTAATTTATGGGTTTGATTTGACACAAATAAAGAGATTAAATTTGTTGAGTTAACAAACCCACTCAAATTCGACCCACCGTGGAAACGATCATTCAAATGCATAAAGTTGACATTTGCATAAAATTGACATTTGCTTTGTTCTTTGTGTTGGTTTCTCTCTCTAGTGTTGTTCGGGTTTTGTTATTAAGCTCTAGTTACTTTAATTTCTTATTACATATTCAAGGAACAATCTTCACTGTATACGAAATTACAATTCTTGTCTTCCGTGAAAATATTATTGTTATCAATTGAATGCACCTTTATGTCGAAGAAGAGGGGCGGGACGAATTTCTTCTATTGTTATTTGTGTTAACAATAACAATGACAATTGTTATTGTTATTCAAACGGTGGATTTGGAATTATGGGTTGCATTGTCTCAAGCCGAATTCATACTTATGTTAATTGTTGTTAATTTGTAAGCGAGATTAAGCATGTGAGTTGGAACATTATCTGCATAAGAAGATTAAAATGCAAGCTCGATCGAGGCATACTTTCTTAGAAATGCAAATTTGAATATCTTTGGAGGGGCGGACTTTTAGTTATATTTAGTTATGCCGGATCCGGCGGACTTTTAGTTGTGTTTAACTAAAAGTCTCACGAGAGTGCGTACTTTAGTTATGTTTAGTTATGCGGGTCCAGCGGACTTTTAGTTGTGTTTAACTAAAAGTGTTTTTAGTTATGTTTAGTTATGCAGTTCTCATATCGTTTCTTATATTCTTGTATTGTCGGTTATTAGTATTAGGAAAACTTAATACATTGATACGTGTGGTGATTTTCGAGTTCAAGAGGAGTTGAGTATTTTGGAAAGGAAAGCATCAATATAGAGGAAATAACAAAAGAAAATATGAAAATGCGGGAGTTAGCCGATATCCTTGAATGCTTATTGCTTGGGTTGCTTGTCTCAAAATTTGAATTCATACTTATGTTAATTGTTGTTAATTTGTAAACTAAGATTAAGCATGTGAGTTGGAACATTATACGCATAAGAAGATTAAAATGCAAGCTCGATACGAGGCATACTTTCTTAGAAATGCAAGATGAATATCTTTGGAGGGGCGAGACTTTTAGTTATATTTAGTTATGCCGGATCCGGCGGACTTTTAGTTGTGTTTAACTAAAAGTCTGCTGAGAAACGACTTTTAGTTATGTTTAGTTATGCGGGTCGGCGGACTTTTAGTTGTGTTTAACTAAAAGTCTCGGAGAAACGACTTTTAGTTATGTTTAGTTATGCACATCGTTCTCATATCGTTTCTTATATTCTTGTATTGTCCGGTTATTAGTATTAGGAAAACTTAATACATTGATCCGTGTGGTGATTTTCGGGTTCAAGAGGAGTTGAGTATTTTGGAAAGGAAAGCATCACCGATAGAGGAAATAACAAAAGAAAATATGAAAATGCAGGAGTTAGCCAGATATCCTTGAATGCTTATTGCTTGGGTTGCTTGTCTCAAGCTGAATTCATACTTATGTTAATTGTTGTTAATTTGTAAACTGAGATTAAGCATGTGAGTTGGAACATTATCTGCATAAGAAGATTAAAATGCAAGCTCGATCTGAGGCATACTTTCTTAGAAATGCAAGCTGAATATCTTTGGAGGGCGGACTTTTAGTTATATTTAGTTATGCGGATCAAGAGACTTTTAGTTGTGTTTAACTAAAAGTCGCTGGGCGAACTTTTAGTTATGTTTAGTTATCTTGGGTCCAAGAGACTTTTAGTTGTGTTTAACTAAAAGTCTAGGGAGAAACGAACTTTTAGTTATGTTTAGTTATGCTGTCTGTTCTCATATCGTTTCTTATATTCTTTGTATTGTCACGGTTATTAGTATTAGGAAAACTTAATACATTGATACGTGTGTGGTGATTTTCGGGTTCAAGAGGAGTTGAGTATTTTGGAAAGGAAAGCATCACCGATAGAGGAAATAACAAAAGAAAATATGAAAATGCGGGAGTTAGCCGAGATATCCTTGAATGCTTATTGTTTGGGCTCCTTCTACCGAAAGTTAATTATTTATTAGATTAGCTCATTGGTGGAGGAGAAATGAATCTACTCACTCCCCCTATACTTCCTAAAGAACAAATGTAATGGAAGGCGTACAATGAAACGTGCTTTCACCACAAGGATAGTTGTATTTACTCGTTCTTTCGGTACCGTGTTTATGGCATTGCTAAAGAAGACGATTAATGTACTTGCCTCTCGATATCCTAATGAAATTGTGTGTATATGAAGGCTTCAACCTAATCAATTTCTTGTTTGACACCTTAAGCGATGAAGTTCTGTGATGTAATACGGTGGACTTCGACTTCAATATGGTGGTGGTGGTGTTCTTCAATAATGAAGAAATCACAATGCGGTAGGGTGGGGTGGAGGGCGGAAGAAGGTGGGGCGGCGGCGGTGTTGGTGGCGGGGCGGCGGTGTTGGTGAGAATGAGGAGAAAGTAGAAGAAAGAGAAAAAATAATAAAAGAAAAATAAAAAATGAAGAGTTGGTAATTTTTGACGTGGCAATGATGTGGCAATGACGTGGCGCGAGTGTAATACACTCAACTGGTCCAGGCCGCTAAGGGGGGTAAATAATTATCAGTTAAGTTGTTTAGGGGGGTAAATAATTACCAGTTAAGTTTAGTTGCTAAAGTGAGTTTTGCTGCCAAGTTCCAGGGGGAAATGATGTCTTTTCTCAAGAAAGTATGACGTTATGGTTGGCCAAGTATGCTGCATACGTATGCAGCTTAAAGTGTAACGCCATTAGTTTTATTTGTTTTCTGTTTCTTTTGGGTTTTCCATGTTTCTTTTTTGAGTAAAAAAATGTTTCACCGTTTCAATTCTCATGGCAAGCAAAAGAAATCCAACCACAAAGTAATCTTTGTACACGTGGCATAAATCCAAAGTAGCATTGAGCATTACTGGACTCATTGGCGTACACAGGATTTTTTGTAAGCAGTGTCGACATTTAAAAAAGTAAACAAATGAATAAATTGTTAGAACGTCATGTTAAAAGAATATTTAAATGATATTAATAAAACATAACTCACATAAAAAAAATATTTAAATTATATTAATAAAACGTAACTCACATAAGAAAAGAACTTATAAAAAAATAGCAGCAAATAGTACAAGGCAATCGAACTCAAGACTCTAATGTATAAGGCAAGGTGCCACACCGCAAGCTAGGTTGCTAGTTATGACAAAATTGTGTCACTTATATATTTTATATAAGTTTTCATATATGTTATACATATATATATTTACTAAAATTTCTAAACGAAGCAGTGTCGGATGACGCCTCTCGGCATAATGTGGGTCCGCCCCTCGCTGGACTCAATTCTACTGGAGGGGATCCTTTCCACTAAAAAATGGAGCATTTAAGTATCTAATCATATAAAATGTTTGAAAACTTTATGACGTGATTAATACTAACAACATTTTAAAATAATCTATCACTTTCTGGTAATTTTTTTCCTTTTTCATGTAAACTATTTGGAGAGATTGATTTGGAAGTGCAAAATTACAATATTTATGCTGCTAGATATTTGTGGCATATATAGTTGCAATCATAAATTTACTAAATTCACTACTAACTAGTCACAACAATTTTACTTGCCGAGAGGAATCTATTAGTGATGAAAAGATGTTTGAAAACAATTGTTTGCATGGTCCTTTTTCTTTTACTAATTGATTGGCTGCTAGCTCCAACAGACAAATTATCCAAGTTGCGTGTCTTGCCGAAACTTCAAACCTATTTCTTAATTGATCAATCGCCAATGTATTGCCTCATTGTGTAAAACGAAACAATGACAACTTCTCGCTTTCTGTTCACAAACTTAATTATATATATATAAGAGTCCTATTCCCAAGCAATTAATTTTCTTATCCCTATGCAATTGATTTTTCAACAGTGATGCTTTTGTTTATTCTATTTTTTCAAGAGATAGGTACGTACTTTGTCTCTCGACTTAGCTATCTTCTTACTCCATTTCATCTTTTTCTCTACTGTTGTCTGGCACAAGACACTAAAGAACAAAAATCCAGTCTGGCCCCCATGCATAAACCCCATTTGCGCAGTACAGATATTTTCCTCACCTAACAATTACTCGCGTATGGTTCGGTTAGAAAGGACCGATGATTAAAGTGCAGATTTGAAGATTAAACTCGAGCTGTAGTAAGAGGTGGAACTAGAGTTTGAAGTTTATAGAATCAAACTTTTTGCCTTTTTAGATTAATGAGTTCTAAATTAATAGTTTGTGCTTATTAATTGGATTCATTAATACCAATACAATACATATTTGGATCGAGGTTACTGAATACGGCTAGTCCCGTACCTTGGTCTCTAACTCTGCCACTGGTTGTAATCTTCTAGATGTCGAGCATTCATTGCCTTTCAGATTGTTATTGGAGAACAATAACTTTTAGCTAGCTAGGTGGTATAACGACTGTAGAGAAATATAGCAGAAGAAAAGTAAATCGAGGAGACCTTCTGCTAGCCCAAGACCGTTAACTAAGATCGGAAGATTCAACTAAAGAAGAGGAAGCTTTGGAAAATGAAGTGTTTGCTTGAATTGGCTTGAATTGCTTTGAAGTGGGTTGTGTTGGGTTTGTATGGGTTGGTTACAAATTACTAAGGCCACCCCTATTTATACTTTGCAGGATGGCTCTAGAAATTATTCTAGATACATCTACAAGAAAAATCTAGTAAACTTTATCTTCTACCACTACTCTAGAATATCTAGATTTTTCTTTAAGATAATTATCCAAGATCCTACACTAAACTATTCTAGATCCCATACTAAATATTTAGGATTTTTTGTACCTCCAAAAAATCAACTTTATTTCTTCACACACCCCCTTAAAGTGATTTTTTGGAAACTACCCCGAGCTTGTTGCAGAAGAACTTAGACGAAGCTTTTGGACGTGCCTTGGTGAAGATCTCAGCAATGTTTTCCCAACACTTCTTCCTTCTCCAAATGATGATGGTTTTCCGCCATTAATTGGGCCTGTAAAGAAGCATGAATACGTACCGGTAAATTTTTAATCTTTATAGCGAGCTGGCTTAACAATATTTCTTTTTGGCCCTTGCGAACCACGTGAATCATCTTCATGCTGAGTTTTACGTTCTTGAGTTTCCAGACACCCCCTTTCTCTTAGCTCCTTGACAATTGTGTTATTTGGAGAAGCACCTGAGTCGGTGACGATCTGACCATCAATTTCCTTCGAAGCCTCAATACCAAAGATAGATCCACCACTAGATTCCCTTTCCAAATCTCCTCAATAAATTGTTTGGCAAAAGCTTCGCAGCCTCCAAAATCATACCATTTGTATCTCCATCTAAAATTGAGCCTTCAAGGCCGCCTCTTCATTTAGTTGATCTTTTGCTTCTCCAGCTTGCTTCTAGTATTTCCTTTGAGCCGCAATTGACCTCGATATGTCGATTGACCGCAGACTTCAACTTTCACTATATCTCCCTCAATGCTTTGTCCGAAATTGTCACCATTGACATGTATAGTTTCGACACCGCTCACTCATGTTCTACTTCAACATCCTTCACGTCCGTGCTTTTTATTACTAGTTTCGGATCTCGCCACATTTCCCCTCGCAAGAGCTACCACGTCACCGTCCGAACGTTTTCGTAATTTTTGCTTCCGTTGATGACACCGCACCTTCCTTCTCCACGTGATCGACCGTATTATCTCGCCGTCACAATGACATCACAACCATTATTTTCTGGAAGTTGAAAATTTTAGATTCATCTTCAGCGAGACGGTGCCCACATCCCGAATCCACGATCCAAATCTTCGAAATCAGAGAAGCCAAGGTATCTAATACTCGAGTCTCGCCTACGAAGCACCTTCCCCGCCCTTTCTTCAAGAGTTTCTCTCGCTTGAGCCATGTTGCTTTCCTTGGCTCGGCAAAATCTTTTTATGTGTCCTACTTCACCACATCGATAACATTTAATAGACTTCTTACCATAATGATTAGAAGAATCCTCCTTCGTCTGACGAGCTTCGAACCCTCATGGAATCGAGAATGTGTCATATCTTCGAGCCACTTCGCTCTTGTATTTCTTTAAAATTCCTCTTGTTAGCAACAAGAGCATTTCCTTCCCCTTCTTTGATAGACACACTAGACATCCGTTTGGCTAAAGCTCTCCTGTGATGACAACAAATTCTCAAACTCCTCCAAGGATGGTTGTTAAGCCCATCCTTGAATTGATGTAACAAAAGGAATATATTCTTCCTTGAATTGATGTAACAAAAGGAATATATTCTTTCTTCAAACCACGAATGATAATTCTTCTAATTTGTGCTTCAGAGATAGCCTCATCCGGATTTAATAATGAGATCTCTGAACATAAGTTCTTAATCTTCAAAAAATATTCAGCAATAGAAAGATTACCTTAAGTGGTGTTCGCCAATTCATTCTCCAATATTTGAAGCCGGGCTTCATCTTTCTTGTTGAACAAACGATCAAGGGTCCTCCAAATTTCATGAGCTGATTTGCACCTTATAATATGATCAAACAAGTTGTGTGAGATGGACCTCTTTAGGATGAACTCCGCCTTCGCATTAATCTGCTTCCACTTCTTGTATGCACTGCTATTTTCCGGTCCGTCAGTAGGAGGACTTCTGTAACTATCATTAACAACATCCCACAAATCCTCTCCCACAAGGTATGGCTTCATACATGTCTTCGATACCTTGTAATTGGACTGATTCAACAACTCCATCCCCAGTCCATTAACACGACCGCTTAAATCCATTTAGAGAAACCAGTTGAATCTACTACTAACCCGATCTTGAAATAAAATCCAGAAGCCAACTACGGCTATGGCTCTGATACCATGTAGAGAAATATAGCAGAAGAAAAGTAAATCGAGGAGACCTTCTGCTGGCCCAAGATCGTTAACTAAGATCGGAAGATTCAACTAAAGAAGAGGAAGCTTTGGTAAAGGAAGTGTTTACTTGAATTGGCTTGAATTGCTTTGAAGTGGGTTGTGTTGGGTTTGTATGGGTTGGTTACAAATTACTAAGGCCACCCCTATTTATACTTGTGTAGGGATGGTTCTAGAAATTATTCTAGATACATCTACAAGAAAAATCTAGTAAACTTTATCTTCTACCACTACTCTAGAATATCTAGATTTTTCTTTAAGATAATTATCCAAGATCCTACACTAGACTATTCTAGATCCCATACTAAATATCTAGAATTTTTTTTACCTCCAAAAAATCAACTTTATTTCTTCACAACGACCAGTACTCTTGACTTTCAAAATTGTTACAAATCCTTGATTCAAATTCTTTTGTATTGCAGAAATACTACTATATAATTTTGGGATTTAAAAGAGTATTAATGATAGTTTATTCACAATATATGGTTTTACAATTTTGAATTATTTCTAAATATTTTGGAAGTTGAACTTTGAATATAAACATGCAAAGAAATACTCTATCCGTTTCAATTTATGTTGTGGAAGCTAGTGATAAGAAAGTTAATTAAGAGTTAGTTAGTTAGTTAGTAGAGGGGCAGTTTAGCCCTTTCCTTTATACCCAAAATCATATGTGAACCTATTACCTTATTAGTCCGTGCTAACAAGAGTGACTCCTTTCTATATTTAAAAAATAATTTACCTTTATACAATGATTTATAGCCACACAAAATATATGTCACTTATTTTACACCACAAATTTAAAGTCTCCTTTTCTTTCTTAAACTCTGTGTCTAGTAAAATGAGTTCACGTAAATTGAAACGGAGGAAGTAACATGTTTTGTGAGCATCATATGTCATTCAAGGAATTCAAAATACCAGTTGAGATATCAAATCAAATTGACGTGCAACCACCTGAAAGAATTATCCATGTTTTGGTGGGTGACTAGTGAGTAGTGAGACCATAATAGGGAATTAATCATACGTCTTCTCCTTTTCAAATCCAAACCACACGAGGGTGAACTACCCTACGTATCTTGTAGCCTCAGTATTCGTAGAGTCCGGAACCAAAATGCCCCAAAAAAATCATTTTGAATTAAAATATCTCAATAAAAAAAAAATGTTACAAAATTACCTTTTACTGCGCTAAAGCACTTAACCGTAACAGACTCGTTAAGTGCTTTAGCGCAGTATTTTACTGCGCTATAGCAATTTTTCTCTCACCTATAGCGCAAAGAAAATACTGCGCTATAGGACTCCACATAAAACCCATCAGGTTCCACCACTGGTCCCTCCAGTGGCCAAAAAAAAAAAATTGAAAACGCCATTGGAGGATAAACCGAGGTGGTCCCCACATCCAAAAACGTCATTTTCCATTAAATTTCGTCCGGAAAGTTTAGATTCTCGTTATATTCAAGTCAAGGAGCAAGATTCTAAGTTCGAATTTTGGAAAAAAGCGGCGTACAATTCGATTAAAATAACTCTACAAAAAATCTTCAATTAAGGTTTCCTACTATGAACTTTTGTTATTATTTTGTTATATACATTATATTCTAAGCATGCTTAACATTTAATCCTTGCTATTATCTAAAAAAAAAAAATTTTTTTTGTTCGGACTGGGCAGTGGCTTTTGCCACTGTTCCGATTTTTTTTTTTTTTTTGTTTAATTCATTATTTGTTAAATGTTTATGAATTGTTAATTTGTTAAATGTTTATGAATTGTTAATTTGTTATATGTTTATGAGTTGTTAATTTGTTAATTATTTATGAATTGTTAATGAATTATTATTTTGTTAATTGATTATTTGTTAAATATTGATTATGAATTTATTAGTTGTTAACTATTGTTTATGAATTGAAAGAAGTTGATTGGTAATGAATTATTATTTTGTTAACACTTTGTTTGGATGATTGTTATGTATTGTTTCATAATGTATCGTATTGTGTTGTGTTGTATTGTATAGGACTAAATCAGTCGTTGCATAAAATAGGACCTTTCGTCGTTACATAACAATAAAATTAAAGTAACAATCAAAGCAAACATTGTATTTAAGCTAACAACATAATATAATACAATAGGTAACAACCACCCAAACAAGTTGTAAATGATTATGAATTGTTAATCTATATTATTTTAAAAGCGTGAATATATATGTTAAATAAAAAAAGATTATCTAAAAAAGAATAATTAAAGTTCTTCTTTTCATAAATACATAAGTTAACGAAAAAAATGTAAAGTTTGTAGGAAAATATGTGGTCGACGAATATACTCTTTTAGTCTAATTTTATCGTAGTTGTGTTGGCTATTTGGTCAACTAAAAATATATCACATATTCAAAATAGAGTTCTAAATAAATATTACTGTTGAATTTTGATTTCCAAACTAATTAATTTAAAAGTCTTTGCCATTACATAATTCAAAAGTAATTACCTTGAAAGTCTTTGCCATCACATATGTGTCCTTACTATCACATATTAAATTTACTGCATATCCCATGTTAATTATTCACAAGATATAATACTACTTAATTCACATATTCCCTACAAATTATTAATTAGTTAATATAATTTATCTTTCATTTCAAGAATAATGACTAATTTAGTTTGACAGGCATTAGACCGACTCTTTCATGGATCCGAATGTTCCCCCGGGCTCCGATGTTCCCCGGGGCCCGATGATCACCCGGGTTCGATAATCACCCGGGCCCGCCGTTCACCCGGGCCCGCCGATAGATTAGTATTGTCTTTGCAAAGGCAATCATAGGTCAAAGTTATTATGGGCTGGTACTATAGGGATATCTACTAGGCTCCGTCCCCGTAGGCTGCAGAGAGCATGGACTCTTTTACGTGAGCACCCCCCACACCCTCGCGTCTTGGATATATTGTTTCAGGGCGGTATCTACCGTTGCATGTCCGTTGGTCGGGTACAGTATGATTGGGCGCTCATCACGGCTATGGTTGAGCGGTCGAGGCCAGAGACACATACATTCCATCTTCGCACTGGTGAGGCCACGATTACACTTCAGGATATGGAGGTCCTCTTCGGATTGCGGGTAGATGGAGAGCCACTATACACTCGGTACGAGCCTCCTTCTGGTCAGACGTGGGCGACAGAGTTGACTAGGCTCATCCACTTCGTGCCTGATGCCGAGGGCCAGATTTCGGGATAGAGTAGGGTTAGGATTAGTGCACTCTGCACTTATTTGGAGGGCCTGCATCCGGTTGTGGACGACACATCCCGCAGGACGATGTCTGTGCCGAGCGACTATTGGTGTTGTTAGAGATGTGTGTGGATTTTTTGCTCTTCTCCAGGTAATATTTTAAGTGTGCCTTCCTTTAATGTAGACAAACCTCTTGAAACGACAACTTAAAACTCGTATTTTCTAATATCGCTTACAGTTACGGGCGTGGGAGATGATGCTGCCTTTTCAGCCCGTACCTAGGCATCACCTCGATATTGACATGCCTTATGCGAGGAGGTGGACAGCGGTTTTTACCGGACGTGATACGCACGCAAGATTCTTCCATTCCGAGACCAGCTTGATCACATGACGGACGATGCGGTAAAACTATTTAACTTTACATTATTAATTTAATTAAACGACTTTTCTACTTGGTGATCACAGATTTGTATTTATATGTTATGCAGCTATTTATATGGACGCCGTACGCTGCTATATTAGATGGTTTGCCGGCCTTTTCGGGGGGTGTCGTCGGGGTTTGGAGGTCGCGGTGTACATTGATACACCCGGACATCGTAGAGGACCATATGCCCGAGCGTGTCTTACGACGCTTGGCGCGCGCACGTGGTATACCCCCGACGTCCGTCATGAGCTCCGACACTACCACGGACGATCGAGCCGCCGTTGATGATGATTTTCTCGGCTTTCATGGATGTCCCCCACCGTTGGGAGAACAAAGGGGGCACTTTAGCGGTGGTCGGCCATTTGACTCCCATCGAGGATTACATGCGCCGGTATCATCGCATCACACGCCGATTGATTGGCAACCCGCTTGCGTCCCCGGGGATGTAGTATACTCGCAGACTCGCGGCGCACGAGGCATTGGTAAGTTTATCGTATTTAGATTTATTTAATTGCATTAATTGTTACGTTTTAAAAAATAACTTTTTTTTTTTACTGTTGAACACAAATGCAAATGTGGGCCGTACAACGTTTACGCATCTGGGGTTAGAGCATATGCTTTACCCCGGGGCTTGCACGTGGGGAGCGTGAGATGGTACGGATATCCGAGGATAGTATCCGGTAGGCAGGAGAGATTAGGCGCAGGGAGGAGCCTCGTTCGGGGCCGAGTATCGTGCGCCGCTGTGGAGGAGGACCGGGTGCTCCCGTAGGAGGAGGCCGTGCCGGCAGAGGACGCCGTGCTTCCGGGAGGACGCCGTGCTTCTTGAGGGACGCGTGCCGCCGCGAGGACACGGTGGTGGAGGACACCATCTGGTAGATGAGGTGGATGAGGCCGATCCCATTCTAGAGGGCGTTCACGGTCTAGTCCATCCGCAGCTGTTCCAGGCCGGTGGCAGATCAACTAGGGACTCACCTACGTTTACGCCGGCGCCCTTACTTACTGAGATACCTGGGTCTTCATCACAGCCGAGCTAGAATGCATACATGGAAGAGCGTGATAACGTTGATTGGGCGGCGTTACGCGCTTCGTTAGCTGATGAGCGGCCTGTGAGGAATTTAGAGGGAGCCAGGATTCTTGACTTCGATGAGTTTTTGATCCCGGTTAGTATTTAAAATGCTTATTTGTTCATTTAAATTATTTATTTAAATATATATATATATATATATATATATATATATGTTACTCATTATTTAGTAATATTTTATATTTTAGGATTCGGCGCCAGCGGGTCCACCAGAGCCACCCACTCAGGCGTTTTCTCATGGGTCCGTCGAGCGTGCCGGTGTTTTCCCATGTGACCGTCGAGCCACGTAAGCTTTTTATTAAAATTTATTTTATTCAATATAAGGTCAATATTTAATATATATATTTGATTATTTAAAGTACTTATTTTAAATATGTATGTTACTTATTATTTCATTTTTTTTTTTCATATTTTAGGATTCGGCGCTAGTTGGTCCACAGGTGCGACCCATTCAGGAGCATTCTCATCAGCCTGCCGAGACAGAGGTGTCTTCTCATGAGACTACCGAGGCGCATGTAAGTTTTTTACTTAAAACTAATTTTATTCAATATAAGGTAAATATTTATTTAATTTTTATAACCTTTACTTGGACTTCGAACAAAGATCTCGTCCAGAGACTACCTCATATTCACCACCACACCCATCTCAGGAGCCTACTCAGGCGCCCGTTGACACACAGGTTTGATTAAATAAATAACGTTAATGTATTCAATATAAATAAGAAATGGTACTAATTATTATATATTTTTTAGGTTCATCCTTCGGCGCCCACGGTGGCAACTCCTGACGAGGAAGAGTCCGAGTTTCCAGACCCAGGTCATCATGAGGTTCTGCCTGTGCGAGCGAGAACAGATCCCAAGAAGAAGCACATTCTAGTCAAGGGCGCACGGTCGGGGAAGAGAGATGATCATGACTTGGAGCGCCCCGGTTATTAAGAGGAAAGGGCAATGGAGACGATGGCGAGGGCGGGGGGATGGTACGAGCCTTAGGCCTAGGGATAGTCTCCGACATACTACATGTGGGACCCATCCTCGATAGTGTATATACATTAGTGTTGTACAATTTATCGTAAATATTATATATTTTTTGCATATTTATAAATATTATCTTAGTCATTATTATTGTTTATAGTTTCACATCCTAAATTGATAATTAAAAAAAACGTGACATATTCGAAATAAAGTTAAGCATTAATTTAAAAATAAGACGAAACCCTAAAAGATAAATAACGTAAAGCTAATGACTACAAGTCTTCAAACAAAAAAGGACTTCGAGCACTTTTCAACCACTAAAATGACAATCCAAAGTATTGCGTATTCTTGATGTATTGAGCCTATCTTATTAATTGTACAAATATAAGTAGGGTTCTATATAAAATATTGAAGTTCCTATATCAAAGCATGATTAATATACGGCTAAACTACGTAAAAAGGAGTGAAAATGTAATAAGAGGTCGTTTTTGAAAATGGTGGAGTCTTATAAATGTATTTTACCGCCTCTATAAAGAGAGAAAAATTGCTATAGCGCAGTAAAATACTGCGCTAAAGCACTTAATGGGTCTGTTATGGTTAAGTGATTTAGCGCAATATTTTACTGCGCTAAAGGTAGTTTTGTAACTTTTTTTTTATTGGGTATTTTGGTTCAAAATGGTTTTTTTGAGGGCATTTTGGTTCCGGACCCGTATTCGTATACCGGACCCAAGATTATACAAGAGAATTGTTTATACTATAAGATATGAAACTATTAACCCAACATTAACAAGAGATCAAATAATACAAAAAATATAGGGGATCTATACGTAACTAGATGGTCTCACGTACACCAGATGACCCCTGCTATATAAGGTAAATGAAAATTACTGAATATCTATATTATAATAAAAGGAGGGCAATCTAGCTTAATATTAAGCCAAGTGGCGTAATATGAACATGCCACTGGGCAACAAATTCTATTTGTATCAATTCTAAAAAGAAATTAATTGACATTATTAAATGAACTCACCTAATTTGGTGTATTTGATTGGATAAAATGATTGATTGATATTCTTGGATTCTAATTTATAGTCAACAATGCTCCTTTAAATGGTAAGATATAATATTGTCCTTTTTTACTTTCTACAATTAAGATAAATTCAAGCCCATATGAAGAGCACCCATACGATTAAATTGAATGCAATATCAAAATTAAAATGTATCAAAAAATCATGATTAAAAGTCATTTGTTTAATATTTTCACTTTAAAATGTTACCGTGTAAGTAATCTATTAGTAATATAGAAAATGATAAGTCTAAACGAAATTGAGATATCAACAATTAGATTTTATCACCTTTCTATTAATAATAGAACGGATCAATATTAGCGTAATTAGCAGGAAAAAAATAAATAAAGCTACTTTGAATTTTAAACCAAGTTCATACTATATATAGATGTAAAACAATTTAAACTAAAACTAAATAAATAAAAAATAGAATTTGATTAAATTGAAAGACAGTTACCTTTTTTAAACTAATCAAATGACTATCCTTCCTAAAAGTAAAAAATATGGAACACATCAAAGTTTTTTTTTTTACTTCCTTTTAAGAAGAAGATTTTCTTTCAAGCTAGGGTACTAACAGAATAAAATCAACAAGTTTTATGACTTCTGATGAACTAAATTTTATAAAGAAATATCGATTTCCTTTTATATATTTCTCTTTCTATGTAGAGAAAATATTCTAATACAAATATTTGAACTGAAATAAAAAGTTTGAATTTGAATCAAAAGGTAAAACATGTGCAATTCAAATATCATCATATAAGAATATTAGAATTTTTTTTCCGTAGATTGGGTTATCTTTGTAACGAATTTATAATGCAATAAAAATTTAAAATTGATTATACCCCCTAAAATTTAGGTAACTGATTATAAATTCTAAACTGTTTAATTCAAATTCTGAATTTGAAGTAGTTAGCCATATATTTCTGTGGAAAAATAGTTGAAAAATTATCTCCTTTTTCGGCTATCCTCTATTTATATATTTTTTTTATTTTGCATTCTCTCTTATTAATCTGCTATATCTTATTTAAATAAATAATTCAAAAAACAATCACTAATTAGAAAAAACAACCGATGCCTTATATGAGTCCAGAAAATCTTCCCGAAATTTGTGGAGATAATTAAGTAATTAGTTACATATTATCAAATCATAAAATTAAGAGAGATTTAAGGAGAACTTCATTAAGAAAGATTTGAGTGGAAGTTACAAAAAAGATGAAGCGGGCACATAAATAAGGTACGAAATAATATAATATCAATCAATAATGATACATAATTATGGTATATTTATTTTGTGCAAATTATTAAGCAAAAAAAGGGTGATAAATTTCTAGAGTCGTTCTATTTATGCCATCAACCAACTCTACAAACATCCTCCTTGCTTTTGCTTTTCATTGCTTAAAATTTTCAGTGTTTATAATCTGTACATGTGTAGTTTCTTGATTGTATGTTGTTTTGCATAATTATGATATAAAGGTGATTGACTTTCTTGATCTTTTTCCTTTTTATTCTTTCAACACTAGGTTTTGGTAGAGTAGGAGATCAAGCATATTGATGAGAAGTTTTCGATCAAGCATGTTGATGAGAAGTTTTCTCAAGGACATCACTAATTCAAAATAAGAGCTAATGGAGATTGAACGCTGAATTCACAACGTATGTTTGGAACAAGAAAATTATTTGTCGCGAACGATTTGAATTATTCATAGTGTTGATAATTGGTAAGTTTAGTGAATGCTTGATTTGGATACAAAAGTTTATACTTCCTCTGTCCCAATTTATGTATACTTTTCGCAGGGGCAGACCTATGTGTATTTTGGAGATGCTCCAAAGACCCATTAAACCCGACGTAGATTAGGTATAGTTATAAGAAATATATGAAATTTGGTTATAAATATTAAAAAAGCACCCTGGAAATCAATAACATAGTTGGGTGCTTTAGTTTCCAGGCCGGAAGCACCCACGACCCTTAAATCCTGGGTCCGCCACTGACTTTTCGCTTCCCAACATTCAAACTGCATGAATTTTGATCATCATCTTGAGATATATTTTTTTTACCAAATTGATATGGTAAACGTTATAACTTATTTTTCATGTAGTTTTCAAATAAAATATTAATTACAAATATTGAGTTAATCTATTCCAATTTAGCTTCAAAGTTTAATCAAATTAACTCTCGAAAAGTGAAAAGTATCTCATAAATCATATTTTAATATGATTAATATTCTTTAATTTTATCCGCGCATCGCACGGGTATGAATATTAGTAGATTCATATAACAAACACGCCAAAATATTTTTATCCACTTTACATGGGCCACGATAATATTGAAATTTGTTTTTAAAAAGAAGAAAAGAGAACTACAGTTCGCCAAAATCTCTTGAGTTTATATGGGTACTGACGTCACTTCGTACAAAGATTCTTAAAGCTGTAAATATGCATCTCTTCATCTATATATATGCCAGTTTTTCCGCCATAGTATTATTGTACGAAGGGGACAGACTCAACAACTACACTAACAACAAAACAATTCAGAGATGAGTGCTGAGTGGTCTTTTCGTTTATAATTTCGACTTGACAGTTCTCTATAAAATAGCCTGTCTACATTACAAAGGTAGAAATAAGGTAGAAATTTAGGGGATTACACTGAACTTTCTCAGTATAAAAGAAAGAGCCTCAAACATTCAAAACCACTTAAACATCCCTCCAATTTCTTTCCATATATGCTCCATGAACAGAAGCTCATAACAAGACCTCTGTTTTATCCATATTGCTATGGACTCCTCTAAAAATCTTCTCCTTTTTATTCTCCTTATATTCTCTACCTTTTTCATGCAATTAATTCCTTGTTTATCTACTAAGCAATCAGTGATTCTACCCCTAAGAGCCAAGAAAATATCATCTATGTCCCTCCCAAAACCTCCTAATAGAGTTGCTTTCCACCATAATGTTTCCCTTACTGTCTCTCTATCTGTTGGCTCGCCTCCACAGCAAGTTACTATGGTCCTCGATACCGGGAGTGAACTCTCTTGGCTTCATTGCAAGAAGACTCCAACCACACCTTCCACATTCAACCCACTAGTTTCTTCTTCCTACTCTGCTGTCCCTTGTTCTTCCACTACATGCAGAACAAAAACCCGGGATTTCTCTGTACCCGTTTCTTGTGACCCGAAAAAACTCTGCCATGCTACTCTGTCATATGCCGATGCTTCTTCCGTTGAAGGTAACCAAGAAAAATATTTTATTCATAAACTCAAGAATCCCATAATGCTCTCTACAATTCTCCGTACTATAAAATAAAATAACTAGCAGTGCCCCTATTTAGTAGTAATATTTTCTCCATCCCAAAAATATTGTCTTAATTACTATTTGGACAGTAAAAGGATATGTTCCTTAACTACTTATCATTTTTTCAAATACTTTCTAAATATTTTGAATTGTTAACTTTTCTTACTTATAGTACTTTTTATTTAGTTTCTAAGTATGTATTTTTTATTTTAAAAAATTAAAGATTTTATGTCCGAATTCACACCGAATATTAGTTAGTTTGACTCTTGTAATTTAAATCAAGACAATCTTTTGAAACTGAGGATAAAGTACGAAACTTACTTTGATTAAAAATTGATAAAAATCTATTCATATATAATTCTGACTATAAATTCAAATTAGACATGAATTAAAATAATATTTTCCAACAGGTAATCTCGCTGCGGAGACTTTCCGTATCGACAATTTGAATTTACCCGGGATGGTGTTTGGGTGCATGGACTCGGGTTCAAGTTCAAACCCGGATGAAGACTCCAAGACAACCGGGTTAATAGGAATGAACCGTGGAGCGTTATCTTTCGTTTCACAAACGGGTTACCCGAAATTCTCATATTGCATTTCGGGTCGTGACTCTAACGGCGTTCTGTTATTCGGAGAAGCAAATTTGTCATGGCTCAGACCCCGAAAATACACTCCGTTAGTTCAAATGTCAACTCCGTTACCCTATTTTGACCGCGTAAAACATACGGTCCAATTGGAAGGAATTAAAGTTGCGGGTACGGTTTTACCCTTGCCCAAATCCGTATACGTACCGGATCATACTGGAGCGGGTCAAACCATGGTTGACTCGGGTACCCAATTTACGTTCCTACTTGGCCCGGTTTACACCGCATTAAAAAATGAGTTCATGAGGCAGACCAAAGGTGTGTTGAGGATCTTGAATGACCCAAATTTCGTATTCCAAGGGGCAATGGACTTGTGTTATCTAGTGGAGTCGACTCGTACGACACTACCAACGTTACCTGCGGTAACTTTAATGTTTCCAGGTGTTGAAATGAGTGTCACTGGTGAAAAATTACTTTACAAATTAGCAGGGGTGACACGAGGGAAGGATCAAGTGTATTGTTTTACAATTGGAAATTCAGACTTATTAGGGATAGAGGCATACGTCATTGGACATCATCACCAACAAAATTTCTGGATGGAATTTGATCTGGCTAACTCTAGAGTTGGATTAGCTGAAGTTAGTTGTGAATTAGCAAGTCAAAAATTAGGACTAGGCTTATAGAATCTTTTATTTAAGTTGGCAATTTGTGTTTTTGTAAATAAGCAAGCATGTAGGCACTGTGTGGACATGGGAAGTACTGTTTTTTTGTTTGATGGAAGAAAGGACAGCCAAAGGTGTGAAAATTGGAAAGTGTGACAAAAGATTTTTTCTGTTCTCAATTTGTGGGCACCATTACGTTTACAGTACTATTTTACTAACTTTAGTTTGGCTTCTCATGAAGCAGCTGGCCTGGATATGGGTCGTTGAATTTTCATCTTTCTTTTCTTTTCCCGGTCATATCACTCTCTTTTCTTTGTAGTATTACTTTATTCAATGTGCAAACTCAAACTATTTTATTTGAACAAAGTGCATGTTATGCCCCGTTTGGACTGCAAAGAGAAAGAAAGAATGAGACAAATTTATAGAGTTGTTGGAAGTTTTGACTGCCAAAGCCAGTTGGCGAGGCCGCCATATAGAACGGCGTTTATAGGAAGGTATTGTCATACGGATTGGGCTCCTCTCCATTTCCTTTCTCTCCATTTTCCTCAAATTCTATCTTGGATTAGAGACACAATATAATTGAATTAGAATTAATGATCAAGATTTAATTGACTAAAACAAGGCCCTAACCATGATTACATAATAACTTATCCATTAGTATATTAAAATATATTCTCTCTCTTGCTATTTTAATATTCCATTTTTTTTTCAATCATGACAACTCTTTAATGGTGATATTTTCGAGAATATAGACAACTCTTTCAGAAATATACAATTACCAACTGAATAATGGGGTCTACATTATGTGAATTAGTAAGCATCATAATTGAAAAAATGGAAAATATCACCAATTGAATAATGGGTCTATTAGGGAAAAAAAATTAAGTGGCAAAAAATAATCGGGTAAATCAGAAAAGATATTTTACTGGGTAGGAAAAGTAAATTAGGTAGAGAGAGAAAAATATTCTAAAGTATTAATGGATAAGTTATTAATTATGTAATTATGGTTAGGGCCTTATTTTAGTCAATTAAATCTTGGCCATTAATTCTAATTCATGCCATGTGTCTCTAATCCAAGATAGAACTTGGGGAAAATGGAGAGAAGGGAAATGGAGAGGAGTCCAATCCTTGTCATACGACCCAGCTGTCATAGGATTTTCTCTCAATTTTGGTTTGGTTTAGAATGGTCAACCTCTCTCTTCACAGATTATGTTATGAATATAATAATAATATTAGTTTTTAGTCTACGCGCTTTGCGTGTCTACCTATTAATTAATTATACAATTAAAAGAATAAAGCATATATTATTAAATAATGCATCTAGTTATAAACTCTACTCCCCAAATTAAGAATAAGGTCTGGTTACACACTACCCTCCTCGGACCTCACGGGTGGGATTACACTGGGTTATTATTATTCTTAATGTTATTGTCAGGGGCGGCTCAATGATGTTGGTGACCTAAAGTGAAAATATATCAAAAATGCCCTAAATTTATTTCGTAAAATTCGTATAATTTATAATGAGACACAAAAGAACCCCCAAATTTTTTATCTAACGGTAAGAGCACGCACATCACAATTCCGAACTTTACCGTAGGCAAAACCATGGTAATTAAGTGTAGCAAGGTAAAAAAACAGGTCTATTATCCATCGAGTTTCTAACTTTATGTCACTTGCTTTTAGTGATTTCTCAGTTAAAAAAAATGACTAATGTACTTAATTTCTGATGCATGGATCAAACATGACAAAATTAAATAGCTAATTTAGAAAAATCGAAAATAAAATCATTAAAAACGTGAAAGAGTGTACATAGAGAAAGAAAAATTAGAATCAACAAGGAATATTAATATACCATTTAATTTAATGAATTTTTTTATCGTTATTTACTCACTCATCTATACAACTTCAATCAAACTAAAATAAAAGTTAAATTTTTTTAATTATTGATATTAATAATAATACACAAATTATGTGTTATATATAATAATATAATACCTAGTATTTGTAGGAATTTTGGGGGCCTAAGGCAAAGGCTTCATTTGCCTTACCCTTAGGCCCGTTGTCACGACCCAACCTGAGGGCCATGACGAGCACCCGGAGCTAACCTACTGAGCACCACACGACATACATGCATCTCATAATCATACCTGAGTGGGTCATAATGCTAACTAATAGATGTCATAAACTGTAAGGGTCACATGCCAAGAGATATATACATACATACGTCATCATACTGTGCCCATGTATACAAGCCGGCAAAGCTATCCAAAAGCTGTAACGAAATATGGACTGAGGAGGTCATAGGACAACTAGCTGTATAGACCTGTCTACGAGCCTCTACATAGAGTGCATAACATAGTAAGGACGGGACAGGACCCCGCTATACCCATATGTACATAAAAGAATCATACCAAAATGAGCTGCAACTCCGGAACAATGGAGTGCTCCTGTACCAACGCTGAGATGATTGCCTATGGATCAGTACCGTCTCCCTGTCTACCTGCGGGCATGAACGCAGCGTTCACAAACAAAGGACGTTAGTACGAATAATGTACCAAGTATATAAGGCATGAGTAACAACATAATGAAGATATGAAGGTATCATAAGATAAAAGAGCTCAACCTGTATCTCTGAATGCCTCTTGAGGTGGATGTCATGAATGCATAGTTTTTTTTTTTTTAAAAAAAAAAAAAAAACATTTTCATTATATATATATATATATAATACCGTACCCGGCCATATAGGCTCGGTGTTATCATAATTACATCATCTCGCATCCGGGGCATCCAGCGTCGAGGGTAATCCGTACCCAACTGCAGTGGTGTGCACAATAGGTGCCGTACTCAGCCGACTATAGCGCGGCTCGGTCAGAGAAAATACATACATATATATAAAGCAGCATGAGAGCCCAAAGAAAAGCTATAACTCATAGAGTGACGTAAGGTCGGTAAACCTCCGATTATCATTATGGGACTATTATCATGGACGTATCTCACCTTGAAGGAACAATAATCATAAGATGAGATCAACATCAATAATACGATTAGTAACCATAATATGAGATCAATAACCAATAATCATGAGATAAGGATCAACAATATCATAAGAACATCAAGAACATATGCTTCTAATATTTCTAAGATAGGAATCATTATAGACATCCTTTGTGTAAGCTCAAAACAATGGAATCATGCCTTAAGAAAGAAAGGGACAACCTTAACATACCTTGTCTCCTTAGTTATACGGATCCCACGAATCCTCGTACGCCCTATGAATGATTATCTACAGTAAACAAATTATCCGTATCAACGATGGGTTCATAACTTATAAGAAAACTCATTTAGATATTTTGCCGAACATCTTATGTGCATAAGATTCATGTCGCTTGTTTTATTCAATACTATACATATTTCGATACCACAAACTCTTCACTAGCTCTTTTCCATCTTTATAACTCACTTAACAATCCAACAATTTCATACTTCAACTTTATTTGCATAAACCAACCCAACAACATCACAAACATATCAAGTCTAGAACAGTTCATAACTCAAACATAGCTAAGAACAAGTTCTAGCACAACTTGAACTTTACTTTCACATTTTCTCCTTCCCATACGATGTGTAAAGGCCAAATAATACTACAAACAGGAATATGGAGTGATAACTTACCTTCAATCACAAGGATAACACTAGATTTGAAATTACTTCACTTCCAAGAAGTCTCCAAATTCAACACAACAAGGGGAAAAATAATCTAATAATGATCATGGAATTCTTTATGTTAAAATCACTTGGTTTGCCCTTGATTTTGGTCTTAGATCATAAGAGGACTTGTTGAGAGAGTTTTGGAAGTGTTTAGGTCCAAAAATGGTGAATAAATGAATGAGGGTCGAAGTGGGTCCTTTTATAGTAGTCTAGAAAATTCTGCACTGAAATCATCTGTGGCGAGGTTTGCGGCGTCGCAGACAATGTCTGAGAGCCGCATGTCATGTCGCAGACCTTGCTTGATCTTCAAAATTCTCTGTCACCATCTGTTGCACCATCTGCATCTCGCAGGTTGGGCTCTGAGAGCCACATCTTGCTCCACAAAGTGACAACTTGTTGAACTTTCACTGAAACTTAACCTCGGTGATCCGAAAAGACTTAGACCTTCCCGAAGCTTACTAAACATGGTTTTACTCTCTTATATACTCAATATGGACATGTTTATCCTCATAACCTCGAAAAATTAGTCCCGCTTCCCAAGACTAGGACAACTAGTACTGGACAAACTCAACGTACAAAAGTGCGAGGTGTCACATCCTTCCCCTTTTGGAAACATTCGTCCTGGAATGTTAGACTCTTAGGGGTCTTGCAAAAATTTTGGCAGAGTCTCCCCTGTAATTGTACCACTACCAATCTGTCACAACATCCCAAAATATACAATGCCTCACAGGGCCACAACAACAATAACAATATTGTCCCCACACGGCCAAGAAATCATAAAAAAAAAAAAAACATTACGTACCTGAAAACAATGGTGTCCCTGTCTGAATTTCCCCTGGGAATGGAAACAAGTGTGGATACCGGACCTCATATCTTCTTCGCCTTCCCAAGTTATTTCTTCGCTTTTTTTACAGCTTTCTGAGGACTTTGACTGAAACTACATCCTTAGTCCTCAATCTCTGAACCTGCCTATCTAGGACAAAGAATGGGGACCTCTTCATAAGATAATTGCTCGGTAACCTGAACATCATATACAGGTACAACTCTGGAAGGATCTCCAATACATTTGCGAAGCATTGACACATGAAAAACCGGATGGACTGACTCCAAGTTTGAATTTAGATCTAACTCATAAGCCACTTGGCCCACTCTATGTACAATCCTGTAAGGTCCAATGTATCGAGGACTAAGTTTACTCTTCTTACTAAATCTCATAATACCTTTCATAGGCGACACATTTAAAAATACTCATTCATTAACTTGGAACTCTAAGTCTCATCGGCGATTATCTGCATAAGACTTCTAACGACTCTGGGCTTCCTATAATCGATCCTGAATAAGCTTGACCTTCTCCACTGCTTGCTGGATCAAATCTGGCCCTACTAACTTAGTCTCCCCCACTTCAAACCATCCAATTGGTGATCTACACTTTCGCCCATATAAAGCCTCATACAGGGGCCATCTAAATACTGGAATGATAACTATTATTATACGCAAACTCAATAAGCGGTAATGATCTGTTATATCCCGTATTTTTATACGACGGATTACTCGTAAGCTAATCGACATAACTTCAAGGACAAGATTATTTTGGGATACGAGACAAGGACTTTAATCCCCGATTTTTAATAAGTGCACGAATTGCTTATAAATTTTAATTGGTATAGAAATATTAGTGGAGATTAGGGATTAATTAACCATGATTAGATTATTAAGTGGGGATTAGTGATTAATTAAGATTAATTAAGTTATTAGTGCACTAAGTGGGCCCCACTACAACATGGCCAAATCTGATTGGTCCATGCCATAGTGGGACACATGTCATGGTGGCTGGACACATGTCAACATAATGGGCAGCATATATAAGTGAGTTAATGACTCATAATTCACATTTTTCAGCCACAAAGTTGAATAATAGAGAGAGAAGCTCTCATCTTCACAAATTAAGTTAGAGAGAGAGAGAGAGCATCACGGCCATGGCTATGGCAACTTCATCAAGC
Source organism: Lycium ferocissimum (assembly GCF_029784015.1). Taxonomy (NCBI): domain Eukaryota; kingdom Viridiplantae; phylum Streptophyta; class Magnoliopsida; order Solanales; family Solanaceae; genus Lycium; species Lycium ferocissimum. The sequence continues at coordinate 36,924,391 of NC_081343.1, forward strand.
TCACGGCCAACCCTTCTTCACAATAATAAGTTGGTAATCTTCACCTTGAATTGAAAGAAAGGAGCTTATGGCCATGGCAGCTCATGGCCATGGCAGCTCACGGCCATGGCTGCCTTTGAGTGAATCCATGTTCTTGATAAAATTATTAATCTCCAAGGAGTTCTAAGTATCTAAGGGAGCAGCAAGAGTAGAAGTTAAAGTTGAAGAAGATGAAGTGGGCAAATGGTGCAAGTTATTGTGGGATCTGCCCAAATTAAATTTGAGGTAAGATTTCTTCTTTCGTAATGTAATTGGAGTTAATGATGTTGTAATGGAGAGATTAGTTTGTATTAAGTGGAATTGGAAGTAAGAAAATTGCATAATTAGTGTTGGTGTTGAAATGGACAGAATTGAAGTTGTTTAAATTAGAATTGGTTTGATTGTTGTTGTTGTTATTATTGTTATGGATTATGTGTTAAAAGTGAAGGAATTGTATTTGTTAGTGTTAAGATTCCGTTGGGCCATGTTGGGGCTGTTCTAAGCTAAAAATGGTGGATTAATTTCGATTAATGTTGTCGTTATTGTGGTCGTTGACTATATGATGAAAGTGAAGGAATTTGATATTGAAAGTTATAGTTGTATTGTATTGAAAACGATCTGGTTCGGGTTGTGTTGTTGTTTTTGTTGAATTGGAGGACTAGGTGTAGTAAGATTATGCATTGTGTTGTTGTAATTGTTGGACTATATTGTAAGGTCGTTGCGATGAAATGTTATGACTATAGATTATTAAGAATAACTTGAATACGTCGTAATCGTTAGGTTAACTATTAATGAATGTTGTGGTGTGTGGGCTGTTCGGAGTATCCTTGAATCTTGTCTTGGTTAGTCTTGGTATAGTACTTAAACGTGTGGTTATGGATGTTAATTTGGTTGTTTTATAGTTGGCTTGAATATAGGGGAAATACCGCCTAATTTTCTAGAAATGAGCTACTAACGTTGGAATACGTTTTGAACCTTCCCGTAGTTTAACCATATTTCTTGACGTCTTAATATAGGTTGAGACACTTCGGGCAAAGATATACGTATTGTGTCACGGATAAGAGTTAAAGGTATGTGAAGCTACCCTTTCTTTCTTTTGGCATGATTTATATGAAACGAACAACGACGAATGTATAAGCTCCTATTCTTATAGACACTAGGATGTTATCTTGATACGTGTCTATGATTCCGGAGGTTCTATTTGATATAATCTATCGTGACGTTCAAAGAACACTTGACATGACTGTCGTCTTGATACTCGAGTGTTAGTTCATTCTACATATTCCATTGCGTCTCAGATGATGATTTAGTTTGCATATGATTGCTCACTACTCTGCTCGTGCATGTTGTCATGATATCTTTCACCGAGTCCCGGGCCGGGTATGTTTTCGTGCACGGCCACCGCATTGTTCACCGAGTCCCCTCACTGTAGGGGGCACGTATATATATATATGATGATATGATGATATGATGATGTGATGATGGCACCGAGTCCCATGATGGGTCGGGCATGGTATACATGTATACGACTTATTCACCGAGTCCATAATGGGCCGGATATGGTATATGATATAGCTATGCATGATTTTACTTCATAAGGCACAGGTACAATGATTTTTTGATTATCATACTTGTCTCCTGGAATCTCTATTTCAGTTATGATCTTCCTTATTGTATTTCATGCTTTATATACTCGCACATATCTCGTCGACCCCTTTCTTCGGGGTCGCGTTTCATGCCCGCAGGTACAGATACTCGATTTGGTGATCCTCTAGCTTAGGACTTCTACTCAGTTGTCTTGGAGTGCTCCATTGTTCCGGAGCTTAAACTTTGGTACAGATCTTTTGATGTATATATATGTTTATCCAGGGGTACGGCGGGGCCCTGTCCCATCATATTTCACTATCGATACTCTTAGAGGTCTGTAGACATATGTGTGGGTTGTATATAGATGTTGTTCAAAATTTGTGTCAATATGACTTATTTTGGGATGTTCCGTCGTAGTGCGGCCTTGTTGGCTTGCGTATATATTTTGGGATGTTGTATGTAATTGGCGTGCCTTGTCGTCTTGCGTATATATATTTGGGACGTTCCCATACGTTATGGCCGGGCCTTGTCGTGTACTATGTTATCTTTGATTGGTTGTGACTCCTCGGGAGACGGGTTACCTACATATATAACGTGACGTTCGAGATAACGTCTTGTCCTTGCAAGCTCCCATATTGTGTTTAATTTCGGGTTAACTATATCTAACAGATATGTATACGAGTGTCCAGTTCGGGCACTAGTCACGGCCTACGGGGTTGGGTCGTGACATGATCATCCCAGCTACCTCTAAAGTCTAGTACACATGTTCATAGCATATCTTCAAGAGTCTGAACAGTACGCTCAGCCTGTCCATCAGTCTAGGGGTGAAATGTTGTGTTAAGGCTCACCTGAGTCCCCAAACCCTTCTGGAAAGACTTTCAGAAATTAGCTGTAAATTGCGCACCCCTATCAGAAATAATGGATATTTACACACCATAAATTCAGACTATCTCCTTAATGTAGAGCTTCGCATAATTTTCAGCTGAGTACGTAGTCCTACCAGGCAGAAAATGAGCTGAATTTATAAGTCTATCAATAATCACCCACATGGAATCAAAGTTACGTTGAGAATGAGGCAATCCTGTAATGAAATCCATATTTATTGCTTCTCATTTCCATGTTGGAATCTCGATAGCCTGCAATAATCCCCCGGGCTTTTGATGCTCAATCTTCACCTGCTGGCAATTAGGACACTGGGCTATGAACTCTGCTGTGTCTTTCTTCATTCCATCCAACCAGTAAACTTCTTTAATATCGTGATACATCTTTGTCATCCCTGGATGAACAAAATAACAGGAGTAATGAGCCTCTCCCATAATGTGATGACGTAGCCCTGCAATATCAGGAACATATAGTCTGCCTCGATACCTGAAAACTCTATCTTCAGCAATCTCAAATGGTGACTTTTTCTTCTGAGGAGCTGTGTCCCTATAATGAACTAACATGGGATCCTCGTACTGGCGTTCCTTCGCCTTAGCTACCAAAGATGAAACTACCGCATCATGAATATAATTCCCGTATCGCCTGAGCCCAATAATCGAACTCTAGACAAGCTAACTGTTGAAGCTCATGAACAATCTCCTTTTTCTCTGGTTGAACATCACACGAGCTACCCATGGATTTGCGGCTAAGGGCATCGGCTAATACGTTCGCCTTTCCAGGATGATACAAGATACTAACATCTTAATATTTCAATAACTCCAACCATCGCCTTTGTCGCAAATTCAACTCCTTCTGTTTGAAAATATACTGAAGGCTCTTATGGTCCGTATAAATATCCACATGAACACCACACAAGTAACGCCTCCACATTTTTAATGCATGAATTACCGTGGCTAACTCTAGATCATCTGTTGGATAGTTCTTCTCATGCTTCCTTAATTGCCTTGAAGCATAAGCTATAACTCTACCGTGCTGCATTAACACACAACCTAGCCCAACGCTTGAAGCAACACAATAGATAACATAGCCTTCCGATCCCTCCAGAAGCGTCAGAACTGGGGCCGATATCAATCTGTTCTTCAACTCCTGAAACCTGTGCTTACAAGCATTCGTCCACTGGAACTTAGCGGAACTCTAAGTCAGCTTCGTCAGTGGTGCAGAAATAGAAGAAAATCCCTCTACAAATCGCCTATAATACCCTGCCAAGCCCAGAAAACTGCGAACTTCCATGTGTGTTGTGGGTTTCGGCCAAGTCTTTACTGCTTCAATCTTCTGCGTATCCACCCGGATACCGTCAGCTGAAATAATATGCCCAGAAAAGCCACAGGATTCAACCAGAACTCACATTTAGAGAACTTTGCATACAGCTTCCGATCTTGGAGGACTTTAAGGATAGTGCGTAAATGATCCTCATGTTCCGCCTTTGGCCGAGAGTATATCAAAATATCATCAATAAACACAATCATGAACAGATCTAAGAAGAGCCCGAATACACTGTTCATTAAGTCCATAAATACCGCCGGTGCATTTGTCAACCCGAACGACATTACCCGAAACTCGAAATGTCCATATTTAGTTCTGAAGGATGTTTTCGGAATATCCTTCTCTTAGACTCTCACTTGGTGATATCCTGATCTTAGATCTATCTTCGAGAACCATTTAGCGCCCCGCAACTGATCAAATAGATCATCAATCCTCGGAAGTGGATACTTATTCTTTATTGTCACTTTATTCAGCTGCCTATAATCAATGCATATCTGCAAGGGGCCATTTTTCTTCCTCATAAATAACACTGGTGCTCCCCACGGTGATGTACTAGGCTTGATAAAGCCCTTCTCAAGAAAATCCTTCAGTTACTCCTTCAACTCCCTCAATTCCACAAAAAGCAAAATATTTATCTCTCTTTAAAATCCTCTCCGTACAACAATAGATTTTATTGACCTCAAGGGCTAGTTTCTGTCGGTAACGGCTAGGAGACTGGTTGCTGACCAAAAAAATTCTCCAATTCTCTCTTAACTTTCTATTCTGCTCCTACCATGAACATCCCTGGTATCCAATTTGGACCCCCACTTCAAAAACCCCCCGATCCCCCTGATCCAAAATTCATATGAGATAGCTCAAACATCCCCAAATTTGTCTTTAATACAACTACGATCGGTACTAATAAGGAAGAAGGAGCAACCTCATATGCAAATGCTATGAATCTAAAAGCTCAATCGATCAACAAAAGAAAAGTGAAACTCCAACCAAGGCAACATGAAGTGGTTGAAGGTAAGACAGTAGTGATTTTTGCTCAAGAAGAACACGACTTGCTTGCTGAAACATGCAAATGGACTATTGTCGGTATTTTTTCTAAAACCCATCATCCAATAGAAAAAATTAGAACTGAATTTTCCAAGCTAATACCCCTCAAAGGTATAGCTAGAATTGGAGTGAAGGATCTTAAGCATGTTTTCGTAGATGTGGAAAATGAGGAGGACTTTAATACCATCTATTCAAAGAATGACATCTGCTTCATGGGTGATAAATGTATGAAAATTTAGAAGTGGACCACTAAATTTAGAGCTGATGAGGAAACTAGTATGGCTTCTGTATGGATTAACCTTCTCGAGCTCCCATGGCACTATTATGAGTGGGATGCACTATGAAGAATAGTTGAACCCATTATCATGGACAAAGCCACTGATTCCAAAACAAGACCTTCCATTGCTAAACTAAGAGTGGAACTAAACTTAACCAAACCTTTGATCTATGAAGTGACTATTGAAGTAAGGATGCCTAATGGGGACTTGGAAACTTTTGTTCAAATGATAGAGTATGAATCTATCCCCCTCTATTGCTCCCACTGTAAGGTCCAAGGTCATAGTAATGACAATTGCTTAGTGCCTAACCTAGAGCTATCTGTTACTAATCCAAACATTGGGAATGAGTACAATATGCAGAGTTACAAAACTACTCAACAAAAGCAACAAAGCAGTGGGACTAACACAAGGTGGAATAATAACTACCATCAAGGAAAGGAGAATAGAAACCAAAAGGGAAACAACAATAGGTTCAGGGATACTAAAAGCCAAGAACAGAAAGCTGCTGAGAATGTTGTTCCTAATGGGGATGGATGCAACCATGTTGATAGAAGAAAAGGAAGAGGAAATAACAACAACAACAACAACAACAACAGAGGGAATAAATACACCTGGAATCAGGTTGTCCTATTGCTAATGGACCTAGTTCAAATAACAGGTTCAATCAACTTCAAATCCATGAGGAAAATAAGGAAAATACCCCAAAACAAGATGCTATACCTATAGGGAATCAAAATACTCAACATGAGTATGGACAGCAAAGTACAAAGCAGAATAGAAGGGACAAGGCTCAGGAGGAATAACAGAAAAACAAAACCATCCAATATACTGGGAAGATAAACATTAGGACCAGCAGAAGCAATAGAAACCAGACCCCTACTTCTTTAAAAAATGCAGATGTCCAATTACAAAAACAGGTGGTAAACTTGGTTACTAATAGCCCTGAAGAAATTGCCAGGATAGACAAAAAGCAAGAAAGATTCAAAGCAAAGATCACTATACCAAAAGGAATTCTGCTTGAAGGTGAAGTCCACCACACCAATGCCGATGGGGAAACTTTAACCATCAAAGGAAAAGATCCTCAGAAATGGCCCCAAATTGATATTTAGAAAATCCTGAAAGCCTCAGCAGATAGACTAAGAAAGATTGGTATACAAGAGCTTGATCCAGGAATAATGGAACGACATCCCCTTGAGATAATACCAGATGAGATCAGTGCCTGTATTGATCCAGATCCACCGGATGAGAAGAATGAACCTAAATACATGGGCACTAAAATGTTCATGGAGTGTATTGAAGATGACAACTTATCATCTAAATCAGATGATGAAGTTCTCAGAATTGATAGCTATGATGAGGATTACCATGAGGATCCCAAAATAGTGCAGCAAAACATTACTTATTTCAACAACCTATCCCCAAGAAATAGTCTCAACACTGGAAGAGTTTTTACCAATGAGAAAGAGACTATGGAGACTCAGAGCAATGAACAAGTAGTCCCCCTAACTACTGTTTCCAATGATTAACATTATACCATGGAACAATAGGGGTATAGGATCCCAAGGATCCATAGAAAGACTCAATCTGATGATTCAACAATTTCAAATTCCCCTGATGTGTCTCCAAGAACCCATGGTGGATAGGAGTAAATTGGATAAGTACATATGGAAAATGGGGATGCAAAATGCTCATAGTAATTGCTCTAATAAAATCTGGATCTTTTGGTCATGAAATCCAAGTGGACATTATTCAAGATAAAGAGCAGCATACTCTTATTAGGGTTAACAACAACATTGATCATGCCTTCCTTTTGACAGTCATTTATGCTAAAAACATTGAAGGACTAAGAGAAGAGCTCTAGACTGACCTCAGGGGCATTGCTAACAACTTCTCAGAATCATGGGGAGTTGTAGGGGATTTCAATGTCATATGCTCTCAAGAAGAAAAAACTGGAGGAAGAAATCACAGATTGGAGGAAAGCTTTAAGTTTATCAATTTCCTGAATGACTGTGGTCTTCAAGATGCTGGTTTCTCAGGATCTAAATATACTTAGAATGACAATAGAGATCCACCCTACACCATTTGGAAAAGGTTAGACAGGCTGACTTACAGTACCAGCTGGTTTGACACCTTTAATGACTCTATTGTCACTCATTTATCTAAAGCATGTTTACGATCATGCTCCCCTTCTTCTCAGAATGAACAATACCTCAATTCATTAAGTACTTTAGATTTCTCAACTTTTGGACAGACCATGAAAAGTATGAAGAAGTTGTTTCTGAGGTGTGGGATGAATATCTATATAGAAACCCTCTCTTTGTATTTCACCAAAAACTGAAGAAGACATGCAAATCTCTCAGTACTTGGTCCAGGCAAGCCTTTGGTGACATCTACGAAGAGCCTAAGAGGTTGGAATCCCAGTTGAGGATCCTGGAGGAAAACAATATCATCAACAACTCTGAGGAGAATAGAAGTGATTTATCTAGATGCAGAGCCCAGTTTACAAGATACTTGAAAATCCAGGACTCTATTTTAAGACAGAAAGCAAGGGCAAAATGGCTGGAAGAAAGGGACTCTAACACTGCCTACTTCCATAGTGTTATCAAAGATAGAAGAAAGATGATGAGAATGAGCAATGGCTTGAAGGAAATGTTGCTATAGCTGAAGGTGCTGTCAGATTTGTTACATACCGTGTTCTCATGCGTTGGAAAGTGTGCGAGTTAAATGACATTAGTAACGGACACGAGGTTATCCCCCAAGCTTATAGGTGGTTAAAGTGATGGTACAGATGTATCGTAAGGATTAGAAGTTAAACAAATCGAAGAAAATAAGTTTCGTCGAGGTTCGAAATTTATTTGAATGGAATACGGTCCAAGCTATAATATCCCATTTAATGGACCAGGGAATTGAACCGCCCAACATGAGCAAATTTACCCGAGCCCGAAGAATTCGATCATATCCAGGGATGAAAATCAAGAGCTCTGTGTATACAAGGAATGAAGTCCCAAAATTATTTAAGACGAAAAAGTGTGACGACGATGATGGAAAATAATATTTTTGTGTGTGGCAAATGAGGCTATGGACTATGTTATACTACATGATTATGATAATGAGTATATGAAGTGTGATAAAAATTATTATTACATAAGTGAATTGGAATCAAGAAATTAACTATACAGAAAATTGGTTAAGTGTTGGAATAAAGTGGGAGAGTACAGTATTAATTATGGTGCTAATTAGAGACAAATGGATAAATATCCTTGTTGGGCTGCCACATGGAGTTAATTAGGTCAATAGGTGGCTGAATTATTCTTGAATAAGCTTGATGAGTCAAGTGCACATTAAGTGCAATATGACACGTGGAAAGAGAGAAAGGTCCACTTAAAATTTTTTACATGACATTCTTGGCTTTTGGATTAAGAAGAGTTGTGACATTAGTTGGTATGAATATATGCTACAACGTGAGCTATACAGATATAGCAACAACATAACTTGTAATTTTAAAAGAAGCAAAGTGCAAATTTTATCTCAAGAGCAACATATGAGTTTTTCCCAGTACTTCGATCGCGTTGTTCCGTTTGTCGTGTTGTCGAATCCGGGTTTTCTTCAAAGTAAAGTAAGATGGAAGAAGATTATTTCTTGGCGTATAAGGTAATAAATCCTCTCTCCTAGATGTATTTGAGTTATCCGAATCGTATCTACGTTGCTAGATGAAAGAATTACGAAAACTATATCGGAAATCGGATAAATTGTTGTTGTTATCATGTGGGCTGTTTGGTGGTTGTTATGAATTGTTTTATGGGCTGGAATATCGTGGGATTGACTGTAGTTGTTGTTGTTGTGTTTGTTTCTAGACTATGTATATACGAAAATAAAGAAATGTATACAAGCATCGGTATAGGAATGTATATTAGGCTGTTTTGGAGGTGATTTAAGAATGGATTTGATTCTATTTGGATATGTATTTGTTGATATTGTTATTGTTATTGTGATTGATATTTTGGCTAAATTGGAATCGTGAGGATTATTAAGTTTTTAAGGAAGATGCTACCCGAATATCGTTAGATTTCTAAGTGATTAAGGATTTGTTTGAAAGAGTATCCTAATTTGATTATTGGCATATTTGGTATTGTTTGTAGATTGGTGAAGCCCGAGACCTAAGTTATGGTTAACTTGAGAAGCGACAAGGTATGTTAAGGCTATCCCTTCCTTCTTTTTTTGGCATGAATTACATAAAACGAGCGGACGATGAACGTACATAATTCCAATGAATTCTAGTTCTCAGTGGTACTTGACATGATAGTTGTCTTTGATTCTCCAGTGTTGGTTCATTCTAATCATTCTATTAAGTCCCAGATGATGATATAGTTTGCATATAGTTGCTCATGATATTCTACTCGTGCATGTTGTTAATATATCATTCACCAAGTCCCGGGCCGGGTATGTATTCGTGCACAGTTTCATTGCATTATTCACCGAGTCCCTCACCAGAGGGCCGGGTACGGTATATATATGATTATTATATTATATATGGATAGGGCCGTACGTTTCTCGGCATTATTATATTATATATGGATCGGGCCGTACGTTCCTCGGCATTATTATATTATATATGGATCGGGTTGTACGTTCCACAGCACTATCAATATATTATAATCTATGCCTATCATACGCCATAGAGTTAGTTTCAGTCATATAGAGTTACGCAGCTATTCTCAGATGTTAGCCACAGATGTATTCAATTATTGATACTGGTTTTCATGATCCATCTGCACTTAATGTTCTTATGCCTTACATACTCGGTACATTGTTCATACTGACGTCCCTTTGCCTAGGGGCGCTGTGTTCATGCCACACAGTCCCAGATTGTTTTGCAGGTAAAAGTATTCAGCTAGGATGGTTGGCTATCGGTACCGGATTGGAAAACTCCATTTTCTTCTGGAGCTTGATCTTGAGTCATTATGGTTATCATGTGTGTGTACGGTTATGTCGGGGCCCTGTCCCGATTCATATGATTCAAGTATTTACTCTTAGAGACTTTGCAGACAGTGTCCTGTGGTTAGTATGTTGAGATGTCATGTGTTGAGTAAAGCGACTATGTGGGCCGATATGTCAGTTTGATTTACTCGTGATTAATTGAGTATCGTTCGCAAATTTCTATGGTTTGACAGAAAGTACTTTATTATATTTTCGATTTTTTTTTTATATGTCTAGTTTCATTATGTGAATGTCAGAGGGTTCGCTCAGCTCTAATTAAGAGTTGGGTGCCCATCATGCCCTATCGGAATTGGGGTGTGACAAGATTTTACTAAAAGCTGTTTCAACAAGGAAATATGGATAGTAACTTTGAGGCCTTAAATTGCCTCCAGAGCTGTATTACTGAGGAGGATAATGTTCTGTTGAATGCCATACCTACAATTCAAGAAATCCAGGATTGTGTCTTTTCACTTGACCCTGATAGTGCCCCTGGCCCTGATGGATTAAGTGGCCTTTTCAATAAAAAAAACCTGGCATATTATAGCTAATGATCTTCACAAAGCTATTAAGGCTTTCTTCACAGGTGCTACTCTTCCCAAATTTTACACTCATACTTGTCTAGTCCTTATCCCTAAAATTGATCAACCTCAAAGTTTCTCTGACCTCAGACCCATTAGTCTATGTAATGTGTCTAGTAAAATCATTTCCAAGATCCTAAATACCAGACTCTCCAATATTCTTCCCAGGATCATCTAAAAAAAAAACCAAAGTGGTTTTGTAAAAGGAAGGGCTATCTCTGAAAACATTCTACTGGCACAAGAGATCATTAATGATATCAACAAACCTAATAGAGGAGGAAATGTTGTCATGAAGCTTGATATGACCAAAGCTTATGACAGAGTCTCCTAGATTTTTCTGTGTTTGGTTCTTAAGAAGCTTGGATTTGCACAGAATTGGATTGAGCTTATTAGAAACTTCATATCCAACAACTGGTACTCAGTACTTATTAATGGAGGAAGAAATGGTTTTTTCAAGTCTTCTAGGGGTCTGAGACAAGGGAATCCCGTCTCCCCATCCCTCTTCATCTTAAGTGCTGAACTTCTGTCTCAAATGCTTAATGAGCTACCAAGAAATCCTAGGTACAAAGGCTTTTGGATGAACAATATGGGTCCTCAAATAAACTATTTGACCTTTGCAGATGACACTATCTTATTTTGCAATTGAAGTAAAAGACCTATGCAATTACTCATGAACACTCTGTCTAAATATGAGGAAGTGTCAGGGCAGCTCATTAACAAGAATAAAAGCTGTTTTGCTATTGGGGAGAAGAACAACCTGATTGCTATCACCAGAGTTAAGTTGATTATTGGAATGAGATTTCACAAACTCCCTATGAAATATTTGGGATGTCCACTTTTTATAGGAAGAAAGTTAAATGATCACTTTACTTAACTGTGTGTATGCTAACTTAACTACCACAAAAGTATTCCTAACTAACTTAAACAAGACAACATACAGAATGTTTAATAAGGGGACATATTAACTAAGTTTTTATTAAAGAGACATATTAACTAAGTTAAACTAGATTAATACACAAGCAATTAACATAAGAAACAAACAAAGGGTCAGATTTCACCTTCAAGTGGTCGATCCACTGTGCTCTTCACGAACCAATGACATTCGTGGATTCGAGTGAGTTGAGACAAATCCCATGTACTCGTTTGACCATGCAAAATCAGAAAAAGCAAGGAAAAAGCAAAATCTTACCTCCTTGGTAGTAGATTCGCAGTGGGTGTTGGTGAGAGAGGGGCAAGAGCATTAATTGCTCTTGCCAGAAATAGTCACACCACACTGTCATAGTGTTAACAGGCCTGAAAATATGCCAAATCTGGCAAAGTTTGAGGTGGAGAGATGAGGATCGCAGATGGCGGCTAGGGTTCCTTACCCTTTTGCCCCTCTGCGTGTTATGAGACCCTTGTGGGTCTTTAGTGGTGAAATAAGGCCAATGGGCCGAGTCTGGTCTGATTTGGACTAGGCCTGGTCGACTAAAAATGGAAGAAATGGGACCTGGCCCAAATTCGTGTGCAAACTTACATATATATATATATATATATATATATATATATGTGTGTGTGTGTGTGTGTGTGTGTGTGTGTGTGTGTGGGAAGACACACAATTTAATTTAATAAATGTCCACGAATTGGCGTGTTCATTAATTGGACATTTCAATTATGGCCAAAATAAAATTAATCAACCCTTTGGCCAAATTAAAGACACGCTATTAAACTATGAAATTTGCCTATTTCAATTATGACCCCTCATTGACTAATTCAACTGATAATTTCAATTGTAGCCACAATTACTCATAATAAACCAATTGTAAAATCAAGATAATATTCAAATCTTATAAATGCCGAAATTAAATTTTGAGGGGTAAAATGATTATTTATTTTAATTAATCATTTTCCTTGAATTAAATAGAGTAAAATATTTACTAATTAACTTCTGATAATCTAAAAAAACAAAAACAAAAATACATATTTCACCCTGTTTATTATTCAAGGACCATAAGTAATTAAAACAAATTATGGGAGGTCAAAAATTAGTTGTCAATAGATTTTAAGCTTAAATTCTAGTTTTACCCTTATGGGGGTGGGTAACCTTTTTGGGTCTAATCTTGGGTTTCGGACTTAATATGGGTGTTGTTGGATTTGTATGACCTTGTAGATTACTAATTTGACCATGTTGAATGTGGATTCGGGATAAATTACCAAATTAACCTTTGGGGTTTGGACGGGGTTTTAGGTTGACTTTTTGGACCTGAAATCTTTATATGGCTTTGTGGGTATCGTTAGACTCATATTCTCATGTAAACACCATATTTGAACAGAGTGAGCTCGTTTGGAGGCTCAGAGCAAAGGAAAGGCTATGGAGTGACTCTTCGGCTTCGGATTAAGAAAGTTGAGACTTACTAGATCCTTTATGTAGTGTTATGTGTTGGTTAATCTAATTAATGGGTGTAATGGGAAATTGGGGGTCTCGTACCCATGAGGTGACGAGCACTTCTGCGAGTACCTGTGTATCTATATGGGTAACTAAAACATGAACTAATTATGAATTATGAATTGTGATGGAGATTATGTGTTTAGCCTTCGAGCCATGGGGAATGGTGAATAAATCCATTTAGATTGGTGTGATTACTGTTTATATGGGATATGATAGCCATGATTGATTGAGTACCTGTGATTACCGATGTGAGTTGCATTCATCACTATACACCTCGTCTTGAAACTATGAAAATGTATGCATCATCGATATTGACCTGTTATGATGCATTTGTATAGTATACGCATATCCATTTCATACATTGATAATATTATTGACATTGGTTTGATGAGAAACAGAAAAGGGGTCGTGAGAGCTGAATATTGGACATGGTACATAGAAAGAGTGATGAACAATGATGCTACAACCAACAGCTGGGACCCGATGGGAAATGATTCCGGGTGAGTATGTGGACCTCATGAGTCCCCTATGGGTCACGTGAAACCTACTGCAGGAGCATGTGTATAGCGGTTTCATATGGTCATTGCATTGCATATCATTTATACTTATTGATGTGTTTTCGTGCCATATGTGTTTTGGATGATATAAAAATGAGATCTTTAAGGCTTATTTGTTCTAAGGTATGGAAAAACTGAATCTTTGCTAGTGTAATGCCTTAAATAGTGTAAAGGTTGGATCTTTGTAAGTAACGAGCTCAAATTGATGAAAAGGTGGAATTTTGTGGGTTTAGATGCCCTATTTGGGTAAAGGTTGAGACTTATGGCTATACTTGTTCCAATTTAAGTAAAGTTAGAAACTTTATGATGATCCTTCGAAATTAATGGACTTTATGACTTACTTTAGTGGTAGAATCTTTACTTTAGTGGTTGAATCTCTTATAACCTGTATAATTTAGCTAACTAAGCAAGAAGAGAAGTATCAGAAGTACCAACCCTTACCATCGCTGTAGTTTAGGGTCAATCAACCATGCTGCTGGGTACACGTGCTTCCCGTACTCACTCTACACTTGCTGCACCTTTTCTGTGCAGGTACAGATCCGGGCACGAGTTGATCATCTTGGTTGAGTGGCTTCTTGGAGAGTACTACTTGGAGTCCAGGGTGAGCTGCTGATGCCTTACCCAGCACCAGATTCCTCTCTATCTTTATTTCTGTCTTCTTCATTTCAGATAGTATTGTAGTAGTATTTAAAGACTTGTAATCGCATTCAGAAAGCTCTTATACTTATGACTACCAAGTTTTGGGTTATGTTGACTTAGATTTATTTTCAGCAAGTTATTAAGACTATATCAGTACGTTGGGCGTTTCTTTAAATTTTTGCATGTTCTTATGTTCTATAATGATTCGGGTTGGGATTCGCCTACAGGTTAGGGTAGGTTCCCTCACGACACAAATGAGATTTTGGGTCGTGAAAGCAGTCGTTCTTGATCCTCGGTACAAGATAAAGTTGGTAAAGTTTTATTTTTCGAAACTTGATCAACTAACTTGCAATGAAAATGTTAAGGTAGTTTTAGAAGATTTGGCCAAATTGTTTAAAGAGTACATGAAATATTCCGATGTTAGAACTGTTGCAAGTATTAGTCGTGAATGTGCTACTGAAATTGTGGACGAGATAGATGAGTTTGATATGTTTGAAATTCCACCCTATTATAGTTCAGAAAAGACACGATTGGATATATACTTTGAAGAGCCTATATTGGTTTGCAAAGGAAATGAAAATTTAGATGCTCTTAAATTTTAGAAGGACAACAGAAAAAGTATTCTGAACTCTCGTTGATAACATGTGACTTGTTAAGCATACCTATTAGCCCAGTTGCATCCCAATCAACTTTTAGCATTGGAGGCCGCATTATTGAAAATTTCGAAAGTTCTATCCTATCGGATAATGCAGAAGATAAGTTGTGTACTCGGGATTGGGTTTGTGGGCATTAAGGTACAATATGATTAAATCATTAGTATGTTTATGTCATTTATTTTATGATCTTTCATTTTGGTTGACAATCTGTGATGCTAATTTCTTTAGCTTCTGATGATCCTGAACATGATGACATTGCAATAGATGTGAAGAAAACTGCCGCTAAACTATTCAGTTAGAGAAAGAGAAAAAAAAATCATGAAATTTGCAACGTTGTTGAAGGGCATGTCTTTGAGGTTTGTTGGTGTTGATAAATCCCTCCTAAACCCCATTTTCTGTTGCGTTCTACAAACCAGCCTTGTTTTGTTCGTCTTTCCATCTTTAGTTTTTTGTTATGTTTGTTAACTCACTTTTATTGGTGTACAAGTGGTTGGTCAGAGGAAAAGATTATAATCCTTTTATATTTTGCATCAAATTTTCTAGCTTGGTTGTCAATCTCTATTTTTTTTTTTTGCACACCCAATTGTTTAAGTTTGGTGAAAACAAATACCCTTTTGTTTTAAGAACTTAGTGGGGGGTTTTCTTATCTGTTTCTTGTTATTGCCTAGTTATAGACCTCATTTATGGCAAAAGACTCATAGACGTTATTTTGTCAGCTACATTTGTGTCTGTCTTTGCTTTTGTGTGTACAATGTGAATGTGAATGTGAATTATTAATATAAATGAATCGTTGAACTGGCACGTAGATGCTGAAACCGATTGTGCTATTCTTTTCCGGAGAAATTTGATGCTTGAGGAAAAAGAGAAGGAGAAGTTTGTGTTGAAAAAGACGTCTTCAGGAGAAAATTGACGCTTGAAGAGAAGAAGTTTGTGTTGAAAAAGATGTTGACATGTATCCAGGTGTGATTTGTTTACTTGAGAATTTGTAACATGTATAGTTTGTCTCAAAAGAGGAGAACAAAAGTTGGTAAAGTTGGGTGGGTTGGGCATAGCCCGTTGTTTAGCCCATCTTGACCCACTCATTTTAATACTTGGACGGGGCAATGATCCGCTCATTTGGTAATTCAACCCATTTTGATCCCCCTAAATTCAGCTCAAACCGTCCATTTTCCACCTCTAAGTATAATGGAGGATAAAGCTAACCAATAAATCAAAGTAGATGGGTATATCCGACCCTTTTCTCTACCTCACACACAGGTTGAATAACAATATATATGTGATTTTAAAATATTTTTACAAATTGACATGGGATACATGTGTGGCACACGAGATGCACGTGTGGCACATGAGATGCACGTGTGGCACACGGGATGCACGTAGGGGTGTGCAAAAATTGGTTTAACCGAACCAATAAAAACGCTATCGATTTATCGGTATCGGGTTATTGGGTTAACGGTTTTTTTATTGGGTTATTAGTTCGGTTTTCGATTTTAAGGATTTAGTTAATGGTTAAATCGATAACCCAATAAGCTTATATTAAAATTATATTTTTATCCCTAATGTATATAATAGTGACTTTAAATTTTAATTTTTAAATACAAATCCTATTTCTAAATTCTTAATGCAGGCACGCCTATTCCCTTACTCTCAATTTTCATACAAAGCTAGGACTTGCGATGCTTCTTTGCCTCTTTCCCTCACTTTTATGGTTGTCTTTGTGCTGCTATTTTTTTTTCCTGGTTTATTTTTCTTTTTGAGAGATTGCTATAGTGATACAACATCCAAGTTTGCTACTTTACGTGACAGAAAATTAGTTTGTTTTAGCAAATAGCAATAGTGTATTTGAATTTGCTTCTGCTTTGTGTAGACTTTTATTCTTTAATGTATGAAGACAGTGTATATATGAAAAATGAAAACAAGAGAAAGCAAAAAAAAAAAAATAGAGGAACATTTCTTATCTGTTAAACCAAAAACCAAACCGCTAAGGAACAAAAACCGATAAAGAATATCTTATTGGTTTGGTTATCAGTTTAGTATATTTAAAAACCGATAATACACAAAACCGAACTGACCGATAAGCACACCTAGATGCACGTACGGCGCACTAGATGCACGTGTGGTGCACGCAGAAGGTAGTTTTATTGAATATACTTGAGATCTCTTATTAAGATTTGGATTTAGGCCACCAATTCTATTGATCCGCCCCTGTGTATTTTGTATGGGACTTTTATATATTTTATATGTCGTGTATTCTTCTTTCTCTTTGGTTTTCAATTTAAAATTAAACTGATGGGGTTCCCCTTTCATTTTTGATAGGTACTCAATTAAAATTAAAATGAAGACCTCGTTTCTGAGAAGAACAATTTAGTCATGAGTTTCTTTGAATAATTGGTAAGCTTTGACTTCCCAATTGTTGGCTGGAATTAACTGGTTGAGAGCTTCCAATTTTAGAAATGGAAGCGCAAGGGCCAACTCTACCACCGCCATCGGTAAGCCTTGAGCTATTTTGAGATTTGCATGATTTTTTGTGAGTAGTAGATCTTCTTTTCCTTCTAATTGAATGAGGGAATATAGGAGATATATGGGCAATCAGTTTTTATTTTTTTTATGCCTAGATTTATGATCCACGTTTTTTTTGCTAATCTGCTACATTTGATAAACTATTGCTATGTTTTGTAAATATGAAGAAATGCTTATATGTTTTTTAATAGAGGGGCTTAAATAGTTGTATGGTGTGATTATCTCTTTTGAAAAGGGAGATATTTAAATAACTAGGGAGATATTTAAATAACTTACTTTGTTTGTTAATTCATCGTTGGGTCCTTTGTTGCATTCTTGGTACTGGATTGGGTATTGTGTAGTTTGGGTTCTGAAATAGTTCAATTCAGTGGCCCAATTTCTGAAATCTAGCCCAAATCCCTTATCCCCTCTAATTAAATAATCTAAATTTACCTGATTAACTAGCTATCTAACTAATTAATTTAGTTAACTGATTAAATAACTAATTAATCCTAAAAATCACACTTAAAATTTAAAAAAATAATAAAGATGCATGAATTTAAGAAAGAGTAATAGAAATTAAACAAAGAAAAATGGATAAATTTGTATTCTTTGGGAATTAGAATGAGGCAAAAATTAGGAGTTTACAAGCGAGATAGCCCATTTGGACAATTTACATGCGAAAGTATGAAATGATGTAGAGGTTAAAAGTACAATTAATTAGCCCAAAACAAAAGAGCAAAATAGCCCTTCATTTTAAAGTATAAAAATGACATGCAAGAAACTTTAGCATACCATGTTTGATTATTTTGTTGTTAGATTCACATCAAAGTACTTGCAACTGATAATGATCATTCATGAATAAAGCTTTAACTATTTCTGGCAAAGAGATAGCTTAATTGAAATATGATTCTCGGTTTAGTCGTGTCCCATCAACTTGCTAAGGCATCAGCCACAAAAGAATCATGCTCGCAGAAAATGTAATTTCATTAACATAAATGATACTCCCCAAAATGAAAAAAAGATTGTTAATTTACTAATTGATGGCTTAGAAAGTCCCTGGAAGTTCTGCATAGATGTCATTCCTTTGCATTTGTATCTGCGAGGCTTTGACAAAACCTTTTCTAGTAAGGATATATTTTTCTGAAGGAAATAAATGTGATGTCTGGGATACTTCTACTTATTGTTACCTTTTTTTTTTAATAAACTACTATATACTAATTCATTAGGAGCGGATTTACGGTAAAATTTACTAAATACACATATAAATATGCAAATATAAAAAATAAGTTACAGTACATAATATAAAATGACGGCATTTATTCAATCTGAACTACTTGGTCTACCATTAGACGCTTCATCACAAGTTCAGTTTTGGGGTCCGAACTCCCCAAATTATATATTTACTTATTTTAAGATTTTGATATATATATATATATATGAGTTTTGCTAACCTTGTACCCACTTTTTGATTCACTAAAATACCCTTATTATTTGGTGTCAACTCATTAAATGTAGGGACTTGTTTTGTCTTTAGCCATTTTTTCTCATCCCATTAAGAACTCCCGCTTAAACAACCAGTGCACCTCCATCTATGTTCATCCGTTTTTTCCACCTCCATCCATGCTAATTTTTCTGTCTCCTAATGAAGCTTCTAATCTTGTTAAGCCTGTAAATCCAGCAATCAATAATAGCTAAATCAAATCTAGTCAATTCATTGTTATGATTTAAAAATATAAACCCAGTAATTAAATGCTAACTCAAAATCTGACCAATGAATTAATCAAAAAATGTGAACCCAACAATCAAAACCTATATCAAAACTAATCACTTTCATAGTCACAATCGAAAAATGCAAACCCAGAAATCAAAAGCTAAATAAATTTAACCTATTTCTTTGTTGAATATGAAGTTTGATTTTGTAAAGACACAACAATGGAACAAAGCCATTATATAAAATACGTACTACATAATGTTTTTGCATATCAAGCAATAGCCATTTGGCCTGGAATGTTTTATGACATGTAAACATGATTTTTTCCATTTCAGCAAACAAATGAAATAGTAATTCATTTTGACAGCCAACTAATTGAAAATTGACCACAAATATTTTCCCAACATCCCAAAAAATTGTTCCATTTCAGTGACGAGTAGAATAAGCAATATTATTTTCAGACTCAATAAAGCTAATTAAGGTCGTTGATATAGAAAACTGGGTAGGAAGTTCATGTCGTGTTGCCCAACTCTTCCGACATAGACTTTTGGGGAGGAGAAATATTGGGGAAGATGGATTGTGAATCATATGTAGGGAAAGTAAAGAAATTCGGTAAAAGACTAAAAAGCCCCTTAATACCCTTATTTTAATGAGGTGGCACGGATACTTTAGTGAATAAAAAAGTGAGGACAATGTTACGTAGTAGGTTAGCAAAATCCATATATATATTTCAAAATTATTTGAATAATGGTTATTGACATGATGTAAACTGCTTTTTTTTGGCCACCTCGACTTCCGTTGCTTGACAAAGAGCCTGTTTGGATGGGCTTATTTTAAGCAGCTTATAAGCTAAGTCAAACAGACCCAATTATTTTTTTGAGCTTATTTTAAGCACAAAATGACTTTAAGTGCCAGGTCCAAACACTCAAAAAAAATTTGAAAACAAATTTATAAGCAACTTATAAGCCAATCCAAACGGGCTCAAAATCTTTTCTTGCTAGTTGTGAGTTTTCCAGCTTTATAAAATCATCAGCTGTGATGACAAAAATGTGATGTCTGGGAAACTTTCTATTTATTGTTAGTTTTGTTGAAAAGAAATAAGTTTGACGAGTTTTGGGTTAAAATTGTTCCTTATCTATGAGAGTAGATTCATTTTGGTCCCTCAAATATTACCCTGAGCATATTTGATCCCTTATCTATGGGAGTAGGTTCATTTTAGTCCCTCAAATATAACGCTAAGCGTATTTAATTCCTTAACTATGCTAAGTGGGGCACTTTTGATTCCCCTAATAGAACCAATTTAAAAAGTAACGGTGCTAAACCGATGTAATACTCACGTGATTTGTAAGAAGCTAAATCCATCGGACAAAAATACTAAACTCATTCGCCTTTCTCCCCAACTTCATATGAAGAAACACTTCACCGAAAAAAGCCCTAGCCTCTCTGTAGAAAGCTTCAATTGGCTGGAAGAAGAAGAAGCTGGTTTTTTAAAACAGGCAGAAAGTTTATCTAATATATTGAAATTTGCATTCACATGCTTCCGAAAAAAATTGGAGTAGTTCCACCAATCAAGGTAATTTATAACAGTTGTTAAAAAGAATTTTAATTTTTTTAGTATTTAACAAAAATAACTTTATATTCACATGCTTCCAAAATAAGTGGAACGGTTCCATGTGTACTGTCAGATTAGCGTTTAAGAGTTGGTTACCAACCATATAATCCAAATATTATGAGTTGCTTTGCTAATATCTTATATGAGTTGCATTTTTTAGAGGAATGACATTACTCTGCTTTGCATTTGTCCAATGGGTTTAGCCTTTAACGAGTCACGTGAGTGTAACATGGGTTTAGCACCGTTACTTTTTAAACAGGTTCTTCTAGGAGAACCAACAGTGCCCCACTTTAGCATAGTTAAGGGATTAAATTTGCTTAGCGTTATATTTGAGGGACCAAAATGAACCTACTCCTATAGATAAGGGATCAAATATGCTCAGGGTAATATTTGAGGGACCAAAATGAACCTACTCTCATAGATAAGGGATAATTTAAACCCAAAACTCTAAGTTTGACTTAGAGCCCGTTTGGATTGGCTTATAAATTGCTGAAAACAACTTATAAGTTGTTTTTAGTTTTTTTGATTGTTTGACTGTTCAGCTTATAAGTTATTTTGTGCTTAAAATAAGCTCAAAAAAATAATTGAGCCTGTTTGGCTTAGTCTATCTAAAGCAGCTTATAAGCTGAAAATAGCTTATAAGCCATATTTTGCCCAGCTTATTTTTTTTTGCTGCTTTTTTTAAGGTCATCCAAACTGGCTCTTATACCCCTTTCTAGTATACAGTTTTTGTTATAAAAGCTTCTGCTAGTGTCGTAACATTTTGGCTCTTCGAAATTTTCTGTTCTTTGGAGTTCTACTACTCTTTCTTGTTGTAATTTCGCCAGCATGGATAATGTTTAGGTCATTACTCCAACTTGTATATTAGAATTCGGCACTTCTAAATTTATACCATTTGCATCTAATTAACCCAAAATTACAAGTAGTGTATACACCATTATCTATGTCAAAAACCTATAGTACCATTTGATCCTAGTGTGGAACAACTAGGTATACAAAGTTAAGCTTTCAGAAAAAAATTGGGAGGACGTTACCTCCCTGTTACATTTGTGCAAAAACATTTAAACCAAAATTCTCAAATCTTTCTGTCTTCTAATTATAAAATAAGGCGTTTGACTTTAGATCTATTCGGAGGTCTACTTGTTGGGCTAAAAAGGCCCAAAGATACTCTTAACATAATGTGATATTGTCCCCTTTGGGCCAAAGCTCGCACGATTTTCCCCAAAAAGCCTCACATCATTAAGAGTATCCAACTCCTTATAAGTAGCTTCTTTTTCTTTCCAGCTACCAATGTGGTACTTTGTTCGCATACCCAACAATGTGTTAGGCTAAACGGTCCAAAGATACTCTTAAAATGATGTGATATTGTTCGCTTTGCGCCAAGCCCGCACGGTTTTCCCCAACAGGCCTCACATCATTAAGAGTATCCAAATCCTTATAAGTAACTCCTTTTTCTTTCCAGCTACCAATATGATACTTTGTTCGCACACCCAACAATCTCCCCCTCGAACTAAGTTCCACATGACTCATTACGGGTCAGAGATTCAACGTGTCAATGTGCCACCCACATCATCAGAGTATTTACCGTCACCGAAGCCCAAAGGCTGTGTATGTGTCTTCAAAGCTATGGGTAGAGGTTGTAAATCGGCCCATAGATGCGCAAAGGCACTAAGCCGGTCCCCACGCCACACTCCGCCATCTTCCTACTCGTCCTACCAAATCATTGGCTCTGATACCAGTTGTTGGGCTAAAACGACCCAAAGATATTTTTAACATGATGTGATATTGTCCGCTTTGGGCTAAGCCACGGTTTTCCCTAAAAGGCCTTACATCATTAAGAGTATCCAACTCCTTATAAATAGCTCTCTTTTCTTTTCAGCTATCAATGTGGCACTTTGTTCTCATACCCAGCAATCTCCCCCTCGAACAAAGTTCCATGTGGCTCATTATCATACCACGAGTCAGAGATTCAACATGTTTATGTGTCACTCACATTGTCAGAGTATTTACAATCATCGAAGCTCAAAGGCTGTGAATGCGTCTTCAAAGCTACGGGTAAAGGTCATAAACCGGTCCATAAACGGGCAACGGCACTAAGCCGGGCCCCACACCACACTCCGCCATCTTCATACTCCTCCACCAAACCATTGGCTCTGATACAAGTTGTTGGGCTAAAACAAGCAACAACCAAATTACACGACGAGGTAACAGCGGAAGAAATACCCAAGTCAAAACTTCTCGCACTATTTGAACCAAGAGAAGACAATAAACACTAGTACAAATGGAAATTCGGACAACAACTATACCAACAACAAAATAGCAAAGCAAGCAAAAGTAAATCAATACAAGAGATACCAAATTTACGTGGTAAAATCCCTTCAAGGTGAAGAGGAAACATCCACGAGACCTCCGACCCACAAAAGCTCCACTAAAAACAAGAGTTACAACAATGTTCTCCAAATGGCTACAACATCAAAACCAAACACGGAGCAACAATACATAAAAGATAAGGAGAGAAATCACCCCCAAAAATGAGCTACTGTTTGTACTAAAAAACTGGAGTTACAGACCACAAAATCTGATCTCCACCATTGAAATCCAAGAACCAGATATTGAAAACCCCCAGTTCAAATTTCAAAGACGATCCAATGGTTAACGAATCGGAAAATGCAATTTTAAGTGGACTGCTGTTGCTGATTTGCACTGGTCCGAAAATCACCTTTTTATTTTTCTCTCTATATGGCTGCCATGAATTCACTCCTGTGTTATAAAAATAAGACCTAAGTTGATCCTATATATAGAGAATTTTAGGGCCAAAGTGGCCTGGTCCAAATTGGATTGGGTTTTATTAATCCAATCCGCATAGGAAGAGAAAACCCAAAACCTAACAATTACCCCCTCCCGACTATGTGGAGGAAACCGCCATCCCGGCGATTAAGAAAAACACTCTAAATCTAGACTTGCAGTCAAGCCCAGAACAACTTGAATGGATGACATCTTCACAACTGGAGAAAAGATTTCATCAAAATCAACTCCCTTTTTCTGATTAAAGCCATTGACAACCAATCTAGCCCTGTACCGTGAAACTGGGTTACCATCTTCATGTTTCACCCTGAAAACTCACCTGTTTTTCAAAGCTTTTCTGTCTCTAGGAAGCTTAACCAGATCAAATGCATGATTATCATGCAATGATTTAATCTCGTCTTGCGTAGCATCAAACCACCTTTCTTTTTCTTCACTATCCATGGCTTCATCAAAACTTTCAGGTTTTCCCCCGTCAGTCAAGAGTACAAACTCATTGGGAGAATAACAAGATGAAGGTACTTTCTCTCTGGTAGATCTTCTGAGAGAAATCTCTGGAGCATCAATAGCAGCTGGTTGTTGGCCAACCACATCATCTTTCACTAGAGCATCAACAACATCATGTTGGTCATTCTGAACATGATCATTATCTTTATTATCAACTTGAGCTTCATCATTTTGAAGATTTTCTTCAGGTGCAATAGTCACAGGAACTGAATCAACATCAACTAAGCTCTCACTACTCTGAGAATCAACCTTCTCAGCTTTGTCAAAATCTTCAATTGTCTGGTCTTCAAAGAACACAACATCACGAGTTCTAATAAGTTTCTTCTCAACTAGATTATAGAAACGATAGCCAAATTCGTCTTGACCATAACCAATGAAGATACACTGCCTAGTTTTAACTTCTACCGTTGACCTCTCATCCTTAGGAACATGCACAAAGGCCTTACACCCGAAGGCTCTCAGATGAGCATAAGAGACATCCTTACCAAACCAAACTCGTCGGAGACATCACCATCCAAAGCAACAGAGGAGATAAATTGATAACATAAACGTGACGAGATTAAGTGCTTCGCCCAAAATGAATACGGCAATTTAGCATCTGAAAGCAAACATCTAACCCTCTCAACTAGAGTTCTGTTCATCCTCTCTGCTAAACCATTTAACTGAGGAATCTTTGGAGGAGTTTTCTGATGCCGAATACCCTGCGTCTACAATAATTATCAAAAGGACCAATGTATTCACCACCATTGTCTGAGCGGATGCATTTTAATTTCTTCCCTGTCTGTCTCTCAACCAAGGCCTGAAAAGTCTTGAACACATCAAGTACTTGATCCTTGGACTTCAAAGAAAATACCCAGAGTTGCGAGAATGATCATCAATAAAAGTCACAAAGTAAAGTGCACTACCACGAGAGCTTACTTTAAAAGGACCACACAAATCAAAATGTACCAATTCCAGCAAATCAAGCTTTCTTGAAGGCGAATGACTCTGAAAGGAAACTTTTTTATGTTTCCCGGCTAAGCAATGAACACATCTCTTTAACTTTGCTTGTTTCACTCCAGAAAGCAAATTCTTCTTAGCCAAGTTATCAATCCCTTTCTTAACATGTTGATACCAGTTGTTGGGCTAAAACGGCTCAAAGATACTCTTAACATGATGTGATATTGTCCGCTTTGGGCCAAGCCCGCACGGTTTTTCCCAAAAGGCCTCACATCATTAAGAGTATCCAACTCCTTATAAGTAGCTCCTTTTTCTTTCCAACTACCAATGTGGTACTTTGTTCGCACACCCAACACTACTTGTTATGATCACTCTGCTATTTATAGATATATTTAGTGTTTTAACAAAAATAATACTAGTTGACTTTCATCTGGTAGTCACATTTGAATGTGAGGTTTGAACTGAGAGGGGGAGATGAGAGAAATTTGTGTCTGGTGTTTGCAAATATTGAAGGAAATAAAATACAATAACTATATTTTAATCTCAAGCAAGTTAAAGTCGTTTATATGAATTTTCATTGTCTATCTCGATCCTTACGATTAAGCCTGTCTATTTAAGGACTTTAAATAGGGGTCGAAAAATTGATACCTATATAAATAAGAGTAGCCAACCAACTCCTTGAAGGGCCAACGAGGTTACTTGGTTACTCCCTTCATACCAATTTTTGTGTTACCTTTTGAATATCGAGAGTCAAATGAGTTTTTTTTATACGGTCTTTTCAATGCCTATTAAATATTTTGAATTATTAACTATTATGACTTGTAGTACTTTTAATGTAGTTTTCAAATATGTAAATTTTAATTCACAATCAAAATTAAAAAAATATACCTCCCGAAATCTGAAGGTGTCACATAAATTGAAACAGAGGGAATACTTTTTTTGTACCAAGTGGGTCAAATGGAACCAAATGATGAACTTCAAAGTGGTATATGATCTTCATTGACTGTCTCCATGACATTGCATAGTGGCTCCTAAAGTCCTGGAGGCCTCTCCTTTATATTAGCTTTGCCCCACAGAAATTTCAAAGTAATTAAAGGACAGTTTAATACTTAAAACAAAGAGAATTAAGTCAGCTTTGCTAGGCTGTGGTGCACGACTGATATGTTGGTAGCTCCAATGGCTCTTATTATACTTAAAAATCAGTAAAAAGGGGGAGAGACAGGATCATTTGCATGATTTTGAATCAAAAAGCTAAGGTAATAGAAATTTTAAATTGGTACGTTCTTAATTAATTCCTCTTTTTGCCTTTTCTCTACTTAATTTGATGGTTGATATTTGTTATTCTTACAGTTTTTGTTAAATAATCAGAAAAGCACTCATGAGAGTTTACTTATGGTTTAGCTATTTTGGGAAATGCTAACTTTGTCAACAATATGCATTGGACTTATTATATCAAGAAAATATTACTGAGATTTTCTTCAAATTAACATATTAAAGAGTTGCTTTTTACAACATAATTTCGTCATGAAGTTCTCTTCACAAAAGTAATACAGAAGCACAAATTTAGAATCAAACTCGTCGATCATGGTATGCTGGTTGACAAATAGGATGATCAATGATATTAATTGAACAGCCAAGGAAAAAGAAACCATGATATTGATTAAGGAGGAATAGACGGATAGACATATAGGCGATCACATCTACAGATACAACAATAATAAGTATGGCCTCAATCTTAAGTAGTTGAATCAGTTATGTGAATCTTCGCTATTCATATTGTGTTACAAAATATCATTTATGTGTACATAAGACTAAATTATTTGATTTTACAAAATGGGCCAAACAAATATAGTTGGTGAGTTTGCTTCCATAGTAGTTAAATTTTATGTTGACCAGAATCACTTCATCTACTGATGTGAGTTTTGTATGTATCGTTGTGGATCTATGAACCCGTAATGCCAGGGTCCATTAGGTCATGACTTTTAAGAGTACAAAAATATGGCTATGTTCCCTCTTCACTTCTCAACTCATGGCAACCGCGCCATTGAAACTGTCCTATGATGATAGAGGATAAAGAAACGAAGGAACGCTTCCGCGCGCATTGATGAATAAAATGATTCAACATGTACGAGGTCTTATCTCGCTTTATGTTTTTATAAATATGTACAATGATCTTAACTTGTTATTTAAAATTTCAAGGGGATAATTTGGTCTCCATTTTAATTAATTATTTGACAGGGCATGCCTAAGCCTTGAACTTGCTCAGAGCATATTCTCATGAAATATCTTCTTGTTTTTGAGAGACTTTCATGTGCCATTTCTGTAAGGCGCATGGGCATGCGTTGCCTGCCCACATTGATGAAAGAAGGAGAACATGGTGGCCTGAATTAACAGTGTGACTGTATATATGTGGGTATAACAAACATAACTTCTATGATTGGAGGTGTTTGATACGTTATGATTCAATTCATAAGTCTAATTTTGTTTTGTTGTTTTGACTAGGCCGACTACTATAGGTTAGCTACTTCTAGCTTCTATATTGGTCTGGCCTGCTATTTTGGTGTGTAGTTTTAATTTGTATTGGTGCGGAATAAACATCAGAGAAATGTGTTGCAAAACTAATCATGTAGTGCCAGCTTGTTGAAGGGAAAACATGGATCCAATTTGGCAATTTGATAAAGTTGCAACATTTCATGTTTTTGAAAAATAAAGTATAGACGTATGTCTTAGAAACTTTTGTGTGTATAGCCAAATCAAATTATTAGTGCGATTAGAGTGGTTTCATGATTTTTCATTTTAATTTTGTCTTACTCCCTTCGTTTCAATTTGTTTGTCTTACTTTCCTTTTAATCCGTTTAAAAAGGAATGTCTCTCTACTGTTTTGGCTATGAGATTCAAAAATCTTCTTTATTTTCTTAAACTTCATGCTAAATCAAAACCAACCAAACAAATTGAAACGGAGGGTTTTTAATTAAGGACGGATGGCGACTTACACTGTTTTCTTAAAAGGGCCTTGCAATATGGGTTGTGTTAATTAATCTTGTCATTTCATATATAAGGTTAACGTAGAAAGCTTGTTTAAGTCAAGCAAATATGAAAAAGATGTTGTCGCGGTTAATTAAGTAGAAGCAGTTTTTGATATTATATACTCAGCAAGTACTTACAAGTGTTGCTTAGCATTTTATAGCTAGTTAAGCCGCAAAGTAGATGGAATATTGTCAGATTCCCCAGGCCAGTTGGAAAGTGCGCATGCTCAACTGATTAAATTAAAAAGGACACCAAATTAAAGAGGTACGTAACATAGTCAGTGGAAGGCATACCATACAAATTAAAGTAAATGTTTTGATATCATTTTCGTTTTTATTTTATTGTATAACACAAAGATCTCAATTCTCAGCCCTTCTTCAAATTCTGCTAGCTTGAGTTTCAACTTATGGGCTAACCATAATGACTCCATGCTGTTTTTTCACTGAGAAAACATTATCGAAGTTAAAACTGCTGCAATTAAGGGGTATAAATCTTGAATAACTTACTACTAACAACTATTATTTGTTTAAGCTTTTGAAAAGTCAAAAGTGCTTAGTTTTTTTCATTAAAAAAGGTGTTTATTCTAGAAACTTGAGGTGTTTAACCAAACTTTTAGTGCTTTTGAGAAGTAACAAAAGTTGTTTTCACAAACGGAAAAGTAGTTTTTCCCTAGATTAAAGCACGTTTGAAATTTCAGCTAAGCATAAATTGTTATTTTAATATTGATAAAAGTATTTTTAATTTGAGTAGTCAAACACAAACTATTAATCTCCAATTTTTTTTTTTTTTAAAGCATTCCGGTCAAAAAACATATTTCAAAAGAAAAAGATTTTTGAAGTTTAGCCAAACAAGCTATAAGTAAACGAACAACGTTAAGCAACACTAAAGTTTAACTTCTATGGACAGTGTATAATCGTTTTACATTCTTTAAGTTACATTACCTACAACAAGCAAATATGACATGATGTGTAACTTAGAAAATAAAATAAGTAACCTACTGAATTACTGTAAGTTAAAATACACTAATAATATATATATATTACACTATATGTGCAAATGAAAAATGATTTACATAATGTAACTGATTATGCTTCATAATTACACTTTATAGCAATAGTTTTAAATAATTACAAAATATAGCTATATTTTACATTTTATAGCAGATATACATTGATATATGTATCCCTATACGGTGTATCCCTAAATTGTAGCACAATTCTTGTATGCGAGCATACGGTGTATCCCTAAATTGTAGCACAATTATTGTATGCGCGCATACGGTGTATCCCTAAATTGTAGCACAATTCTTGTATGCGCGCATACAGTGTATATGCAATCAGTGTATATACAATGTATTAGTGTGTTTACATTGTATATACATTAATACTGTATGTGCATATACTGTATGTGCATATATATGCTACGCTTTGAAAGAGCGCGCATGCAGCGCATATGATTGGCGGTCGTAGGAGTTAGGAGAGGTAGAGGTAGGCCAAAGAAGAACTGGAGGGAGGTGATTAGACAGGACATGGCACAGCTTCAACTGACCGAGGACATGACCTTAGATAGGATGATTTGGTAGTCGAGGATTAGGATAGTAAGGTTAGTAGGTAGTTGAGTTTTGTCGCGCTGTGTGTGAGAGAGGTGGGGGGCTAACCTTTCCATCTCCTAGATCTTCTCCTTTTCTTAGTAGTGTTATTTTGGTATCGCGTCGATCATTATCCTTATGTGTGTATTACTATGTGTTGCTCCATTTGTTTGGTATCTCGATATTTTGCTGTTTTATCTCGTAATCCTGCATTGACTGCATTTTTTTTGAGCCGAGGGTCTATCAGAAACAACCTTTCTACCTCATAAAGATAGATGTAAGGTCTGCGTACATTTTATCCTCCTCAGACCCTATTTGTGGGATCGATTACACTGGGTATGTTACTGTTGTTTGTTGCAGGCAGTGCATATGATACGTTTTGAAAGAAAATTATTGCTAGCATATACACAGTATATTTATGAAAGATTCCCTAAATTAAATCGATACAGCTTTTCCAAATATTACATTCACGTTTTGCAAACAAAAGGAAAAAATTCACTGGCGCAGCTTTTTTTCTTAATGCCTATGAGAATTTCCAACTAGCGAGGACCCAATAATCCTTGTATATTGCCTGTTTTTCTATAAATACCATATGGACGAAAGAGGTGAAGCACCCCCAATCAATTTCATTTCTCTATTTCTCTCATTTAATTCTATCATGTCTCAAACAAAGACTATCCTTGCTATCCTTCTCCTTGCAATGATCTTCTCTAATATTATTCAATCTATTGAGGGAAGAAACATCAAATTCGAAAATAGAAATGATTTCTTGAAACCTAAAGTTCACACAATGATGACATCAAAAAGAGAAAGTAGAAAGATGAGAGAATTCTCAAAGCCGAAGGCCGCATTAGACAATGAGGATGCACCTGCCTCACCACCACCTGGTCACGTAGATGGTCATAGTCCTGGGATTGGTCACTCTCTTCAAAACTAGCTAAGAATTTGTTATGCGTATAATTAAATGTAAGTCTTATATTCATGTCATATATAGACATGAAATCTTTTACCCTCAAATTTATGTCAGCATATTTCCTGTTCAGGACTCGTAAGACGAAAAAGATGTCCAAAATAGTAGTGCTTTTCATTTTCTCCCGAGGCATCATTGCTAAACATAACTAAGTTAATAAAAGTTGTTTCTACTTTCTACTAATCAATTAAGTTCTTATATGATATGGTTACACAATTCAACATGAATCTTGTAGTCTTAAACAAGTCATATCAGAATGTTTCAGGGAGTTACGAAATATAGAAGTTAAATTTTTTTTTTAGAGCGACTAAAAAAGAAAGACACACAAATCGATCAACAGATGGATTAATACATATCATGTTCTACCATGCCGATCAAACTTAATCATTAACGTTATAATCTGCGAAACTTTGCAGCACGGTTACAGAATACAGTAAATATTCAGTAAAATGCCATCTTAGATTTAGTGTGCACCTCTACTTTCATGTCACTTGCATGCAAGTGTGGCACTAACGAGGAAGCTCATATGAGTCATATATATTCACATTTCGCATTAAACTCCTAGCATTGTAAACTTAAATGTTATTGTTCAAACTTCTACACAAACTTATCGAAGTTAGCCAAAGAATAAACACTGCATTGTGTAAAGAATGGCGCCTTACATTGTAATTTAACTTGTTATAACAACAAAAAAATAAATGTATAGCAAATTATCACTTTATTCTCCATGTTATCATATCAAGCCTGGTATGAAAAGTTAACTATTAGTATCTTTATAGGTCAACTTTATTTAATGGGTAAAATTTTATATACAGCACAAAACTTAAAACTCAGAGAATGGACAAACTGTGAAGTAATCTTCTCTACTCAGTTGACTTCATTTCACAAGAAAACTAACTTGGGCATCAATAATTAAGTTGGGCCACGATCCGTTGGACTTGGTTGGGCTTTTCAAAAGACCACACTATGGGATGATTTGCAACAATGACCTCAATAAGGAGCGTTCTTGAACTTTAGGCGCCGTTTAACAATTTTTTTTAAAAAAATTAATTTTTATTGCGCATGTGGCATAATTTGGGAGCATAAATTAGTTTTCCTTATGAGCCAGAACATTTCAATACTGTGAAACTTCTTCAATTGACCACAAGTTTTATCTCATATGTAAAAGTTACATGTGTTACTCAATTGTTAACAGATCAATACTCATGCCGCATAAGCAACATCTTACGCTATCTTCACATTTTTTAACTTCTTGAAATGTCTTGACAAAACTAACTTATGTGCACATATATTACAACTTGCACTTATGCCTGATT
Source organism: Lycium ferocissimum (assembly GCF_029784015.1). Classification (NCBI taxonomy): domain Eukaryota; kingdom Viridiplantae; phylum Streptophyta; class Magnoliopsida; order Solanales; family Solanaceae; genus Lycium; species Lycium ferocissimum. The sequence goes on from NC_081343.1 coordinate 36,956,329, forward strand.
GGCAATAGGGATATTTTATAAAGATTTAGTCAAGCGAGGCCAAAATTTCAAAACCACCCTTTATGATGTCCTTTTTCTGCAGTTTAGTTCACATTATGCCTCAAAATTTAGGGTGAAATAGGCAAATAACTACTTTTTAACACCACCAATAATAAATTAGCCACCATCTAAAAATTAATCAACATTTAACCGCTTGTTAATGCGGAAAAATATTAGGACAAAATTCCTCACTAAAACACGAAAAAACTTTAGCTCAATGTATTGGAGTTTAAAGCTTTGACAAGTGAAATTCCATCACAATGTGCTGGAGTTCAAAATTCTCATACGGGTGAGACTCCAACACAGTAATGGAGTTCGGAACTTATAAAAGTGAAACTCCAATACTAATAGTTCCAAGTGAATTCATGTTTTAATGATTGTCAAACTGTTTCAGAACTAGATAGAGACTCAGTTTGTAATGTCGCTCCTGTACACCCCCCGCACCCGCGGTAGAGAGACGGTGTAAAGCCGAGCCACTTGCGCTCGTCACAAGTACGTAAGAGAGTTCCGGCCCATGCTTTAGGTTAAAAATGAAGAGTGGTCTCTTTTCACCCCACATGCTCCTACTATACATACAACATGATGGCAACATATTGAGTAGACTTGAAAAACCTAATCCAAATTGTGCAAAATTTGCCGACGCAAGTTTCTCAAGATCTCTCAAGAACAAAGCCATCTACAGGCTAAAGAACCTGATCCAGACACAAGATATTGTCTACGTTCTTTAGGTTGTTGTATGTCTTAGTTCATCTGTGCTTAAATTGTAAACCTACTCTTCTGTGTTAAGAAGTTGATTGGAGGTGTCTTCAAAAGTCTCAAAGTGTACTTGCTGGAAATGTGTTTCCGAAAGCTTTTGAGTGGTACACTAGGCTAGAGTTAGTCTAGGTGTATTAATGGTCCTTGGCTAGAGTTAGTCAAGTGGAGGTGCTTGCAATCGGAGCATTACAAGTGAAGAAGGACTACGGGGGTTAGTTCCTAGCTTACGATAGAGTTGTAACCTGATGAAGTTGCTCGGTTAGTGGAGCTGAAATCCAACAGGGGTAGGTCGTGGTTTTTAATCCCTTGAGCAAGGACTTTTCCACATAAAAATCGTGTGTTGATTCTCGCACTGTATTGCATATGGAAAATGATACACGACCAGGTCCCTCATATACTGTTTGGTGGACGCACGGCCTTCAACAAGTACACTATGTTATTCGAACTCAATTCTCAAAAGAAAATGGTATCTTCGTTTTTCATTTTTCCATTTTGCTGTAGTAATCATGGACCTGTCTGGATGTATTCACATTTACAGTAGAGCCTGAAACATTTGAGGTCTGAAATGCTGATACAATTTGTTTTGCACAATTTATGTTATATAACTTGATAAAGCATCGCTTATATTGCAAAGTCAGATCTGATACTTCTTAGGTTTGCTTAGTAGGCGTTTCTAATTGCCTATCAGTTAGTCTTTGAAAATACAGACTTTTTCTTTAAGAAAGTTAGAAACTTGGAGTAATTCCATCACACTGTGCTGCAGTTTTACTTGTAAAAGTTTTAAACTCCTACACACTATGTTAGAGTTTACCTGTAAATAGTTTTCCAACTTAAGGAAAAAATCTTGAGTTTGTGGCTCTATATATGAGAACTCAAGGATTCTATCATGGAGTTTGTCGTTCTACAATTAAGAACTCAAGAAAAGAGTCACGGAGATCGTTACTTCTACAGCTTAGAACTAAAGGATTTTGTCCTTGAGTTCGAAACTCTTATCACTAGGATAGACAACATTTTAGCATTCTATAACTTCCTGAACATTTAAAATATCAAGGACATGAAGCAATTTCAAGAAGTAAGATGTTAAAATCTTAAATTTCACTCAAATGCTAAAACCTCAAATTAGAAATTCTGAATCTGGTGATGACTTAGGTAAAAAGTTTACATCTCTTTTCCTGTTCTCAATTTCCTTCCACTACCCAGCTACAACCAAAACCCTTTACCAACCCCTTTGTCTCCATTAGTTTTCGCACTGCAAGAGCATCACTTATTCTTCCAGCTTTAGTATACAAATTTGATAGTGTTACATAGTGTCCAGGATTTTCAGGCTCCAATTCAACTAAATTCTCTGAAGCAAGAACTCCAACGCTCACTTTTTGAAGTGCTAAAGCAGCAGCAAGTACAGAACCCCATATATGCTTGTTCGGCTGAACACACATTTTTCCTATAAAATCTGTTGCATCTTCAAGCCGACCAGCTCGTGTTAGTAAATCAACAACACAAGTAAAATGTTCCATTCTGGGTTTCAATCCGATTTCCTCCACCATTCTGTGGAAAATATCTAACCCTTCATCAACAAGTCCTGAATGACTGCATGCCGAAAGCACTGAAGTGAATGTCAAAGCATTTGGTTGAACGCCACAGTGACTCATTTTTTCCAGGAGATGCAGGGCATCTTGACCCAAACCATGCATTCCCAAACCACCAATTATCGTATTCCATGACACTATATCCTTGTGATCCAAATGAGAAAATACAGATAAAGCATTTCCAATGCACCCACATTTTGAATACATGTAAATAAGTGCATTCCAAACGGGAGTGACATCATCCCACAAACTGTTCCGCGATACATATGCATGAATCTGTTTCCCGTATTTGAGGTCACAAAATGGCAAAACAATTGAAAGTGTGGTCTCGTTAATCTTGATTCCTATAGTCAGCATTTCCTTGAAATACTGCACAGTCGAGTCTTTCATCCCTAGTTCAGCAAAACCATGAATCATGGAATTCCAAGCAACAACATCCGTTCTATCCATCAACTCAAACACATGTCTTGCATCTTGAATCCTCCCACATTTAGCATATAGAGTCAGTAATGCAGGTCCAGATGATCTATGGAAAGCAAAAGGGGGCTCGAGTTTAATCCCGTATGCATGAATCTCCTTAGCACTCTTTAAATCCCCAATAAGCTGGCACGATGCTAGTACACTAGAAAAACAATCTAGGTCAGGACAAACTTCTCTTCTATCTATCATTTCCCTAAAAATATTCAAAGCACTACCATGATCTCCAATTCTTGAATAACCTGATATCAAAGTCGTCCACGATATTATACTCGGTTCTTTAATTAGCACGAATATTTTCCTAGCCTCATCACATCGACCCATGCGACAATAAGCATCCATTACTGTATTCAAAGTGACTATATCTGGCTCACAACCTTCCTTACTCATAAGCCCAAACGTCTCAACAGCCAAATAAAGTAACTCATTCGATACATATCCTGAAATTATCAAATTCCATGAAAGCAAATCTTTTTCTTGCATCAAACTAAATACCCGCTTAGCATTCTGAATATCACCACATTTTGAGTACATATCAATTAAAGAATGGTTAACTTGGACATTCCATTCTACACCATACACAATTATATCTCTGTGCACTTGTACCCCAATGTACAACCTCAAAAACTTAGCACAAATCTTCAATACTAGAGGAAACACATACCCATCAGGTAAAATTCCATCTAGTTTCATCTCCTTATAAGTATTTACACATTCTTTAAATAGAGTATTACGTGAAAAATATGATATTATGGCTGTCCAGGCAAACACATTTCTTTGAGGCAATTCGACAAACAGGTTGTGGGCATAGTTAATATTGTCGTGTTCTGCATACAATTGTATCAATTTTGTTATGAAGAATGGGTTGTGGGTTTGACCATGTGTGATGATTTGTTGATGGGTTTGTTTGGTTTGGTCTATTGATTTGGAATTGTTGCAGAGTTGAAGTAAATTGTTTATTTCGAATGTCAAGAATGGTCTCACATTGGTTGCTGGCATACTTGAAATTTTCTTGTAAAAACTCCATAATTTCATCTATTTGCCTCGAAGAACAAATGAATTCCTAATATATACAGAGTTTGAGCTCTGTTTATATCAAAAGAATAAAGACAGCTTCTAATTATTTTCACAAGTCACGTCTAGGGTCTAGCTTCCAGGAAGTAACAACCTTGTTACACATAATCTCTATGAGGCTGTGACACATTTTGCATCATTTGTTTTTGTTTTTTGGTCCAAACATATTTGCATCATATTAGAAGCAGTTTATATTTATTTCATAGTATTCAAACACTTCCTCATTTCTTTAATTTTTCAAACAGTTCCCAGGCATTTTACTTGTCATTGGCTGACAAAATCATTTTTCAACATTTTTCATGTTTTGAAAATGAATTGACCACTCTAATTTATTTTTTATCAAACATGAAAGTTTTGTTCAATTTAATCCCTACATAATTTTAACTAATGAAATTATTTTAAAACTTCAATTTTGGTGATTTTGAAAGCTAAAGAAAGAAAAGGGTACTTGTTAAGTGATTCTTTTCAGAGAACATTTCAAACATTTTAAAAAAATAGTTGTAAAGTAATAAAAAAAACAGACAAGCGAAATTTTATTTATTGTAATCTTTTTCTCCCTGTCTTTCTGGTTTATTAAGCTTATAGCTTTCTCTTAGGATCTTTACAGAGATAGCTGACGGGATTCACTGTTTACTTTTTCTAATTCCAGATACATAGATTATATACAGTTATATAATAATTATATCTGGTTATACACATATTATACATGAACTATAAATATATTATATATCTGCCGGCTATGTTTGTAAAGGATTGGGTGGGAGGCTATTTAGGTTAATTCTTCTTCTCTTCTTAAAGTATTATCTTTTCTTTTTTAGTATTCTTTACTGACTAAGAACTATTTTGAAAACTTAGGTTAGAGATCTCCGTTTACCTTTTCCTCAAATTCAATTATGTCATCAACTTACATTAGTTAGATTGTGAGTTTACAAACAATATAGCTTCATAATTTTAGTCATAATAAATATGTGTGTGGGTGTGTGTCGTATTTGTCAAATAGCATTGATCATACTTCTAAATGTGTTCTTTTTGTAACGAAAACATTGCACCATTGTCCATGAAAATGAAATAGAGCCACGCGTATTTTCCCTTGTAGTTACTGTGCTCGAGCTTGAGCACAGCCTAGACGTGGTTGTTGGTCAATAACATCTCTTTTATGTTCACCTACTATTGTCTTGTACACACCCACATTGGAAAGTGCATCGATATAGCCAATTTCAGGATTCCTTTTTAAGATATAATCGAAATTTATAATTTTTTTATAAGTTTAATTGCTTTAAAATTAACTTTAGATGTAAGAGAAAACTTACATGTGCGAGTTGGAAGTTTTAAAAATTCAGACATACGTATTTGTTTGGCATGCAATGCCTGGTTTTAGAGTACAATAAAAGGGACCAATGAATTATATTAGCATCCAATGGTGTGGCATAGTAATTAATGAAATGGTTTGAGAATTAAGCGGTTTCAGGTTCAATTCTTAGCACAACACAATTATATAATAAAAAATAAAAAACATAAACGGGCAGATGAATTAGGTTGGATTTTGAGAGGTTCAAACAGGATGAAGAAAAATGGTCGATAACTCAATCTATTCATGTCTTGTGGGGTCAATAATATTAGTGATGAAAAAGAAAAGAATATACAATGACAATGGACAAACATAAAATACTAGTGATGAAAGTAAATTCGTTTTGTTGCAAAAGGACTCAATGAACAAGACAAAACCAGTGGGCTTTGACCAGCCGCTCCACGCCATGGTTTTGGGTTTTATTGTAAGTTTGAATGCCTTTAATTTCACTTTTGTCTGAATAATTCAGATTGGTAAAAACTAAAAGTAAATTTGTTTTGGAGGTTTGTGCTTTCTCTCATTGTCATTCTCACTCTTCCAGTTGTAGTTAATGACAGCTAGCCTGCTCTTCTTTATTGTTCTTGCAGGATAGTTAAATCTAGGATGCTTATGATCGTTCGATTCAATTTTAAATGTTATGATTCGGCTTATTGATTATTGATTTATAAATACTTAAATCGATAACTGAACCAATACGAAATCGATTATCGGTTATTGATTTATTGGTTCTCGATCGTTAATGAATTGATTATCGATTTAACCAATATTGAATGGACATTTATCGAAAATTCCTTTAAGTTATCAAAATTCCATTAATGTGCAAAGAGACGAGCAAACCTATACAAATAAATAGACATTCACCAGTTGGTTCACTATGCAAAAAATGAATAAATTACAGACTGATACTGTCTTTCTTGGATTAATTCTTACTATTATACAGCAAACGAATGAATGCATTTTTTTTCCAAGTGTGGATAAAATTACCAACCCGGTAAAATGTGAAGACTAGCTAAGAGATCAATCAACCACAAAAAAATAAGGTAATATCTCAGGTCACTCAACTATGAGTGTTGCACTCAGAAAGTCACACAACTTATTTTCTAACCAGAAAGCCAGTCAACTATTGATGTTTCACCTACAAAGTCACTCAACATATTTAAGTGATCTTTTAATACATTTTACTATTTTTAGTTAAAGCTAAAATTGTAATAAATAAACAAGTGTCATTTAAATTATTTTATTGACCTGCCCACTTGACCCGACCCACTAAAACATTATTGTGGGTCAGTTATATTTGACATGGTAAAATTGTAATTTTAAAAATGCGTATCTGATTATCGACAAAACCATTAAAAAGATGAAAAAATGAGTCTCGAACCGATAACCCGATTGTCAAATAACACTAAACGGTTAATCCAATAACCAGATATCAATCAACCAATGACATCTTTTCAGTTCAGATTATTGATTTTATCCGAAATATACACACCCCTAGGTAAATCCCTCCATTTTAACAGAAATTTGGGGTTAGAACACTGAAAATGAGCAACTTTTTGGTAGAGATCGATTTGCTTCCCATAATTTGATAATTAAACTAGAAAAACTATTTACTATTCCGTCCGGTTCATATTAAGTGATGCTTTTATCTTGTCCATACATCTTATGAAATCTACTCATTTCGAAAAAGAAAAAAAATACTTTTACTAACTTACCCCTACTTAAATAGTACTAATTTAATATAATTTATGGGTTACCATATCTTTAATGCATGAATCACTGCGGCTAATTCAAGATCATGGGTTGGATAATTCTTTTCATGTTTTCTTAATTGCCTTGAAGCATATGCAATCACCTTGCCATGTTGCATCAATACACAGCCTAGCCCAACGCCTGAAGCGTCACAATAAACAACATAGCCTTCCAATCCTCCGGAAGTGTCGAACTGGTGCAGAAGTCAGTCTGTCTTTTAGCTCTTAGAAACTACGTTCACAAGCATCTGTCCATTGAAACTTTGCTGATTTCTGAGTCAACTTTGTAAGTGGTGCAGAAATAGAAGAAAAACCTTCAACAAATCTTCTGTAATAACCTGCTAAGCCCAGAAAGCTACGTACCTCCGTAGGAGTTGTAGGCCTTGGCCAAGTCTTTACGGCCTCTATCTTTTGGCTATCTACCCGAATTCCATCGGCTGAAACAATGTGCCCAAGAAATGTCACTGAGTTCAACCAGAACTCACACTTAGAAAATTTTGCAAATAACTCTCGAGTCTGAAGAACTCTGAGGACAGTACGCAAATGATCCGCATGTTCTGCCTCGGATCTAGAATACACCAAGATGTCATCGATGAACACAATCACGAACAAATCTAGAAAGGGCCTGAACACATCATTCATTAAATCCATAAACACTGCCGGTGCATTAGTTAGCCCAAATGACATTACCCGGAACTCAAAATGGCCATATCTTGTTCTGAAAGTTATCTTAGGGATATCTTTCTCCCTAACTCTCACTTGATGATATCCGGATCTCAAATCTATCTTGGAAAACCATTGGGCACCTTGTAATTGATCAAATAAGTCATCAATCCTCGGAAGAGGATATTTATTCTTGATCGTCACCTTATTCAATTGCCGATAATCAATGCACATTCTCAAAGAGCCATCTTTCTTTCGGACAAACAATACGGGTGCTCCCCACGGGGATGAACTAGGCCTAATAAAGCCTTTCTCGAGCAAGTCTTTCAATTGCTCCTTCAACTCTTTCAATTCTGCGGGAGCCATTCTATAAGGAGGAATAGATATAGGCTTAGTGTCTGGCAACACATCAATAGCAAAATCAATCTCCCGCTCGGGAGGAAGGCCTGGAAGCTCTTCCGGAATACATCCGAAAATTCATTCACTACGGGAACTGATCGAAAGTCGGCGGTTCAGCTTCTACATCTTGAACTCGCACTAGATGATAAATGCAACCTTTTGTAATCATTTTCCTTGCCTTTAGGTAGGAAATAAACCTACCCTTTGGTGACGCCGTATTTCCTTTCCATTCTAAAACTGGTTCTCCCGAAAATTGGAAGCGAACCATTTTCATTCTACAATCGACATTGGCGTAGCAAGAAGCCAACCAATCCATGCCCATAATAACATCAAAATCCACCATTTTTAACTCATGCAAGTCAATCATAGTACGGCGATCACAAATCACAATTACACAATTTCTATATACTCGGCTAGCTATTACCGATTCACCAACGGGTGTAGACACCTCAAAAGGTTTAATCGACTCCGGTTTGATTCTAAACCGACCCGCAATATACGGAGTAACATATGACAATGTGGAGCGGGATCTATCAAAGCATATACATCATGAGAAAGTACCGATAATATACCTGTGACCACATCAGGAGAAGACTCAAGATCTTGGCGTCCAGCCAAAGCATAAATACGGTGCTGAGGACCGCTAGAACTGGGGACTCTCCCCCTGCCTCTACCACGGCCGACTGGCGCGTGTGAACCTGGCCCCATAGGGCGTATAGATGCTGAAGATCCGGCTACTGACCCTGAAGGTTGGGTCCTACCTCTGCCACTAACTAGGGCAATCTCGCATAATATGGCCTGGCCGACCACATGAATAACAAGACTCGGAGCCCAATCTGCAGGGATCCCAATGTAACTTCCCACACTGGGAGCATCGTGGGATGGGCGGCCTTGCCTGACCCGAATCACCTCTAAACTGAGACCCCGCAAAGCTCTGACTCGGCCAGGGATGAGTAGATCTATCAAATCTCTGGCCTGAATACCGTGGAGGCGCACTAGTCATAGAATAGCCCGAATGTCTAGAAGACTGTTGTCTGTGCCCACCTCTATACTCATTCATTGGACCCGAAGATCTAGCCCTCTTGCTATGCCCTCTATCATGCTCGCTTCTTTGTTGTTGCAAGCTTTCTTCTAAATTTTGAGCATGGGCTTGGATGCGTGCAATATCCATATTGTCCTGAAGGGACGCGATCAAACATCTATCCATCAAATGTGGCCCTAGGCCTTTCACAAACCGGTGCACTCGGTCACCCATATCCGCTACCATGGCCGAAGCATACCTAGCCAAGGAATTGAAGCGGAGACTATATTCTAGAGCACTCATGCTCCCTTGTCTCAAATTTAGAACTTATCGGCTCTAGCTCGCCGAACTTCCGGGGGCAAATAATGTCGGAGAAATGCATCTACAAACTCTTGCCATACTGGGGGAGGTGCATTGGCTCCCCGTGAAGCCATCCAAACCGTGTACCAACATACCGCAACATCCCTCAATCTATAGGACGCTAGCTCCACCGATTCGGTGTTCGAAGCATGTATCAACCGAAGCGTCCTCAACATACCATCAATAAAATTTTGAGGGTCCTCATCCGGCTTTGACCCAAAGAATTCCGGAGGGTTCAAACTAATAAAATCACGGGCTCTTGCACTAACAGCCCTATCACCTTGCCCTGAACTTTGCCTCTGAGTCTGGGCCGCAACCAATTGAGTTAGTAAATTAATGGCCTCTTTCATATCTTGGCCTGAAGTATCCGGTGGAGGAGCCGGAGAAGCTTTACCTGGGGCTGAGGCTCCCTCACGCTCCTCTAATATAGGCACTGATCGGGAAGACTGAGATTGAGCCGCACTTTGGGACTCACTTTCTTCTACTACCGGTGGCGGTGCTCTTTCAGCCCGCTTTTCTGCCACCGTCTTGCCCTTTTGGGCTGCTGAAGCCTTTCTCTTTACAGGCATTTCTGAAATACACAACACATCGTTAAGAAACAAGAAGTTCTTACATCATAGCTCTATCGCACGATTTCTTATGAAGAAAGAAGGTCATTCATTCCTAAAATGTCCGCAACTTCTTGTTTATAAGTGTGGCGCGCAACACACCCATAACCAAGACTCTACTAGACACGGCTCGTAGACACACCCTAGGACTGAACTGCTCTGATACCACTTTTGTCACGACCCAACCTGAGGGCCGCGACGAGCACCCGGTGCTAGCCCACCCGGGCACCCCTTAACATACTTATACATCACATTCTAGGTGAGCCACATAATTATATCATGCTTTTCATTCATCATCATTCTAATCTCATTGGGCAACAACATATCTATATCATCAATAACATCTATGCCCATATAAATGTACATGCGCCGACAAGGCGATCAAAACAACATCCCAAAATATAGGCCGACAAGGCCGAACATATCTAACCATATACACAATGTCTACGAGCCTCTAAGAAGGGTACATCATATCATAACATATGGGCGGGACAGGACCCCGCCGTGCCCATGAATATATACACAAAAGAATCTATACCAAAAGGCTTGCGACTCCGAATGAAATGGAGCTCCGCTATGTAGTCCCGAGATAATACGGCTATAGGTCAAGTCTGTCTCCCTGGCCACCTGCGGGTATGATGCAGCGTCCACAAACAAAAGGACGTCGGTACGAAGAATGTACTGAGTATGTAAAGCATGATCAATATCAATATGGAAGCATAATGGATAACATATGAAATAACATAGGACGGGAGATAATAGCATCATCGTCATAGCACTTACTTGCTTTCCATAGGGACATTCCATTTCTATTGCGTACTCGCGTACATACATTCATATCCTTGCTCATTTACCTTTCGTATCTATTTTCGTATTCGTATTCATATCTCCTTTCATACTCATGCTCATATCATATACATTGCATATACATAGCCCTTACTTGGCACTTACATGGTCTCAACATATTCGTACTCTAATTGATGTCATATACATAGCATAGTCGTACTTATATATATATACATATACTATATAGATGCTTATACATCGTACTATAGATGTCATACATATAGCTTATTCGTACTCATATAGATGTCATATATATAGCTTTTATATATATATCGTACCCGACCACGAAGGTTCGGTGTTTCACGTACCCGCCCTACCAAGGCTCGGTGTTTCACACCAGGCCCTACCAAGGCTCGGGGTTGTTCGTACCCAAGGCTCGGTGTTATTCGTACCCAAGCTGCGGTGGTGCGCGCGTCGTATATATATATATATATACATATTCATTATATTACCCGGCCATATATATATATATATATATATATACATATATATATATATATACATACTTATCATATTCTACCCGGCCATATAAGCTCGGGGTTCACAATAGCCTCTCATGGGCACACATACATACAAGCTCATATCTATCTTTAGCCCTTTTTCTATCGTCATTCATTACATTCTATCCTTAGAGTATTACTCGTCGTATAAGGAACTTAGTACAATCATATCATTTGAGCATCATTAGCTTAATAGCTTCTCGAGCTAGGATCATTAGAGAGTATCATGAACTCATAAGAAGATGAACATTTGGCCAAAGAACCATGCCTTATGAAAGAAGGGTTAGCCTTACATACCTTTCGTGCAACTATTCTATCACTTGAGCGTTCTTCTTCAAAGCTCACGTTCTACCTTCATTGAAGTGCATACTCATATTAGATGATGGATAGCTTTAGCATTCATGACTAATTCTAGAGAAAATCGGACAGCATCTCCTTTATTTATACGACTTTCCTCGTATTACATATCAACTCCCAAACATCAATAATAACGTTCACAATGTCATCGCAATAGCCTTTAGTCATCTACGTTACTCTTACTTCACAATTCTCTTCGCTTTATCCATATTCATAGTCATAACTTGACAATACATTGATTCACATACAATGTCGATTTCCATACTCTCACTATCGTTTATAACATGATTATATTCATAAAGCATCAAGAATCATAACTCGTTCCAAACGTTTACTCAAAAGTGCTACTATTCACACATTCATGACCCATTTCTTATATTCTTTTGTAATCCAAGTGTTTCATCTTCCAAATACTTTAAACAACATGGAAACATCATAAAACTTACCTTAGATGGTGTAGGATTGAACCTTGGTTGCATATACCTCACTTGAGCCAAACCCTAGATTTTCCTTCACTTGAATTTCTTGCTTTTGATGAACTTTAATGGTTTCTCTTACTTTGATTCACTTGGTTTGATGATAATCACCTTTGATTTCCTTTGGATTCTTGTTCATGAAATATACATGAAGCCCTAGAGACTTTAGAGAGAAGTAGAGAGATGTTGGAAATGAAATAATGAAGTTGGAAACACATTTAAAGACTTGAAACATTTCAGCCCGTCGGGTGTTCCACGGACTGTTCCACGGTCCGTGGAACCCAGTGTTGTCCGTGGAGCTGGTCGTGGTTCATGACCAGCCAGTTGCCTTCTCTGCTGGCAGTTCCACGGACCCATCCACGGTCCGTGGAACACAATGCTGGCCGTGGAACCCAGCCGTGGAACTCACTGCTCCACCAAGTTCGATCCCGTCGTCTCGTTTGATCTCCAATCCTTATGGAACCTTCTTAGCACTTGTTTATCACTTCATTAACAATCTAAGGGGCGTTATAACTCTTCCCCAACACATCATTAAGTTGTCATCAACTTACTACTCATAAATCCTTTCCGATACTTATCGTATACATGGCCTTCTCTTGGCAACTTTCTCGTCTAACATCGAATGTCTTTCAAATCTCATTTAGAATCATCAATTGCTATTTCTTACTTATTGAAACATCGTATACTTCATATTCCTCATTAGCCTATTCACTGTGCATCAACGAAAATTTTTTCGAGGTGTAACATTCTTCCCCCCTTAGGAACATTCGTCCTCGAATGTTAAGCACTCGGGGATTCTACAAAAATTTCGCCAGAGTTTCCCCTATAATATGGCACTACCACCCTGTCACAACAACCCATAATATCAATGCCTCACAGGGCCACAACATAATAGCAATATAATTTGGCCACACACGACCCAAATACATAAAAGGAAAAGCATACATACCTTATGATCTTGACGTCTCATCTTGGCCCTCTTCCGGGGGCTGAAATAAGTGCGGATATTTGGATTTCATGCTTTCTTCCGCTTCCCATGTCATTTCTTCTCGATTATTATTTCTCCACAAAACTTTAACTGAGGCCACTTCTTTGTTTCTAAGCCTCCGTACTTGCCTATCTAATATGGCAATGGGTTTTTCATCATAAGCTAACTTTTACATTGTCACTTGAACATCATTTAATGGGACGATCCTAGTAGGATCTCCAATACATTTACGTAGCATCGAGACATGGAAAACTGGATGGACTGACTCCAAATCAGGAGGTAAATCTAATTCGTAAGCTACTTTGCCTACTTTGCGCACAATTTCATAAGGCCCAATATACCGGGGACTAAGCTTCCCCTTTTGCCAAATCTCATAACGCCTTTCATTGGCGACACTTTCAAGAATACCCAATCTTTAACTTGGAACTCTAGGTCCCTTCGACGATTATCCGCATAGGACTTTTGACGACTTTGGGCTGCTAACAATCGATCTTGTATAAGCTTGACTTTCTCTATGGCTTGTTGGACCAAATCCGGCCCTATCAATTTAGCCTCTTTTGTTTCAAACCACCCAATTGGGGATCTACACTTTCGCCCATATAAGGCTTCATACGGTGCCATTTGAATGCTAGAATGATAGCTATTATTATAAGCAAATTCAATGAGTGGCAAATGATCATCCCAATTTCCTCCAAAATCTATCATACATGCTCGTAACATATCCTCGAGAGTCTGAATGGTACGTTCAGCTTGTCCATCGATCTGTGGATGAAATGCCGTGCTAAGGCTCACTTGAGTCCCCAAACCCTCTTGGAAGGACTTCCAAAAAATTAGCCGTAAACTGAGTACCTCTATCGGAGATAATAGATACCGGAACACCATGAAGTCGCACTATCTCTTTAACATAGAGCTTTGCATAATCTTCTGCTACATACGTCGTTACGTTCCGGCAAAATGAAATGAGCTGACTTGGTGAGTCTATCCACAATCACCCATATGGAATCATACTTACGTCGAGAACGGGGTAAACCTGTAATAAAGTCCATGTTAATCACTTCCCATTTCCAAGTTGGGATTTCTATAGCTTGCAACAATCCGCCCGGCTTTTGGTGCTCGATTTTCACTTGTTGACAATTGGGACATTGAGCTACAAATTCTGCTATATCTTTCTTCATCCCATTCCACCAATACATGGATTTAAGATCATTATACATTTTTGTTGCTCCGGGGTGGATAGAATAACGGGAACAATGAGCTTCTCTCAATATTTGGTGGCGCAAACACCGCCACATTAGGAACACATAACTCTGCCTCGACATCGGAGAACTCCGTCTCTGTAATCTCAAATGATGACTCCTCTTTCTGAGGGAGTGTATCTCTACAATGCACTAGCATGGGATCTTCGTATTGTCGCTCTTTCACTTCTACTACTAGCGACGAAACTGCTGAATTCGAATGGTGGTTCTCCTGCTGCCTGGGTCCACTACTCGAACTCCTAGGCTAGCTAACTGGAGCTCACGAGTCATTTCTCTTTTCTCTGATTGTACATCACATAAACTTCCCATAGATCTGCGGCTAAGAGCGTCAGCCACAACATTTGCCTTTTCGGGGTGATATAGAATATCAACATCATAATCTTTTAACAATTCTAACCATCGTCGTTGCCGCAAATTCAACTCTTTTTGCTTGAAGATATACTGAAGGCTCTTGTGATCCGTATAAATATCTACATGAACACCATATAAATAATGTCTCCATATCTTTAATGCATGAATCACATGCGGCCAATTCAAGATCATGGGTTGGATAATTCTTTTCATGTTTTCTTAATTGCCTTGAAGCATATGCAATCACCTTGCCATGTTGCATCAATACACGGCCTAGCCCAACGCACGAAGCATCGCAATAAACAACATAACCTTCCAATCCCTCGGAAGTGTCGGGACTAGGTGCGAAGTCAATCTATCTTTTAGCTCTTGGAAACTACGTTCACAAGCATCCGTCCATTGAAACTTTGCTTGATTTACGAGTCGGCTTTGTAAGTGGTGCGAAATAGAAGAAAAACCTTCAACAAATCTTCGTAATAACCTGCTAAGCCCGAAAGCTACGTACCTCCGTAGGAGTTGTAGGCCTTGGCCAAGTCTTTACGGCCTCTATCTTTTGGCTATCTACCCGAATTCCATCGGCTGAAACAATGTGCCCAAGAAATGTCACTGAGTTCAACCAGAACTCACACTTAGAAAATTTCGCAAATAACTCTCGAGTATGAAGAACTCTGAGGACAGTACGCAAATGATCCGCATGTTCTGTCTCGAATCTAGAATACACCAAGATATCATCGATGAATACAATCACGAACAAATATGAAAAAGGTCTGAACACATCATTCATTAAATCCATAAACACTGCCAGTGCATTAGTTAGCCCAAATGACATCACCCGGAACTCAAAATGGCCATATCTTGTTCTGAAAGCTGTCTTAGGGATATCTTTCTCCCTAACTCTCACTTGATGATACCCGGATCTCAAATCTATCTTGGAAAACCATTGGGCACCTTGTAATTGATCAAATAAGTCATCAATCCTCGGAAGAGGATATTTATTCTTAATCGTCACCTTATTCAATTGCCGATAATCAATGCACATTCTTAAAGAGCCATCTTTCTTTCGGACAAACAATACGGGTGCTCCCCGGGGATGAACTAGGCCTAATAAAGCCTTTCTCGAGCAAGTCTTTCAATTGCTCCTTCAACTCTTTCAATTCTGCGGGAGCCATTCTATAAGGAGGAATAGATATAGGCTTAGTGTCTGGCAACACATCAATAGCAAAATCAATCTCCCGCTCGGGAGGAAGGCCTGGGAGCTCTTCCGGGAATACATCCGAAAATTCATTCACTACAGGAACTGACTGAAAAGTCGGCGGTTCAGCTTCTACATCTTGAACTCGCACTAGATGATAAATGCAACCTTTTGTAATCATTTTCCTTGCCTTTAGGTAGGAAATAAACCTACCCTTTGGTGATGCCGTATTTCCTTTCCATTCTAAAACTGGTTCTCCCGGAAATTGGAAGCGAACCATTTTCATTCTACAATCGACATTGGCGTAGCAAGAAGCCAACCAATCCATGCCCATAATAACATCAAAATCCACCATTTTTAACTCATGCAAGTCAATCATAGTACGGCGATCACAAATCACAATTACACAATTTCTATATACTCGGCTAGCTATTACCGATTCACCAACGGGTGTAGACACCTCAAAAGGTTTAATCGACTCGGTTTGATTCTAAACCGACCCGCAATATACGGAGTAACATATGACAATGTGGAGCCGGGATCTATCAAAGCATATACATCATGAGAAAGTACCGATAATATACCTGTGACCACATCAGGAGAAGACTCGAGATCTTGGCGTCCAGCCAAAGCATAAATACGGTGCTAGGATCGCTAAAACTGGGGGCTCTCCCCCTGCCTCTACCACGGCCGACTGGAGCGTGTGAACCTGGCCCCATAGGGCGTATAGATGCGAAGATCCGGCTACGACCACCGAAGGGCGGGTCCTACCTCCACTAGCGAGGGGCAATCTCGCATAATATGGCATGGCCGACCATGAATAGCAAGCCTCGGAGCCCAATCTGCACGGACCCCAATGTAACTTCCCACACTGGGAACATCGTGGTACGGGTGGCCTCGCCTGACCCGAATCACCTCTAAACTGAGATCCCGAAAAGCTCTGACTCGGCCGGGATGAGTAGATCTATCAAATCTACGGCACGAATACCGTGGAGGCGCACTAGTCATAGAATAGCCCGAATGTCTAAAGGCTGCCATGCGTGCCCACCTCTATACTCGTTCATCGGACCCGAAGATCTAGCCCTCTTGCTATGCCCTCTATCATGCTCGCTTCTTTGTTGTTGCAAGCTTTCTTCTAAATTTTGAGCATGGGCTTGGATGCGTGCAATATCCATATTGTCCTGAAGGGACGCGGTCAAACATCTATCCATCAAATGTGGCCCTAGGCCTTTCACAAACCGGTGCACTCGGTCACCCATATCCGCTACCATGGCCGAAGCATACCTAGCCAAGGAATTGAAGCGGAGACTATACTCTAGAGCACTCATGCTCCCTTGTCTCAAATTTAGGAACTTATCGGCTCTAGCTCGCCGAACTTCTGGGGGCAAATAATGTCGGAGAAATGCATCTACAAACTCTTGCCATACCGGGGGAGGTGCATTGGCTCCCCGTGAAGCCATCCAAACCGTGTACCAACATACCGCGACATCCCTCAATCTATAGGACGCTAGCTCCACCGATTCGGTGTCTGAAGCATGTATCAACCGAAGCGTCCTCAACATACCATCAATGAAATTCTGAGGGTCCTCTTCCGGCTTTGATCCAAAGAATTTCGGAGGGTTCAAACTAATAAAATCACGGGCTCTTGCACTAACAGCCCTATCACCTTGCCCTAAACTTGGCCTGCGAGTCGGGCCGCAACCAATTGAGTCGAACAAATTAATGGCCTCTTTTACATCTTGGCTAGCCCACCCGAAGCATCGGGTGGAGGAGCGGAGGTTTTCATTCGGAGCTTCTCATCGGAGCTATCTAGATCATTGGCCGAGGCTCCCTCACGCTCCTCTAATATAGGCACCGATCGAGGAGGATTGAGATTGAGCCGCACTTTGGGACTCACTTTCTTCTACTACCGGTGGCGATGCTCTTTCGGACCCGCTTTTGTAAAGCATGCCACCGTCTTGCCCTTTTGGGCCATTTCTATTCGTCGCGTATAAGGAACTTATTTCGAAATACTATCAATCATTTCATTAAGCATCATTAGCTTACATCATAGTTCTTCTCGAGCTAGGATTTCATATAGATGTCATACACTTAGAATATCATGAACTCATAAGAAGATGAACATTTGGCCAAAGAACCACCCATGCCTTATGAAAGAAGGGTTAGCACTTACATACCTTTTCGTACAACTATTCTATCGGGGGTTCGCAATAACCGAGCGTTCTATATATCAAAGCTCGCGTTAACATACTTATCACACACATTGAAGTGCATACATAATAGATGATGGATAGCTTTAGTCATTCATAGCTAATTCTAGAGAAATTCGGACAATAACATCATCTTTATTTATACGACTTTCCTCGTATTACATATCAAGGCTCTCAAACATCAATAATAACATTCATTATCATCTAGCCATATACACGCTTTTAGTCATCTACATTACTCTTACTTCACAATTCTCTTCACCTTATCCATATTCATAGTCATAGCTCGAAAATACGTTCATTCACATACAATGTTGGTTCCCATACTCTCAATATCATTTATAACATGATCATATTCATAAAGCATCAAGAATCATAACTCGTTCCAAACGTTTAATCAAAAGTGCTACTATTCACTCATTCATGACCCATTTCTTATATTCCTTTGTAATCCAAGTGTTTCATCTTCCAAATACTTTAAACAACATGAAAACATGATAAAAATTACCTTAGATGGTGTAGGATTGAACCTTGATTGCATATACCTCACTTGAGCCAAACCCTAGATTTTCCTCCATTTGAATTTCTTGCTTTTGATGAACTTTAATGGTTTCTCTTACTTTGATTCACTTTGTTTGATGATAACAATCTTTGGTTTCCTTTGGATTCTTTTTCATGAAATGTATATGAAGCCCTTAAAAGTCTTAGAGATAAGTAGAGAGATGTTGGAAATGAAATAATGAAGTTGGAAACTCATTTAAAGACTTAGAACATTTCAGCCCGTCGGGTGTTCCACGGACTGTTCCACGGTCCGTGGAACCCAATGCTGTCCGTGGAGCTGGTCGTGGTTCACGACCAGCCAGCTGCCTTCTCTGCTGGCAGTTCCACGGACCCATCCACGGTCCGTGGAACACACTGCTGTCCGTGAAACCCAACCGTGGAACTCACTGTTTCACCAAGTGTGATCCCGTCGTCTCGTTTGATCTCCAATCCTTATGGAACCTTCTTAGCACTTGTTTATCACTTCATTAGCAATCCAAGGGGCGTTATAACTCTTCCCCAACACATCATTGAGTTGTCATCAACTTACTACTCATAAATCCTTTCCGATACTTATCGTATACATGGCCTTCTCTTGGCAACTTTCTCATCTAACGTCGAACGTCTTTCAAATCTCATTTAGAATCATCAATTGCTATTTCTCACTTATTGAAACATCGGTATTTCACCTATATGTGCATCGACGAAAAATTTTCGAGGTGTAACAAAATTCGAAGCATGGACGAAGCCGTGGTAGTACCCTGGCCACCTTGCCTAAGTCTGGAACAATTCCTCTTGAAATGCCCCTTCTGACCACACTCAAAGCATCTGCGGTCTAGTGTCGGACGCTGCACAGAAATGGACGAAGCCAAATAACCACCATAATCCGAGCTCCTCGTCTACGAACCCCTAGCCGACCGGAAGCATCGACCGTCCCCCGATGGGCTCTAATCGGGGCCTCGCACACGATCGAGGGCGTCCCAAATAGACCTGGGAACTGCGCCCTTAGAGAAAGATCCACTAAAACTGACACCCTTCCGGGCCTTCTTCTCCACGTACTTATTATAACCATCCTGTCTAACACCTTCGATAGTCCTAACATGATCCACCACTTCCTGAAAGGAAGTACCTGTTGCTACAAGCTGAAGAGCTGACAACTGAAGAGCAATGTTCAAACCCTTCACAAATCTCCTAACCCTCTCCTCCATGGTAGGCACAAGTTGGAGGGCATAGCGAGACAACGAATGGAAACGATCCTCATAAGTAGCTACAGACAAATTACCCTGCTAAATATTACTGAATTCATCACGCCTACGGTCCCTCAAAGTACGAGGAACATACATGTCAAAGAACACCTCATAAAAGGCGAGTCCAAGTCAACAGAGGTGATCCCGCTGCCCTGCACTCTACAAAATCCCTCCACCATAACTTGGCATCACCCAAGACTTGAAAGGTCACAAACTCCACACCATACTTCTCTACTGCCCCCATCTATGATTACCTGAGGCTCAGGGGACTCAGTGTGTTGCGACCAGCGAGAAGCCCCGCCCGCCCCGGCTACCGCCGCTCCCCTCGCTCTACCATGACCGCAGGCCTGCTGCCCGGCCTCCTCCACGAATTGCGGCCCCAGCGGCCTGACCTCCACCTCGAGCTGCTGCCTCAGCGGCTGGCACGGGTACCTCATTAGCTGCTGTTGCCGCATGAGTACGCACCATTTGTGAGAGAATAGAAAGAAAAGGCAGATACTAGTTTAAATCATCTAGATACCAATTGGAATCAAGTAAAGATGAAAGAAAGAAAGAAATTGAATTTTTATAGTGTCTCATAGCCTCTCGAAGATAAGTACAGACGTCTCCGTACCGATTCGCAAGCCTATACTAGACCTGTCCTTATAAAATGAGATCGACGAACCTAGGGCTCTGATACCAACTTTGTCATGACCTAATGAGCCGTGAGTGGCACCCATACTAATTTACCTAGTGGGCCAACCAATCCCCTTAACCAACCATCCAACGATTACCAATTACTTAGCCATTTTTAGACATATCAAGAATATAAGCAAGTAATAATCATCCAAACATGTAGTCAGGCCATGAATAAATAAAGATGCGGAAGTCCTAACTATTACAACCCCAAAATCCGAAAGTCATCGTACAAGGAATCTAAAACATAACTGTCTAAAGAATAGATAATTGTCTATAAGCGTAAACATTGTCTGGAATGAATATAGACATCAACAAAAAGAGAGCTTCAGGCGGCATGGCATGGATAGGAGCTCACCCTCAAATCTGTCGAAACATGCCTCACGCTAAATATGAGGTCTGGTAGATGCCTCTGGATCACAATCTGCACTTAAAAGAATGCAGCAAGGTAGTATCAGTACAAACACTACGTACCGGTAGATATCATAGGCCGACTAAGATTAGTATCATGCATAAAATCACGAAATCAATAAAATAGACAGATAGGGACAACAACACATAACCACAAGAAATTATCAACAAGAATCATTCCACTGGATTAAGATAAGCCCACACAACCAACAATCAATAAAAGTAACTCAAATCATGTAATCACCAATACAGCTGTATCTCACAAATTATCTCACTTGGTCACATATCCGTACACACATGCCAAATGGTAATGTTTGACCAATTAGTCATGAGTCCGATGCAATGCAATAAATAATAAAAGTATCTCAACCGTGTACACACATGCTAAATGGTATTGTTTTTCCCAGTTAGTCATGACCTGCCGGGGACCTATGGTGTTCATGTATGACTCGCACCGAAACTGACCTCGGATCACGAGCCCATAACTAGGCCACATCCTCACCCCCTATCAAATGTGCATTTTCATATTTATATTATCTATATCATCACAATGTATTTCCATTCCACAATCAATTAAGGAATGTGAACAATAAATAGATCAATATTAGGGAACACAAGTCACCATATCACAAGTCATATCAAGACTCAACAATCATTTAATCAATAGCATGAATAAGGGATTACTTCAAGTCCGCAAGAAGAGTATTCATTATGTCACGACCCAACCCCGTAGGCCGTGACTGGTACCCGAGCTGGGCACCCAGACGTACCTATTAACCATAATCAACATACAAACAGATTATGCGTATACAGAGTTCAATATCAGACTATAAGTGACATGATCAGATCTTATACTTACAAATAGTGACACATCGCCCCGTAGCTGTCACAAATACATATACATATGTATATACATTCCGCGGTCACAATATCCAGCGGAGAATATCATACGTGAGCCAGAAAGGCCAACATCACACAGGGGCGTACAGAGCACAACTCACACGGACACCAGGAATTTAGGAAACAGAAATTACCCATAACCCACACGAATATGTCTACAGACCTCTAAGAGTCATAACAGAATCATATGACGGGACAGGGCCCCGCCGTACCCATGAACGAACATATGTACAGATAAAAGAAATGGCAGTACCAAAATGTATAGGCTCTGGATCAAAGGAGCATGTTATAGCCCGTATTTCGTATGTCCGGACATTGTGGGACAATGGTGAGAAATTAAGGACAAAGACTATGTTCTAAAATAATTTTAGTGTTGAAGTTGTTAGAATATTATTTATGAATATTGGTATTGTGGAAATATTGAGAAAGGCTAAGGGCAAGAAGAGAAATTTGCAAAATGGGCCGTGGAAACAATGCGGAAGGTTAGGGATAAAATGGTAATTTTGAGGAAAGTCAAGGGGCAAAATGGGAATTTTACAAAATATCAAGAATGTTCCTAAAAGGCCACTTGTGGCCGTGTGGAATGTAGGGGGAGTATGCCCACATTTTTTTAATTAATGGGGGCTAAATACAAATTATAAAAAGGATATGGACCAAGCTTCCTTAAGAAGACATTAGTCTTCTTTGTTAAAAATTTCAAGAAAAATCAAGAAAAAGGTGGAATTCTCTATGGGGATCATGTGGCTATATTATTATTTTGAGGGGCCAAATTACAAATAAGGAAAAAATTGGTGGAGGACAAATATATATATAGCAAGTCATCATTTTAATTCAAGACAAAAAGAAAAGAAAAAAAAAGATGAAAGGAGTGGAGAGGATGGAGGTCTCGGCCAAGGGGGAGCAATTTTGCCCCCTTGAATCTTGCTCAAAAAAATTATTTTTCCATGTATTCCTACTAACTTGAGGGTGCTCTTCAACATGGTATGGTTGTTGGAAGGAAAGAATCACTCGTTGGTGCAAAATTCCAACCTTAGCTAAGTGAAGAAGTTGAAGAATAAAGGTAAGATTTCATTCCTTTTTATATGTTATAAAGGGTTCATGTGTGTATTGTAGTATGTGGAAATGGATGAAAAACATGAAAACATGCATGTTGGAATGATGGTTGTGTGTTGCAAGGGTGGCCGTGCATGGTGTGTAGTGTGTGTGAGTAATGAATCAATGTTTACTTGTTGTTGTTGTTGTTGTAATGTGTAGGAAAAGATGGAAAATTTATGAAATATGTTGAAGTTGTAGTGGCCGTGTGGTATATTGTAGGTATAACCGTGTGCATGTGTTGAATGGTGGAAGGAGATGTAAGCTAATTTTAATTAGTGTTTTGGTTGTTGTCGTACCGTGGATACTATGTTGTTAATGAATGCATAAGAATCTTGTGGAGTTGTAGAAGTTGGAGACTTGTGATTGAAGTATTTAAATTGAATATTATGATCTTGAATGTATGGAGAGATAATGTTGTTAGTATGGTATTGTTGTCATATGAATTATAACGTTCTTATTGGAGTTGGAAAGTTTTGGAAGAAGAAGTGAATTGATTGAATATGGAAATTTTTAGTATTGTTGTTGGCATTGTTGTTGATAATTTGGTTGGGGTTTCATTCCGGGGTTTTTGGTTGATTAA